>NC_143014.1:283290443-283610443 GCF_055824585.1 Amblyomma mixtum | reverse complement strand
GCTGCTATAACTGACATAATGTAGTTCGCAGCGCCGTCTCTCTCTAAACATTTTCCCTCAGCATCTTGAATCTGTTCCTGCTTTCTTTGATTCGTTTTACCCAGCCAGCTTATATGGTTCCAGAATTTTCTTGCTGCCCCTTTATTTGCATCACGAAATTCAGGTAGCCAGTGATCTGATGACTGCTTTATTTTAGCCTGGACGAGTACCTGAACTTTCTGTATGTTTTGTCGATAAGATACTCATTTTTCACCTATTTCCTCTTGAGGTAACTGCGCCCTGTTTCATTCTATGTGTTCCCATGTGTTCCAGACTAGGCTCCGCTTTATTTAAAGTGTCGAATTTGTGGCAGATCCTAAGCACATCAAAGGGCTTGCAAACGTTCAGCCCGGTACAGTTGTGCCTTTCGTGGTTCACCGTACAACATCCCATTTGTTTTACCGCCAAAACGCAAACTTTTTCGTTGCAGCTGCGTTCCTTTTTTGCTTTCTTTATAATTTATAATTTAAACCCATTGAAGGAAATTAGAGAGAAGTACGGAAATTATACGCTTTGGTCATAACAACAACTGGCAAAACAGCTCACCAGCTTTTTGTCAACAATGACATTTTCTTAAATTTGCAGCTTTTCCCCTTGAAACAAAAAATCCTCCCAGTGAGCACATCCTTGTAATCAATAATTGTGCATGAAAGTTTCTTCAACCCAGCTATGATGCACACTGGCCTCTTGACACTAGATGGCATCACTGTGTGCAGATGCACTTGAAGGACGTTATGGCATGGCAAGCTTACTGTGTCATATCTGCACCATTCACAGCACACTAAACGTTGTGAACTATGCTTAGGCCCGACTAAGAGTGTCTACTGGCTTTCTGCGAGATCTGGCCGCTGGCGGGACAGATGTGAGCGACTGCGAATTGTCGACAAGCAACGCTGATGGCCACCTCCCCTAACTGGCAACCAGGCCGCCTGGAAATCTGGCAGCTAAACTGTCACTCTATAAAGATGGAAAGAAGCTCCCTGCAGATGTTTATTCAAAATCAACCCATACCCCCCGACGTCATTTGCCTTTATTAACGGGAAGCGCCCCGTGCGCCAAGGGATGCCTTACATACGCCCATCACACGGCACCAAGTTACACCCGCACTAAAAGTCATATATCATGATCGCCACTTCCGTGAAATAGATCGTCCTGATCGATATTCTCTCCAAAAAAAGACGAGAGCAGAACGTGATCAACCTAAACCTCTACAGTCCTTTAAGAAATACGCAAGAAGATTTTAAATCTAATTTTAATAGAATGCACATGTAGAGAAGAAAATATCCTCCTAATTATTATAGGGGACTTTAATGCTGTACACATGGCATGGGGCTACCGCAAGGATAACCCGAAGGAAACCAACTTGTTAGAAGAGCACTGCGACCTCTGCCTAATGACGGATATCATGTCTCCCATTAGAATATAGAGCAGTGTTACAGAGAGACTTGCCCAGACGTAGCTTTCACGAAAAACATAAGTCACTGCACATGGACCAATTTTGAAGAAACTTTGGCCATCGGTTCCAAATTATTAGCTTATCCTTAACTACAGCCCGCTTAAGGCGGACTATTGGATGTACCAAATTAACGAACTTGTATAAATTCAAGAACATCAAACCGGCAGAAGGCGGCATCACCGCATTTGAAGAACCCCGGACCAGGACGAATTTTTCTTTAACTAGAAGTTTCTGAGAAATCTGTATAGCTTTCCGTTTAGCCGTATGGCTGCGCTCGGGTGGATATCAATGGGCAATTACTCCTTTATTCAAAAACTACAGCACCTTGGTGGGTTCGCCTAAAACATTTGACCAACTCTGTTCTCATTTCGAGTTAATGATCAATTCTCTCTGGCCCTACCATAAGCTTGCTGTCCCGGCTAGCTGAGTTGGTAGGGCGACTGCTCCGGGGAAGCTGTGGTCCCGGGTTCGAACCCCGGAGCAGGACGAAATTTTTTTCAACTACGAAGTTTCTGAGTAGCTTTATAGCTTTCCTTTGTAGCCATATGGTTGCGCTCAGGTGGGATGTCAATGAGTAATTACTCCTTTACAACAGCGCAGTGCTTTTCTTTGAGCATGAAGAATAATGTGAAGATGCTTTATAGTAGTTGTAGCTCACATAAGCATACAGTAGATAATTTGAGAAGCAAAGAGAGCACGGTAAATTTGCTGTATGCTTTTATTGGTGCTCAGCCGCGGGCTACATGTCGGAATGTCTTTTCTTGGTGACAGTGTCTTTGCATCGCATTCTTTGAGTACCTTCAAGGAGGTACGCAGTGCGCGCCGTATGCTTGTTATAGCTTGTGCTTCAGGAGAGACACAACGATGTAAGCACAATGTCATAAGACATGCAGCCGTGATAATTCGCGTGCTCGAAACTTTCAAAGTGTTGGAGTGCTCGGTCTGGAAAGTTTTGTTGGTAGAAGCAAGGTCTCGTTGAAGTTGCACAGATGCTTCTCGAGATGGTCCATAATCTGTCCACATATTTCCTTGCATCTTTAAAACCGGAAAATGTCTTCTAAAAATTTTCTTCAGATTACTTGGACAGTACGCCTGCCATAGAGGGGCACACTGCTGATAACGGACGAAGCTTCCAACGCTGAGACGTACAGCTGCCAGCAGATGCTCAAGCATGCGTTTTGAACTTGTCATGAGCTGCCGGGACTGAACATGCATTACAAGCATTTTGATTAAAGATTCGTGTCACTGGTCCACGTTAGCTGAGAAGGTTATGCCCAATATCTTATGTTTATCAAGGATTTATGTCAACTTAGTACTAAGTAAAAAGGACTGATGTGTGCTTGCCTGTCTGGTCCTAGCCTTGTACGGTACGCCTTTAGTTTTAGCTCTATTAATCTCTGATTCATTAAGATTAGACCACTTCCAAATTTTCAGCCCTTCAGATTGAGCCTCAGTTGCAATTCTGTTCGTATGTTTGCCGGAATCAAAGGGGCTCATATCATCTGCATAATGCAAGAAGGATGCGGTACTGCTATTTTCGGAAACGTAAATAACATAAGCGTAAATTAAGACGGCCCTACAACGCTACCTTGAGCTACGCCACAGTTAACTGTTTGGGAAGATGAACATGCATCAATCGAAACACACTGCTCGCTGACGGTCACATAGTTAAGATCATAGTATCCAATGACGCACCACCGTAACCAAATGCAAAGAGCTTGTGTAGCAATACCTTACGGTTTAGGGCGTCAAAAGCCTTGCTCACAGAAATGAATATGCCAAAGTTAAGGTTTTCCGCTGGCCTCAGTAATGCTTCTGTTAAGTATTCCGAAACAGCATCACTATGTACGTTTTCTGAAGGCGAAACATGTGCGTGCGCAATTAGGCTCGTCCTTTGCAGTGTATTACTATTTTCTTGCTTCAATAAGGAACGCGCTGAAACTGACTGTCCAGTAAACTAATACCTCGACGGGCTCAGTAAAGCCTGCTTCGCATTGGGTCGATGGGGCCCGTGCAGATATGCCTTGTGGTAGCACGTGATGATAACTGCGGACATCAAGCGAGACTTCAACCATGAAAGTGTGGGAGAATGGATTGGAGTTTCACATACTATGCCAGGGTCGATCGTTGGGGCCACGAACGCCGCGAAAACCGTGAAGGATAGCTGTTGCGTGCTCGAGTACTGCTGGAGTAAGAGCCGAAGTACCGAACGAGTGCTGCGAAATATCCGTCATCTTAGCACTGTGGGACGGTCGGGGTGGCGGAACCTGGCTTGGGGGAGGGGATCCTAGTCGAGCCCCTGTGGCTTTTTCCCTATCTCGGACGGTCGGAGATCGCCAGCGAAACGTTCTCTGTGGTGTGGGAGTACGCTGGACGCCGAGGGCCCACTATTGGTGCACTGAGTGCTCGCCCTCCAAGGAGGCCTGAAAAGGAACTCCGGATCAAATCAAATCTGGTAAAAATCCCTCCTGTCCCCAATCCCACCTAATTCCCACAACCCAAACCAATTTCCAACTTCCCATTCCCACAGCCCATCCCAGCCTTCTACTTCCCAGGGGAGTCTCCCCGGGCCCGCTCCCCCAGTCGTGGGTCGCTACAGTAGAGCTCCCCTATTCATTTCTTTCCACCTACGGGTGGCAAAATCGCAATTGCCCTCGGGCCACATCTTTTATATTACTATTGGGCTTACACCCGCGATACATCAGTGGTGCGGGAGAGGCAAATTTTTTTTATTCATTTTTTATACGCCTCGAAATATATTCTGTCCAGTAAACTAGCACGCCGGGCGCAGGCAAAAAAAAAACTGTAAAATATACTCTTCGACAACCAACCATGAACACTCCTGCTATAATTGGCAAAATTAACTACAAGATTCTCCTGAATAGAGAGGAAGAGGAGAACGTAACGACTATTGTGAAACAGAACACAATGCCTCGCTAGCGTCCACGTAAGCGCCGTTCGTGAACGCGGTCAAGGAGAACCTAAGTGTGGGCACATCAAGATAGCAGAAGATTTACAATAATGGCGCATGCCCCAACGCCTTCTTCTATTTCTGTTAACACTATCGATGTAAATTTGAAAGAACAAAGGAAAATGGCATCCATTGGTGCTATTTGCAATACTGTCTTACTTGAAGAGTTTATTCGACGAGCTTTCTCATACCTCATTCCAATTAGTGGGCGTCATAATTTTCTTCGGGGACGCTTTCCTTCAGGCGAAAAGGCTGCGGATGAAAGGTGCACGTCCCGAAGAAAAGCAAACGCGAAGACACGGCTTCAGAATTTTGAGTTATTTTCTATTACGATGCCCCTAATGGTCTTCATTGGGCTCCTCGAAGACTCATATTTGCTTCTCATGAGAGAAATAGTGTTTGCTTGACATTTATTTGGTTTCACGTCGTTAGCGGCTATCAGTAAGAAAAAAGTAGCGCTTCAAATCTTGACCAAGCTTCTTCCATATCGCTGACGTTTTTCTATCTACTCGTATGTCGTCACACGAGAGCAAAGACAAGCAAATCATAAACAGTCCCCTTATAGAGAAAGTAAACTGCGTCGCGCGGCATAAATTTGAGCGTCTCGCTTTTTTGCTGTATTTTCCCGGAGAGATTGCACGTAAAGCAGCACAATGTGTTAGTCCATGTCCATGAAAACGCAGAAGTATGAGCCGGCAAAAAAGAGAGAAAATTGGGCCCGCGCTGTTGTTCGTATGCACGTCTTGGCGGCATACTTCATTCAGCGAGAAATTTTAGCTTTACTAGGGAATTTTTCCCTCTGCTGAGCGCATAATATGCGCAGGCACTGCGCGTTGCTAATTGGTGCTTACCAACAGCATTTTATTGCGATGGATGGTGAACCAGGAAATGCTGTAGTAGTTGGAGAGATCTGTTTCCTGGTGCAAGTTGATTGACGGCATGTCTGCGGTTAAGAAACCCAGAAAAATCGTATAATTTACAGCAAAATTCTTACGCGCCCCTTACGACCAGCAGTAAAAGAGGCATGAGGCGACACAACCCAACGGTCATTAGCAGACCACTTCGAGTTCTCGACGACGGGTCGTGTACAAGTGACTTCCCGCTATATAGTGAGTTTCTACTAGTCGGTTCATAGAAGAAAAAAAAATGCCTCTCCCGTAACCGAGAGTAGAGTAAGCATGAAATGCTTACGGGCCTAACACGGGCTCCATTGCTCGGCTTAAGCAGCTGTGACGGTGGCGGCATTGAAATCCAGGACGATGCAGAAGCGTACGCGGACACGACGAGACGCAGGCCTGACAAGAATGTATACGCAGCGCGTTCGAATACTCCGCGAGCGTGTATACATCTGCCTGCCAGAGGGGGAAAGGGCATGAAGGCCCTGCGGCCGGTCTTTTACATGCGTGAGTGTAAGACCGCAGCGCCATCCTTTGGGAGCGCGCGAAAGCAGTTTTTCAGCCGAAAGCCCTTCTCGCCTTGGAGCTCCCCTCTTTCTCTAAGCGGCCTTCTCTCAAAGCCCCTAACAGATCACGTATGACAACGAAGTGTGTTGTGGTATCTATGTGCTTTTTGCAAGCGTTATTAGAAATCGGAAATTATAATTCCGTGCATTATCAAATGCACAGCTCGACTGATATCTTGATAAACATTGTGAAGAAACTGGCAGCAGTTATTTTTTGTGACTCGTTTGGAGAGCAACTGGTGCTTGTATGCCGGTCCCGTAGGAGGGCTTAGAGAGTCTCGCTGAATCTCGTTAAGTCTCGTACGGTGCCCGGATGCTCTCGTTTCAGAGCCCGGATGAGTGGATTTCAGTGCCCGGATGATGGCTCTCGGTCTCGGCGTGACGTCACCACACTGCCGACAACGGGAGCGAAAAGCATTTCATGCTTAAAACCTGTGATGCGCTATCGCCGAACATAGAGCCAAGACATAGGGCACCGGTGTATTTCGCGCCAACTAAAACGCTGTAAGGTGGACCACAACCACGCTCGAATTGAAGTGAGAGCACGATACTCGCGCCGCTAGCGCGACGCCATGCAACCGAGCTCCTCTTGCACGCAAGTCATGCCTACATCGCAGAGAAAATCGCGACGGCTAGAATAAAACAATAGTATAATCAGCGCAGCTCAGCGGGATAATCGGTATACAAATACGAGAAGGACGCCGCTCTCTCAGTCGAGCTTCAGCGACGTCTCAACGACACTACCGGCTCGAGCAGCCGGAATAACGATGTCGACAGGCAGCGTCGCCGTGTCGCTACAGGCCTGGGGCAGAAGTCTGCTTGTAGAACGCTTTCCGGACCTTATCCGTTCTCGGCTCCTGCAATCGCGGGCACACTTCCGCCTTTCTGGAAAACGCGCTGTTCATGCGCACTACTGCTAAGACCTGTGTGCAGTTACCCACGCGCGCCCGCGCGCCTGCACAGTTCATGCCTGGCTGTGGTGCCATGGGGGCCTGTGATCCTTATAACTGACTGGGATATTTTAAGACACTAAAGTAATTTTCCGTATATTGCGCCTTTTCCGCATGTTTCTCTACAGTCGAATCGGAGGTGCACTTTGTTAAAAGATGCTGTGCCGTTACTTCGAACCATATTAAATCCAGCGAAGACTCGGCTAGCTCAAGTACGAAGTCGTGCCCGCGTGACTGTCGTCCACTCACCAGCGGCAGGCTCATGGAGGAGCCTTGCTCGGTAGCCCGGCTAAAGCCATATCCCACGCACTAATGGACTCTGAAGTGTTTCACTCCTTCAAGAGAAATCGACTCTGAAGTGTATCACTCCTTCAAAGGGAAGTTTGATTTTGTGGTTTCTGTCTGTCTGTAAAAAGTATCGCGTTGATTACTCATTAGAGGTAAGGCCTCTTGTTTTCCTGCACGTGTTTTCACAGAGCATATTTTTTTTTGTTGCCGTCAGAGCACAGCCTTGTTGTTGGTTACTTTCCACGCGAGGCAAGTTATCGTCGGGTTCATAGATAGACGCTTTCAGATGATTGCAGTCACGTACTAAACCTTCTACGATGTTCAACGCAGGAATAGAGGATGCAGGTACTTGTTCCTGGATAGCAAAGCATGCTGCTAGACGAGTAGGTTTAACAAGGGTGAAAAGAGCTTACCGCTATAAAAAGACTGGAAGAAGACAGGCGGACAAGAACAGTAACGGGCGCTGAGCTTTTTTCAACCTTTATCTGGTAACTCTCAGATCCTGTTTCGATAGAATTGGTCCGAGAGCGACGGGCATTGTTACCTCACGACCGCAAAGTGCATTTTCTGCTGTCGTCACCAGGAGCAATTTGCCTTTTCCTTCTTCGCACAAGTCTGCCCAATAGGTCGCTGCAGTTCTGCGCCAACCTCAACGTTTGTAGTCCATGCCCGTGACGGACGTTAACAGCGGTTACTGTTTTGGCGACAGTGGTGGAGATCAGATAACTGCCAAAAGGGGTTAAGCACTATACAGGTTACTCAAAGTTTCATCCATAATTTCATAAGTAATACAATCAGGCACCGCACTGTAATCAGTGGTTTTAAGGCCGCAGTTCGTAATAGCTATACCTGCTTTCTGTACTCAGAAAAGGCTTTTCTTTTTCTCGGTGCTTCAGCGCACGATGATGCACGGCACGAAAACCGAAGGCATGGGATTCCCGCGATCTTCGTGGCACCCGGGTTGCAGCGGAGAGCGGAAAAACTGGGTATGGCTCGAAAAAAGTCACCGCTGTAGGCGGAAAAAAATTAAAAGGTGTGAATAAAATCAAACTTCATGTACATTGTATTAGACCACATGTGTACTAAAGATTTCACTAACGCAGTCTTCCTAGTGTTCGTTTCAGAGTCATTACATCTGTGTATCGAACTCTGCAGATAATCTACAGCTACTGCTGTTGCTCAGGTGGACCACATTTCTGCTAAAACCATGGAGCAGCATGCGAAACGTATCAAGTAACCTCTCCGTCGCTAGACGGAGCAGTTAGTGCGAGGTTTATCGATGCTTGCCACATTCATTTCCGCAGGGACTGACGTCCACCCTCTACCTTTCTCTTTCCTACCGCTTTGAACACCAGTTCAGTCAAAAAGACGCTAGACATTTCCTTGGGTCAATTGACGCTTGCTGAGTACGGGCAGTTATGCGACACGTGTTAGCGACACGTCTGTCTCCGTGCAAGGCTCTTTCCCGCCTTCCTCCAGTGTGCTAATCGGTTTCAAATAGGCTTTGCCTTCTCCCTTTATCTTCCCATGTTCCCACCGCAACCGGGTTACGCCGGATGAATGCCACGCACAGGCAGTCTCCTGCTAATTGCTGCCGCCTGGAAAAAGAGAGCAAAAGACGACGCAGCCTCGTTTCCCATTTTTGCTTCGTGGCCTTCGGCTTCGGAGGAGAACTTGTTGACAACTACGCCTGTGTAAAAAGCATTCGGCGGAATAATTTTTTTTCTTTACTTAGGGGTCACACAATTATTTATGTAAAACGACTTTAGGCTTTTGGGGGTTTTCAAGGTTGCTTCAATGGGCCAGCGTGACTTTCCAGTGTGTAGACGGCACTTTTGTCGGCGCCATGTTGCCTTCGCTCTCCCGTTTGGTCGAACCAGGTCACACTGAGTTCAGTGCGGCGGCGGCACGTTTCAAAGGGTAGTCTTCCGTGCCTTTTTGCAATTCTTCACATTTGGTACTTCAAAAAGATGTATTTGTGCAAGCGAAGGATTAAGTAATTGTAAAGTATGTAATTATGAACTCCTGACTGTTCACCGAAAACTCGATACCTCCTGAACAGTCGTTAAGTTAGGACAGTGAATGTAGCCGCATACTTTAACTTATTACTACTTTGCCAGGAAACATGCGGCCTTATTTCGAGCTGCAGCGAAGTCGTATCCCCGTCCCACCGTCCGCTTTCGGCATGACAGAAACGGCAAAAAATGGCGGGGAAATGGCTTTTTTGACTTACTCCTAGTAATCACGCATCGGTAAAGTCCGTCGCATATGTTTCCATTGCGGCATGTCCTGTCGTGTTTTTTTTTCTTATGCCTTCCTTGCTGACAGCAGCTGGGATGAGCGAATTTGTGGCGAAATACCGCTTGGAAGAGAAATTTTCTGTTTACAATTGTGCACAGTTTGTGCAGTAACAAGACAGAAGAGGCATCCCAGAGATTGTTAATATTCATGCTAACTGTGCAAAAGTAGTCATTACTTGGCGATTTTTCCTCTGCATCGGTCTAAAATCTTGGTGTCTTGCAGTCGTTACGTTCAGATAACGAATGCAGTATAATCATTCGCAATTCCGAGAACTGTGTACCATAAATAACGAATGTTAAGGAACACGAAAGAGCCATTGTGCTTTTTCAGTCCAGCCAGTGCGCTGGTGAACGCAACAGTATGCGATAGGTTGTCAGTAGTCGTGCGGTCGTAATGACCGCATCCCTTATAAAATACTCTGCAACTAGCCAGAAAGTTACTGCTGCAAGCAAAAAAATGTGCACAGCCGCTTCCAGTTCAGTTAGGTTATTTCAGTGGCCACGCTGCCGCACAGAGGCAGCACCACACGCGAAGCACGTAGAATGCTAACGGCGACGGGAAAACAAACATGGCGCCGTTAGGGTCAAAGGGCGGCGCGGTGTGCGTCAAGCATGGCTTCAAAGGATTCGGGGAGAGGTTCTCATCACTTGTGTTCACCCCCCCCCCCTCCCTGCTCTTTGCTCATGCGCAATGTTGCTATAACGACGCAGGTGCGTAGTCTGCTTCCCATGCACGGCTTCACAGCCCCAAAGCCGTTCGCGCCATAGCACTGCACGGGCTCGGTCTGGACCATAAACCCGGGCCGGAAAATCTCATGCATCGCCTGGCATGAACAGGGCCCGGGCTTGAACTTGCGTAGCTCGGCCGGGTGTGGGCGGGGCATAGAGGTCTGTGGCCGGCTTTTGTTTCATTATTGCGGGATAAGTACACTTCGGGCGTTCTGGCTGCGACACGGACTGAACAGGGGCATTGTGTGGGTGGAGAAAAAAAAAGCTATTCAGTGCGTACTTACTGTTCGGTCTATGTTATCGTTGCGTTTTGCATGTGCGAGCAATACTGCAATACTGCTGTAAGCAATACTGCTTTTAATATTTGCTGCCCGGAACGTATCGGAAATAAAAGAATCCAGAATTTCTCCGGAGGCTTCGTTCACATGAAATTTCTACATAGAGTTCAATAAAAGCCACACAGAGTGCAATGTGCAAGTCCTTTCGAACGCGCCCACTAGGCCCCGTTTAGCGTTACATGCGACACTTCAGTGATTGAACAGCATCCATGAAAGACCGCTTTCGCAGGCTCTCCGAGTGTGAGGCGTACATTTCACGTGCGCCTAACACTCTGCTCATTTAGCAGGCTGTATTCGCGTACTGAATTATTCAGCGTTCCTGGCTAGGGTTGTTTCAGCTATCAGCTAAAACACGCCGCCGTTTCTCCCAAAAGGCGCCCCGCCTTATAAACTCCTGGAGAAGATCCTTTATTCGAATAATTCGATGGTTCGACGGGCAGCCAATTGTTCCAAAATCAATTTTTATTATGTGTGGTCTACTTTTAAAATCAGGCCTGTACGCTGTCGCAAACAAGCATGACTGCGGAAAACCATTCTGGTTTAGGCCACTTCGAACATTTTAACGAACACTTTGCAATTAATAGGTTCTTTTACTTTTGGTCTTCATAAACGCCGCCACTGTGCAGTGCCGCGATTCGAGGTGACGCGTTCCCGACTGCTGAAGGAGAATGCTTTCGCGAGCAGGTTCGAAGAAGAAAAGAAACGAATCAAACAAAACAATACGAAGCCGTGTTTATATCTTAAAGGAAAGGAGCCAATACAAGAAACAAAAACACCAAGGAAAACACAGACTACACAAACGTACAACACTACGGTTTAAAAGGAGAGAGTTCACCGGATACAAAGAGTCCCAGGTGGAGCGGGAGTGCTTTGCAGGCAGCACAGACGCGGGTTGTCGACTTGCGATGCGTCGCTGGCGTTGCGTCCAGGGAAGCGGTGATAGAGCACCAGGAGGGGAGGAACGGAGATGGACACGGGAGACGCTGACGAACTCCTGTCAGCCGCCCCTAAGAACTGGGCAGCTGCAGCAGGAAAACTGTAGGCAGGTCCTGTCGACGGCGTTCCACAAACACCGTAGGCTTGTGCAGCCAATCCAATGAAGCCTTGGCAGAAAGAACCCTCAATCTTTCTGCTGCCTCTTCTGACCTCGAAAGGGACGCAGTAGGCCTGCGTCGTTGATTCAAGGGAAGTCCGCGGCAGCACAGACCCGAAGTCTGACGGCTGCCACCTCCACGCTTGAATAGGACTGCATGGTCTTGCGTCGATGATCCAAGGGAAGTCACTGGCAGCTCGGACCCAACGTCCGACAGCTGCCACTTCCACGCTTGAACGACCAGACTTGTAGTGCGGTGTCTTCCTCTACACTTTGGTTTGCTGACATGTCAGCCCTCCGTTCCTCGAGCCTGCCTCGCGCACACCATTCGCACGCGCACACGCGCAACGCGGGGCTCGCAAGCACGGCGCTCCGCTGTCCGACGCACCACTGCCGACACGCCGCGTTCCAAAAATCCCTCGACATTCAAGTGTGCACATCACATATTCCCCCCTTTCGGAAAAGATTTTTAACAGAAAAAACTGCCGTTGGTGCACAGAAAACTTGTGTACATGCGGAAAACAGACAAGTTAGATGTCGCTGAAGTCCACGAAGGCAATTTACACTGTCACACACGGAGGCACATGAAAACGCACACACAGTGAACATGGGGTCAAACATTATACATCTGGAAAACGGCAAAAATAAAAACAATACAAAACATCAAACATAAACTTTAAACATGTCTATACAAAACAGGTGAATGTGTAAACACCGAACAACCCATAACCGGAGAACGAAGAAAGAAGAAAAACAAACCATAAGCTCTACCACACTGAATTTACACAAGTTACAAACACCGGACAGTAGCACTGTATGTACATTCGCATCACCCTCCAGCAAATTACAAATGATATCTTACAAAATGGTCTCTTCGGACGAACGCTCTTCGTACCGTTTGAACATGTGGAATAGCTTCTTAGTGTGGTCCAAATCAATCCAATAATCCACGTCACTCTTTTTGCCGAAAAGTACGAATGGAGCTTGCCATTCCATCAGGAGTTTTATTGTGGCTACTCGGCAAAAAAATTAGGGCACAATCTCCAACCTTTAAATACCGTTTTTTGCTATTCCTGTCATAATATCTTTTCTGAGATTTTTGGACACGCAACCAATTTTGATGTGCCGCATTCACAGTTTGCTCGAGTCGTTCTTTTAGATCAAGAACGTACCCATGCGTCGTCTTGGCGTCTTCTCTCAGCTCTTCCCTCGCCCAAAGCTCTCTGAGGACTGCGAGCGGTCCTCGCATATGTCGGCCAAATATTAACTCAAAGGAGAAAAGCATAGGCTCGTGCGCGGCACCACTCTGTATGCGAATAGAAGCGGAGCGATAAAACGATCCCATGTTTTGGGCTGCTCTTGACTGAGCTTCCGCAGCATCTGCTTAAGTGTGCCATTAAATTTCTCCGCCATCCCACAGCACATTGGATGGTAAGCGGTCGTGCTGAGATGCTTCATCGCCAAGTGATCATTGAGCTCTCTCATCATTTCCGAAATGAATCAGGAGCCCTGGTCCCAGAGGATCTCTCTCAGAAAACCTATTCTTAAAAACATCTCCACCAAACCTTCTCCCACGGTTGCTGAATCTACCTTTGGGAGAGCCACGGCATCGGGATACCGCGTGGCTAAATCGACGAGCGTGAGAACATACCTATTCTCTTTCACCGATGAGGGCGACAGCAGGCCGAGAATAATGACAGCGACCCGATCAAAAGGAGTGTCGATAAGAGGCATGCGTCCCAACGGAGCTTTCCCTACTTTGTCTTTCAGACACGTCCTTTGGCAGGTGTCGCACGACCTGACATATCTTTTAATCTGCTCCTGCACTACCGGCCAGTAGAATTCTTCCAGAACTCGGTCTACCGTCTTCTTAATGCCTTGATGCCCCGCCAACGGGCTATCGTGGGCAAGCCTTAATTCCTGCGATCTGCAAGACTTTGGGAGTACAACCTGTCGAACCTCTTTGCCAGAGGCGTGATGATAGAGGCGGTACAGCAAACCCTTTTCGACAGAATACGAGTGCAAACTGCCGTGTTTACCATGGAACGCCTTTCCTATTTTCAGCCAACATGCCTTCAATGAACCATCTTCCCTTTGGTCTTTTTCTAACTTCTCCTTGGTGAGCTGCATGGGAGCGACGCTTAAAGCGGTATTTTCCCTACTTTGTCCAGAGGCATGCTTTCCAGCGAATTCCACTTTTGGGCCCTCGCTATCACGTTTTTCGCAGGCTACCTCGTTTTGACTATGCCAGGGTGTGATTTAGCAACGGGCTTTGATTTATTCCAAATAATATCTGGATTTTACGGCACACGGGCCTTTGGTATATTTCCAATTATGAGATCGTACGATGGTGTCTCCATGCACTTAACCAAGGCTGTCCAAGTGAAATAAGGGGAGCGATATAGACTTCTGCCTCGGGAACTTCCAAACTACTACCATCAGTGAGGAACATAGTAGATCTCGAGCCGGTAAGAGCTGAATCAAGAACTAGGGCCTTCCGCACAACCACCGTATTGCTCCCCGTGTCCCGTAAAACGCGTACAGGTAGGCCACGGAGCTCTCCCTCTAGGACAGGCATATGTTGTGCGTCTGCAGTATTTTCCCGGACAAGTCTGACCATCACCTTATCCTCAGCTGGTTCAAGCATACCTGCTGTTGTGTGCATCGCTTCAGGTGCAACACACTCTGGCTGAACACAACAGGACGACCGGTTTTGATTTTCTTGCCTTCTTGAGCAAGAACTTACTTCATGCCCTGTTTTCCGGCAATAAACGCAATAGAGCTGTTTTGGATTTGAGCGACAGTCGGCAGCCTTATGTCCTAGATGATTACAAATGGGGCACCTTACTGACTGTCTGTTTGATGGAGCATCCTTCTCTTTCGGAATGCCCACCTCGAACGGTTCTTTGAACACAGACAAGTTTCTTTGCCGCTGGGCCTCTAGAAAGTTGTCTGCTCGCTCAGCCATTTTGTCCAGCGTCTTGCATTCTCTTTCTCGCAGGAAAATCACCAGACGACTATGGCAGTTCCTCATGAACTGTTCGGCCACCACCAAGTCACGAAAATCATTGTACGTTGTGGCCGTTCCCGACATCTGGACCCATCGATCGAAAAGACTGAGCAAGCGCGCTGCGTATTGCTTCCCCGTTTCTTTATCAAGCGGCTTACTTTCACGAAAGCTTTCGCGATAACCCTCTGCTGTGAACCGAAAATGTTGGAGCAGGGTTAGCTTAGCCTTATCATAATCCATTGAATCTGCTGGAGACAATCGACCGAACACACGGAGAGCCTCCCAAGTCAAAGACATACTAAGTGCTGTAGCCCATTTTTCCTTAGGCCAGCTGTGCCCTTCTGCGATACGCTCAAAACGTTTGAGGTATGCATCTAAGTCATCCCTGCGATCGTAGAAAGGCGGGATCAACTTGTGTGGGCTAACCGCTGCTGAGGGCCCCGGTGCAGGTTCTCGATTACACCCCCCCCCCCCCCCCACCCCCCCCCCCCCCCCCCCCCCCCCCCCAGTTTCTGCGAGCCTTAACTGGAGCCGCAATCTACGCTCTTCAGCCTGTCCTGCAGCGCGTTGGGCTTCTGCTAGCGAATTTGCATGCTCGCGTTCGGCTTCTGCTTGAGCCTTGGCATGGTCGCGTTCGGCTTCACGTGCAGCGCATTGGGTTTCTGCTTCGGCCTTTTCGTGCTCGCGTTCTGCCGCACGTACAGCGCGTTCCTTCTCTTGCTCAGCGGAAACCCACGAAAGCAGCTTGGCATCTCTCAACCCCACCTTTTCGCCTAATTCAAACAACTCCTTTAGCGTTGCCAACGTCTCTCTTTACAGACTAACTAAAAGAAAAAAAACACGGCTTCGTCTTGTCGCGCGGACGCTAAATTGTCGCGAATTGGGTGACGCGTCCCCGGCGGCTGGAGAGGAACGCTTTCGCGTGCAGGTTCGAAGAAGAAAACAAACGAATCAAACAAAACAAAACGAAGCCGTATTTATATTTTTAAAGAAAAGGAGCCAATAATAGAAACGAAAACACCAAGGATAACACACACTAGAACGCGTACAACACTACGGATAAAAAGGAGAGAGTTCACCGGATACAAAGTGTCCCAGGTGGAGCGGGAATGCCTTGCAGTTAGCACAGACGCGGGTTGTCGACTGGCGATGCGTCGCTGGCGTTGCTTCCAGGGAAGCGGTGGTAGAGCACCAGGAGGTGAGGAACGGAGATGGACACGGCAGACACTGACGAACTCCTGTCAGTCGCCCCAAGAACTGGGCAGCTGCAGCAGGAAAACCGTAGCCAGGCCCCGTCGACGGCGTCCCGATACATCGTAGGCCTATGCAGCCCATCCAAGGAAGCCGTAGCAGCAAAGTGGCGATCGCAGTAGGCCTGCGTCGTAGATTCAAGGGAAGTCCACGGCAGCACAGACCCAAAGTCTGACGGCTGCCACCTTCACGCTTTAATGAGGCTCAATGATCTTGCGTCGATGACCCAAGGGAAGTCACTGGCAGATCGGTCCCAACGTCCGACAGCTGCCACTTCCACGCTTGAATGGCCAAACTTGTGGTGCGGTGTCTTCCTCTACACCTCGGTTTGCTGACACGGCAGCCCTTCGCTCCTCGTGCCTGCCTCGCGGACACCATTCGCACGCGCACATGCGTAACGCGGGGCTGGCACGCACGGCGCTCTGCTGTCCGACGTACCACTGCCGACACGCTGCGTTCTAAAAATCCCTCGACAGATAAGTGTGCACATCACACGCAGTGACTTCAAGTGAAATTATGTTGATAAAAAACCCCATTCCTACTAATTCGCAGACAATTTTATTTTTACATATTACAAGCCTAAAAAAATTATTACAAAAAACTACAGGTAAATAAAATTCGTTAAGTGTGGGTATGTAAACCTTTTCTTTTACCTGAGATCAGTGTTCACAGAGCCGAGCGGGCGAACCAGCTTATCGTATCTTCTTTTGTGTGCTTACGACAATAACTTTTTAAAGCTTTATTTCGACTAGAGCGCCGTTGCCGGCCACTTCTTTACTTGTGCAGTAGGCGTCTACCTGCACAAAGTGGCCAGTTTAGTTCTTGAGCTGCTGCGGAACGGGCTCGGGCTGGGCTCGGGTCGCGCCTAGGTTGGCGGCCGGGTCCGGGCTTAGAGTCATAATGTAGAGAGCTTGGGCCAGGCCCGGGCTTCAAGCCCGCTCCTGGGCGGGGCTCGGCGTTTGAGCGTCGGACTCGGACCTCAGAATGACGAGCATGCAGTGCTCTAGTTAGCGGTGCTAGCGTGGGCTGTAAGTTTGAGTCATGTCCTTGAGCTTTCTAGTTGAGCAGCGCCGCGGGAAAAGGCAGAGAGAGTGGAGTCTTGGAAATGCACGTAGATGGTGAGCGTTGACGCATCGCATTGCTGCAGGGCTTTGCAAACAAAAGAGCAGCGAGGAAGGTCTAAGCAAAGTCCTCCCCGCTATTGTGCGCCTCGGCGCGTGCGCTTGTTTTCATTGCATGTGCATTTTATTTTCATCTCACCCAAGACCCTAAATATGACGCAAAATCGTCATATTGAATCATATGAGGCGGCCAGGTCTTCTTGGTTGTGAAAGTCATCAGCAGAGCCGCAACTAAAGCGCCACAGGCCACAAGCCACCCTTGTAAACATTGTCCATATTTTCGCGGCATTTTCGTCATGCTGCCTCTGGAAACGGCGTATACAAAGAGTGTCTTTTCCAAAAAAAAACGACAATTCTAGAAAATGGCTGAAACCCCAAATTTCTGGTCGGCGTTTCCCAATAACCGTCACGCTGTGTGAGTGACTAAGGCGCTCTACCTGGTTCTACTGCTGAGCTCAAGGACACTGCATTGAATCTCGTTGGCGGCGACCGGATTTCGATGCAGGCGGAATGCGTAAACGTCCGTGCGTTGTGCTAAGTCAGTGGACATTATAGAACCTCCGACGGTCTAAATAGCTCCGGAACCCTCCACTAGGGCCTCCATTATAGCCCACATACAGTTTTGGGCTGTTCAACTGCGCATACCATACCACAGCACAGCACACAACACCACATTGTACCATACCGACGCATACCATACCATACTCTACCATCTTTTGCCAAATTAAATCCAGCCTATGCAGGAGGGGCGGTGCCTCGCTACTGGCACTATCATTTTTGAGACTAATTTATTTCTTGTCCACGTTTTAAAATGCAAGGCAAGAAATTGCGTTGCAATAGCTGAAATCTCTAGGCACATTTCAGCAAAAAGAGATGAGTTTTCCGGGGCCCGGCTGAATCCTTCATATAAGACATCGTGTTTTAATTTTTTTTCAAGCCGCAGCTTTTGATGCTTTTCAGAGCATTCAATGTGTGTCTCAACAACCCCTACTCTGTTGTAAGAAAATACGGCAGCGGTGGGGAGAATATAGCTGGCATCCGCAAAATCAGCGGACCTTACTCCGCGAGCTAATCGCATTTGAGAACAGTTCATAAATGACTCTTGTCTCTGACCGTGGAATTCGCGATTAGCGACCGTTGGAACCTGCCAGCAAGTAGAATAATTCGCCCCCTGAATTGCTGACGCTAGCTGTACTTAGCACTGCGCTGCTAGATCTCGCCGAAGCTCTGAATTAAAATCAGTGTCCAAAAACATTTCTGTAATTTGCCCTTTAATAATTCGCACGTGGCATTCAGAAATGGTGCTGGAGTTATTTCTATGTTTGCTTTCTCATTTGTTCCTAATGTTAACTCAAGTCGGCTGACTTTATTGTACAGAAGGCGTGATTCAGGCAAGTTTCAGGTTTTCACAAAGTCACTGCTACGAGAAAATTTATGGCGCCAACGTACCACCAGAGATCTGAAGGAAGTGACATGTGTACCTGAACCTCACCACTAACACTATTTTTTGTAGTGCATATGCTTTACATAAGTTATGATTCCCTTACAGACAACGATAGTCGAGAAAATGCATTCCGCACAGAAGCAATTACTTCCATTTCAGTGTCTTAGATGAAGGTGCTTTACACGTAGTGCGAACATCCCCGAAGATTTTGCTCGTTCAGGCGCATGACTCCATTTCCGTAAGCGGCATTAAGAAAGAAAGTGTAACCGTTGATGTGCTTTTTCCAGAATGTGCCGCCTCGCAAAAGACCGTAAACTAGCATAGACCTGAGTTCACTTGCAAATGATGGTCTAGGGCACATAAGCCTTTCCTAGACCGGATTTCGCATCTTAATATGTGATTCGTGTCGTTATCGCGTACTTTCTACGCTTTTTCAAAGTCTGTAAGTACACGGTGCGGCAGGTCGCGAATGGCGATACCATTTAGCTTTCCATTCAGTTCAGCCACAAGGCCCTTGGCGGTTTCTATGCCATTATTTCTATTCCAGAGCAAGTTGTCCTTGTTTGTACACAAACCTGGCATCATCACTGTACGTACTTTTTCCGTGTTCAGTGGCAGGAATCACTGGTTTTGCAACTTGATATTCCATTCATTGTATCTACTGAACCTGATATTTATTATTAAAGTTAACGGCAGGCTCTTCAGGTGCGAAAGTTGCCTTTACATATAAATGAACAAACTGTATTAGTGGTGGGCTTTGATTTGGAGAGCGCGGCACGTATGTGCTGAATTGTGACACATTCCGTCGAAAATAATGGCAGATGGCCGAGTCGACTTGTTTTATTCTTTTCTTTTTCAGTGATGGGGAAGGAAGGGGGGGGGGGGCAATAGTGCGCTTTTCCTGCATTTCAAAACCCACTTGCGGAGTACTGGATAAACTCTAAATGCAAAACAATGTTTCCTTCCCATAGCTCTGCATTCCTTCATGAATGCGCCTGCTAGGGTCGGTGTGGCGTAGTTGTGAGGAGCGATTCTGTGGCATTCCTTCGAAGTTGATTAAATAACTGTGAAGTACCAAGATCCTGTTGCGCATTTTAGAATTCCGTTTAAAATTTCAAGCATTCGTTGTCTGTTTTAGTAAAGTTGCTATGGTTGATAAAAGCTTTGAAAGATTTACGTAAGCGCTTTATAAAGCTGCTGTCATGCCAGAGTACCTGGAAATGCCCTCGAAGAACGACAAAATTCAGGCACTCATTAGCCAGACCTGCAGTAGCCCCGCGAGGAAGAAAAATATTAAGTTTTTTACTTAGTAACAAAACAAGAAAAACCACTGTTCCAAAGCATTATTTGTGATTCTCCTATTGTGATAACCGAACTGCAACCATATGCGCTCATTTCTAATTCAAATTCGTTACTGATACTCTTCTTAACGAACAATATGCAACGATGGTAACTTAGCGGGATGTGGTCTGCGTTAGGAATTCATTTTATAGTTTAAATTGTTATAATGCAACAGGTTATTGCTGTATAGAGTATATTTGTACCAAAGGATGTTCAGAGAAATTTTAAAGAAAATTTGCCATGATTGTTTCTTTTTAATACGAATGAACCTGGGTTATTTTGCGCAGTTTTTGAATTTCAAGAGATTTTATCATGCAACAGAAACGGAACTTTCCTGTCCAGAAGTATGTATTATGAAGTATGAAAGGAGGGATTGATACTGAGGAAGAGCTTCAGTGGAAATTTCGTAATCCTTCTTGTCCCTTTGTAGGCCTGAAGACTTCCACTCAAGGAGCGCAGACCTTTCTGAATAGCGTTTGCCATCTTTTTACTACGAATTGCAAGAATCAAAGACGTTTTTAGTGGTTCATTACACCTTTCCACAGAAAAGTTTACATATAATGACTGCACAAAGATTCCAGTTTCGTAAAATATTTTTTCACTCTGGGTTTATCCGCCGAAGCACGTGTGCGAAATCTCAAAGGTAACATTTTACACCTGTTCTCTTTAAACTTTGTTTTCGAGAAATCTGCAGTTTCTCTTGCAGCAGCACACCTGCAGCACCACACCTTATTTTCGACACATTTGCCAATCACACATAAAAGTTTAATTGAAAAGAAATTATCAAGCAGCCTCGGTTAGCGTCCTTTATGAACACGCACATGCATAATTGTGTTCATAACTGAAAATGACAGATATGCGCTGAGTTTTTCCTTAATACTCCCGAACTTTAAAAAAAATCGTCATTGAGGCGGCCTCCAGCTCTTACACGCAGTGCTGTTTTAAAACTTTTTTTCTTTTTGAAGGAATCCAAATATGCTGCGAGTAAGGTGCCTGACAAATTTTGCACCGAATTCAGGGATGCTGAAAAGTGCCCATTTAATATTATCGGTTCCTTAACTTATTATTCCTTTAAGAATTCTCAAGTTTGGTGCTCAAGATTATTTTAGGAAACATTTGCTAGCCTTTATCTCAGAAAGAATACAAACTAAAACTACAAGTATTATATGCTAAGTTTTGCGCGACGTTATCTATTAAATGGCATCAAATTGAGAGGCGTATCTTTTACTGTTTAAAATAAGTCTCTGATATATTTCGAAACTCATACCGGTGGGTAGGAAGACTAAGCAGTGGGATGGAAGGCACGCAGAGAAAGAACCGGTGTCGCTGTTTCCGGCGGCAATTGTGTTTTATTATTACTTTCGTTATTTCTTTACAACGGACTAGAAATGCTCATTACGAGAAACGCCACCATGAAAGCTGCCACAACGACAGCATAAACCCATAAAGGCTGGTGCCGTGTGAATGAGGGCCGATAATGCAAAGGGCAACAGGAGCAGCTCTAGTGAGAGCATAAGGCTCTCGGTCTGAGGCAGCAGAGCAGACATGTGACGAAAGCCGGGTACTTAGGACGCGTGTCTAGTAGCTTAATGTCGGATAAGACCGGAACGTCTCCACATTGCTCAATGAAGTAGCTGTGACAGCTCCCCAGTGCGTCATTCATTTCTTAGGTACGCAAGTCTTAAGTCGCAAAAGACGGGAATATCCGAAGGGACAACATGCCGCACAGAAAAACAGAAAGGTAACTGTCTATCTATGATAACAAAAAAGCAGTGCCTGGTTTGGGCACACAACAGAAGAGAAGGGTATTCGCCGAGGAACGAAAAAGAAAATGGCTGAATCTGTTTCCTTTGACGTGGTCGGACGCCGCGTTTCGAAGTCGCTAGGGGCGGTATAAGGGACACGAACGGAAAAGGTGGGCGAATTCCGACGGTGAAAGTTACGTAAGTGCCCCGAGAAGATTATGCGTGCACATTCAGAGATTCCTTTCTTATTAGGTCGTCCATCACAAGCGGCCGCACCGTAAGCATCAGCAACGCAAGACGAGGTCCGAGAAATCTCTCGTTCTGACCACAGTGACCTTCCTTGGCGCTGCGGTCATGTGCTTTATCAGGAGCCATCGTTTGCGGGAGCCTCGCTAGCGACCTCCTCTTTCATACTTGCTGGTCCCCTTTCTTTAGCTAGATATACTTTTATTAATGGTCTTTCGCCCACCTATCACGTCTCCGTGTCATCAGAAACCACAGACAGAGGTCTGCTTCCCAGAATCAATGTATTCACTGTGTGCGTTTCTTTACTCAGCTCCACGAGGGACAGCCGCGTCCCACAGGAAGGAAACGGAGGGCACAGAGGAGAGGTCGTAATTGAGAGACCAATCGACGAAGCGGGAGAGAAGAGCGTTATCTGGGTGATTACATTGTAAGGAACATTAAAAGTGACCCAACCACAGTAATGACTTCATCCAAAGGTGGAGTGAGGAAGACAGTAACGTCTCCCCCTCTTGACGGCGATGCATTCACACGAACAAGCTAGAATGGCTTTCGGTTGTACTTCCACAAACAGAAACTGACTTTGTATAGTGTGGCCCGATGCTGCTATTGGCACGGCAACTGGCAGATTCATAAGTGCCCATACGGACGCTCAGTGAAGTTTCATTTCTTGTTTGTCCACTTTACGCTGGCTGGCAGAAGACCGTAGGGGATAAAGTGTACATATGCACCCGCGCTTCATTTCATGGTTCCATGGCTGGGAATGACGCAGTGAGGTTGAGCGCAGACAAAAGTGTCTAGACTTATCGCTTATCACCGGAACCGCGATATAAAGGCAACAGTTACAGCACTTCCCCACATCATCAGAACACCTACACTGGCCAGACTTTGTAAAACCACGCCTTAATCTCATGGCCACGCAGCCACAGAGCGCCAACTCTTCGGACGAATTACATAATATTTAGATTGTTCATCCAGATCGAGGAAACACCGCCGTTGCACACTACAATGCTAACATCGTTTTCCAATAAAAGATAGAGATAGGCGTGTTCTTGTCAATTTGCGTATTGTATACCTCGTGCCAAACCCGACGCATATGACGAGACACTCCTGCGGCTTATTCAGACAAAGCACCGTTTTCCGCATAGACACAGAAGAAGTGAATATACGCCAAAGGCAGCTGTTTATGGTGCCAGCAGCTGCACGCACTATCATGCACAGAAATATTTCTGCAATCACGACAGAGCCTTCTATATTTGAGTCTAACGATCCTTCATAGGGCTATTTTTTTCCCAGAGGCGTAAGAAAGAAACTGAACTTTAGGAAACAGAAAATATTGACATTCCAGACGAAAGAAGGTGCCTTCGAAAACTGGACGAAATGAAATCCTATATTTCACGAGAAAGCAGCAATAGCAGCATGTTTGTTTTTTTATTTACTTGAAATGACCCAAGCAGGAGGGTCATAAAACACTACATTGATATAATTTTTACCTACACAGACAACGAAATCAAAGGTGAGTGCTATAAGTAAGGACAGGATCTCAGTGAAAAAAATTTGATGCACAAAGAAAAGAAAAGCAGTTGCGTACAATTTGGTGACCTTGATTAGCTTTCCTTAGACGCACTGATGTCTTTGTTGGTTTTCGCTACTCTACTGGAAGTTCACAATGCACGATACATAAGCGAGACAAAGTGAAACTTTGAGTTTAGAGCTTCTGAAATTATTTAAATACGCAGAATTCCCCTTAGTTCTCTCTGTTGCAGGCAATAAAGTCTGCATGCCTTCTCACAGCATTATACATAATAATATTTGCTGGAACATGGTTTACGAATGAATGCAAAATATCACGTTCCATTCATCAGCCTCGCCTTTGAGGGCATCAGATGATCTGTCTATGCCGTGAAGGTGATCTCAAGGGTGGCGTTTGTCTGTTTAATGAAAAATGAGAATAACCTTACTGATCAACGAATAGTGTAGAGGATGCTAAATAAGAAAAGAGGTTATCACTACTATTAGATTCCACCTACTTTTCTTCAATGTTATCTATCACTCAAGGCGCGAAGTTACCTAACACAGTACAAAATGTCTTCGTGACGATCTTGTCTTTCGATGCTTCTAAATATGAGACATATTTGGCGCGAGATTTGGATAATAAATTACAGGTATGTATGCAGCTGCAGAAACACGCCTAATTATTGGACGAAATTTGGTAAACTGCTGCCAACACGCAACCTCTCCAGTAGGTTTGAAATACTTGTGAATAAAATATTTTATAGGACGTCAGAAGATAACAATGTAAATGCAATTCAACTAATGGATTCCCGTGCGGGCATGATATGCGCGAAGACTGAAGTGCAGTGCATGCAATGCTATTTATGTAAAAAGTAAATGGTACCGAATATTTAGGGACCTTCGCTTGCCACTAAAACTAGATTTGGCCCTTCCCTGGCCCCGAAACAAGGTTCTTCAAAATTTTGTTAAACCTGATTTCTAACCAAAATTAACTGTTCATTATAAACCACTTTTATCCCTTATTATTCACGGCGTGGCCTACTTAGATGATGAGTACCAAAAACATGTTTTCGAAGCCAGAGGATAAAACAAAAGTATAGGATATGTCTTAGTAGCATCATTCTATCAAGCTCTATCCGCGCGAACGAAATGCTGTTTTAAAGCTCTTGTTCGTTTTGAAATAGCGCCTATGATGCTGAATGTTTCCGCAGTATACGCCAGAACAGTTCGTTAATAGCACCACAACAGTGTCAACAAATGGCTGTACAGCGCTGTATGACAAAGCTGGGCGGAAACGCAGGCTGAATACGAGAATTAGCTTGCGCGCAGGTGCATATTCCAGGCTAGACCTCCGCATCGTTTCGTCACAGAGCGCAGTACGGCTGTTTCTACTGGCGCGATATAGTTAAAGAATTGGCATGGTGCACCAAGGCAGGCAGGTCTCGCATGGACGCGACAGTGCTAAGCACAAGACGGTAACATACGTTATAAAATACCTGCAATAAATGATGAAGAAAGATATATATGGTATTGTTAAAGTTTTTCAGTGCAACGTGCCGCTGCCATATTGTTGGTGAAATGATGAAAAGAAAACAGACATTTTCTGGCCCGCAGGAAATCGAGGATCTCCAGTTATTTGTCCTTCGTTGCAAAAAATTACCTGAAAAAGCTTTTATTGCCTAACTCTCTGCTGAAAAACCCAATTCGCACCTTAATTTTCCCTCAAAAATTTGCGCCCGATTTTTGCCCGCCGAGTTTCGCACAAAATAAAAGCCGGAAACGAGGGATTAGTTGATAAATCCTCAGAGTGGGAAAACTAACCTAATGAGAGTCGGAGCACGTTGCAGATTAGGGAATTGCGAAGATAGGCCTGGCTTTCAGTGCTGATGACCTTCAACTTGGCAACATTACCTTGAAGCGTAAGAACAAAAATTGAAAAGTGGATGAGTCAACCGAACTTAATCGACTCTTAATGGCGCTGTATCAGGTATATAATCTCCGCCTTGCAGTAAAATCCATCTATAGACTCCACTGGCTAGCCTCTTTCTCGGCTTTAAAATTAATAATCTGTATTGAATAATTGAAGCACACGGTATCATGAGGACGCTGGTATCGACGGCTCAGTGCGTGATGAAACTGTTAGTGCATCATGCGCATTGCGCATTATAATCCTCTTGTGAAAGAAAAAAATAAGACATGAAAGTTGAAGAAAATGACCGCTGTATTGCGGGTTTGTTTGCGACAACGCACACCGCTTCTGAAGCACCAGGACTTTACGGGAGCTACGACCTAAGTGGTTCATATCTCCTTGCATTCTAAACACGAATGGAGCGAAAAGGGAGCAGTCAGTCCTCTAGCGCAATCCCTTTATGGGATGGGGTATGCTACCCAAGCAGTGGGGTAGACTTCCACCATTAAAAACGCGGAATACTTACACTTGGCAACAGAAACAAATTTCCTCTTCAAAACATGCGAAATTCTAGCAGTCACGAAGATTTCAACTGGGGTTTCAACCTCTTCTATTTCCTAAACTCGAGACGTTCGCTGCAACGTTTAAAAGCTGCCTCCGATTGGTAACTGCATCAAGTTACGGCGCTTAAATTTGCTGTATAGCCAATTGCGAAGTGTAAGCATTTCGTATATTTAGTGATCAAAATCTACTCTAGAACATCGGCAGCATACCGCGCCCATAAAAAGGACGGCGCTAAAGGATAGCGATCACCCTTTTCTCTTCCGAGGCGTATTCCTGTTTTGAGTGCGGCATGCATGCAACCCTAGACTTCCGTGCGTGTTTGTGTTCCCTCTGTATAGCGACCCACGAAGAAACATGATTGCGAAAATAAGCAGGGAATTCGAGAGACAGTACTACCACTACTGTCATCACCAGCGACACATACATAGTGTGTGGAAATTTGCCAGGCCGCAGAGCCGGTTTTCAGCCGTATACTCTGGCACCTGAGACGCCTGTGAAGCAACCAAGGTTCTCAAAGGTGAGAGCAATAGTTATACCCCCGGTAAGGATTTGGAGGATAGGGAGTGTCGTAAATGACCCATTGCATGACTCATAAGCAGACCCTGTGGCCCGAGACCTTTTGGGTGCCTCAAATATTCCCAGGGCATAGGGTATGCTCATATATTTACATAACGCATGCAAAGGAAACGTACGAATCTCAACTGACGCCTTCTCACTGTAGACTTAAGCAGCGCACATTGGACTTGGATCATGCGGCTCTCAGTCATTCTACAGTTTGAATTGCTTCCATGATTAGCAAAATAGAATGCGATATTATCAATATACAACATTCAAGAGCTCTGCTTAGAAGGCTGGGTCCTGCAATATAAAGAATGTTTGTACTAACAGTTGTCAACTATGCACTTTTTTTGTAACGTTCGAGCCTGGCAACTATGCGTGAAATATAGTGGCTGAAAACAAGAGATAAGGCCGTTGCGGTAAGTTCAAGAATTACTATTTATTAAGCAAAATGTCTCCACTTGACCGCGTAGACGAGCTAGCTCTTTTGCTTAACAGCGTGCGATCTTTTATTGTCTTTTTTTTTTCGCAGTACATATCGTAGTTTATTATATTTGCAAACACATTTCTTATATCCCAGACACCAATATATGTTTCTGCACAATTTGAGTGCCCCTTTGTATAACGACGTTGTTATTTTCATTCTCGTCAATGCTTGTGTGATGCTAAAACGTATGATATTACGCATGAGAGCCATGCAATGAACGCTCTTACTTAATAGCCCCTTTTCTCAGCAAAGTTCACTGTTCCAAAAATTTCAAATTAAAAATGGCCCAATAAATTTTTTGCATCTGATATTTGTTATTCTGTATTAAATACAATATTCCAACCTAGCTTTTTGCATTTAATCAGATTTCGAAAAACTTGATATTGGCACATCCCCGCCCGAAACGTGGATCTTGATTATATACGAAAGCAGGCGTGGTCACAGCCCGTAATATGCACCCATCTTCACCCATTTCTATCTCGCCCTGCTATATCACCCACAATCGCAGCGCCTATGACGAGAAAATACAATTCCTATCCATAAATTTTAAACACCACACGATCACGCGCTTTTCCACACTCAATGCTTCCAGAAACATGCAATTTCGTCCACATATGGCCCCTGTAACTCTGCTTGAGCAATGCCCATGTGGCCATGAAGCTAGCCGCTCTCAGTAGAGACTAAACGGTCTCCTCGAGCGTGTCAAACAACCTGGAAATAATTATTAAACCTCAGCTTACCGGCTTAGCGCATTATTCAGCGAAAGCCTATTTGCATTAGCAGCCGAGAAGTCTGGAATGAAAGACCCATTTTGAGCTTTCACAGGCGACTGTCAGTTCGGCGTCTCACAGGTCCGTCCTGGCGTCTATACGCTCACGTGCGTACTTGGCTTTCTCGGAGGCCCGCTTGCACAAATCAAATGGTCTGGTTCCCAGTGTTCTCTAACTCGCAATCTAAACTCTTCCCTGGTTTTGAGGAAAAGAAAGGCGAATAACTGGATGCTTCGGTCAGCGGAAACCTCAATCGCACTTTGAGAGACATGGCGGTGGTGTCCACCAAAAAAAAAAAGAAAACATGTTAGGCGTAACACATTACACGGCTTCCGTTGTGCAGCCTAAATAGCTTCGGCTAAATGGCTAGTAGAAAACTATTACAGCTTTCGCTTTAATATAAAAGCCATGCACTCGTTATCTTGCCCGACCTTAAAACAGAATAGTTACGCTGCTATCATCTTCGGCGTATCTGGCGTCAGCAAATGGCTATTCCAGAAACTAAACAAAAGAGACAAGGCAGATTGCCAGTTATCCGAAAGACCCGATTACTTAAGGCCGATTAAAATTAAACGCATTCCGTGGAACCTGGGACGTTTATGTCGTAATTATTCAGAATTATCTATTCTGCGGTGCGAATATGTTGCTTTTTTGCTCCGGTTTTCAGCGGTTTCGTTACAAAAGCCAATTACCCAGCATCACTAAAATGACATGAGCGGAAAGCCCCACCAAACGGATTAAATAATTGTAGCTCGCATATTACCACACATGAAGAAACCAACAAAAAGCCAAGGTGGAACTGGGGACGTAGCTGACCTCGACTCGAGCTAACCAGTCTTTATTTCAGCTCACTAATGCTGCATAACAAGGCAACATATCAACGGGGGATACGTGCTGCCTGAGCGTCATTAGGCTTTGTACATCCTTCGCGGAAGTTCATTAACGGCCAGATCTGATGGCTGCTCATAGTTAGCGGACCCTACGTTCGCCTAATAACTTGCCGAGTAAGCCCCACGGGCCGCTTTCATAATGCGGTAATGATAAAACGCTGATCCGAGGTAGCAGGAGCCATGAACCAGACGAAAGTTTGATGGAAAATTTTAAACGAAACTGGCTCCCATTCGATATGCCTCACAGACAAGGAACGTACACTCGCCGTCAAATCTAAATGGAAGGCGACTTTGTCAAAAAAATTTAATTTCTTTAATTCTAAAGCATAGTGGTCCATGCTTGTTGGTGCGCAGTGCAATTCGCAAAATCACAATCAAGCTGCACATATGTATACAAGTATGCATGAATTGTGGGGCCAATGATTAAATTTTTTCCTAAATATTGCCTTCCATTTACTTTTGACGGCACCTGTACATACTCTTTCACACTGAAATGCAAGGGACCAGCTAAAAAGAAACCTGACAAAACACAATTCCAGCAAAATATTCTCCGTTGAAATCAATCAACATGATGGAACCGGCTAGCAAATTACAACTCATTTCCAATATCAGTATGCCTCGCCAGCAAATGGCGAACTCTAAATGGTAAATATACAGGTATACTATAGGTGTTTCAGGGAAGGAGATCTGTAATATCTAAAAATCGGGTTTTTGAGGTAAAGAGAAACTTCTTGCGGCTTAGTAATATTAGTGTTGGCGGACGTCAAAAAACAGGCGAACCATGTTAACCAGTCAAGGGTTTAATTAAATTCTGTTTGTTAACTTTTTAACTATTGCTGATAGGTGCCCTCTTCGAATTAGTAATTTGTAGCCGACCGTTAGTAATAACCATATCAGCTTTTAGAATTTCGAAAACGCGATTACCCTCGCCGCCGAGACTAAACTTTTTTGCGCCATTTCTGGCACCAGAAGAAAACCGTGCGCCGGCGGCAGGGCTAAAAGAGACGTCAATCAAAACGCGTCACTTTGTCACGTGGTCTGCACTGTCCCGCCCCGGCTGGAAAACCATGACAATGCGCGCTTCTGCTGGCGCTGTGCCGATGAAAAGTGATAAGGTGCTACGACGGCACCAGCGGCGAGCATATGCTTCGCTTATGCGTGACGAGAGTGGTAACCTAGGAACGCCGGAAGCACATGCAACGCAGCATAAAGCGGCGCAAAGTATTCAGAAATAAAACAAGAATGAAAGCAGCGTAGACAGCTTAGGAAATGTCTTGGAGTGGTCACCTTGTAAGCAGACTGTCTTCGCGTCAGTTGAGCGCTGACATGGCCGCAACTGTTGGAGGCTACTTTTCGACCCCTGCAATCGTTGACATTATTACCGCGTACTTGCGCGCGGAGAAGAATGCCACCTTAGCGGCCCGGTTGTGTGAAGTTGCACATCCTGGTTGCCGTGTGCCCTCTCGCTGCACTTTCGCAAGAGTCTTCAGTCGTTTTGCGAGAACAGGGTCGGTGCACCCTCAGCGTCAAGAAGTGGCTCAGTTTTGAGCGAAGTGTTTGAAACTGGCGTCTTGGCCTATGTGAACGTCAACCCACAGGCCAGAGTGAGAGAAATCGGCGATGCATTGGGATGCAGTTTCTCTTCTGTTTGCAGAGTTGTCTAAGAGCACAGCATATATCCGCACACGTTATGCCTGCACCAAGCACTGGGATGGTCTGATTTTCAGCGGCTGCTAAATTTCTGTAACTGGTGCCTAACAAAATGCTAGAAGTGCCCTGAATTTTTAGAAAACGTGATGTGGACTGATGAAGCCCACTTCTGCAGAGATTCCGCGGTAAATCTGCACAACGCCCATTATTGGTCGGCCGCCAACCCACATTGGGTACGAGGACCAAGACATCAGGTTCGGTGGTACGCATATGTATGGTGCGGGATATTTCAAGGGCGCATTGTAGGCCCCTACTTTATTGACGGGAACCTCACCGGCAGCAACTACACCAAGCGCATCCTAAATGAGGTGGTCATGCACTTCGCCTCAGAACTGCGGCTTAACGTGCTGAAGCTGATGTTGTTTCAGCATGACGAGGCTACACCACACTCATTCTCTCGTGTTGTGGACGTTTTGGCACGAACTTTCCCAGGCAGTGGACTGGGCGCAGTGGACCGACTGCTTGGCCTCTGAGGTGACCAGACTTATCTCCCCTGGACATTTTTCTCCGGAGATACGTGAAGAACAACGTTTATACGACGCAGCCGTCCAGCCTTGATGACCTGAAGCATAGAATTACTGTGGCCTTGACAAGTATTCCGCAGGGAACTGAGCGCTCTGTAGGCGAGATGAAACATCGTTTTTTGCTGTGCATTGGCATGGAAAGACAGCTTTTCGAGAACGTGATGTAATGCTATTGTATTGTACAGGGGGGGGGGGGGGATGAAAAGAAATGCGAACAAAGCAGAGCCTAGGAGCTTCGTTATTCGTATTTATTTTCCTCGCGCTTTTACTTCGGTGGTAGCAGAAACACGCTAGATTCTTCCGTGATGCATTCTGGGACACCTCTAAGGACTTTTTCTTACCACCCAGGTAAAAGCTCCACGAAAAGTAATTCGAACCGCGGAGAGCGTAGGCGTCGAGTTCTTCGTGGTTCTTTCCATCACGATAGCACACACAGCGTAACTGCTAACTGCTGAAATTTCCGAGATGAAACATCGTTTTTTGCTGTGCATTGGCATGGAAAGACAGCTTTTCGAGAACGTGATGTAATGCTCTTGTATTGTACAGGGGGGCGGGGGGGATGAAAAGAAATGCGAACAAAGCAGAGCCTAGGAGCTTCGTTATTCGTATTTATTTTCCTCGCGCTTTTACTTCGGTGGTAGCAGAAACACGCTAGATTCTTCCGTGATGCATTCTGGGACACCTCTAAGGACTTTTTCTTACCACCCAGGTAAAAGCTCCACGAAAAGTAATTCGAACCGCGGAGAGCGTAGGCGTCGAGTTCTTCGTGGTTCTTTCCATCACGATAGCACACACAGCGTAACTGCTAACTGCTGAAATTTTCTGCCATGTAATAAATAGATTGTTATGCCCCGCCGCGGTGGCTCAGTGGTTACGGCGTTTGGCTGCTGGCCCGAAAGACGCGGGTTCGATCTTGGCCGCGGCGGCTGAATTTTTATGGCGGCAAAATTCTAGATGCACGTGTGCTGTGCGATGTCAATGCATGTTAAAGAACCCCAGGTGGTCGAAATTTTCGGAGCTCTTCACTACGGCGTCTCTCATAGCCTGAGTCACTTTGGGACGTTAAACCCCAATAAACCAAACCAATTTAGTCCACTTGAGTGTCATTACCGTCCGCCTAAATGTCACTAACATATGTTATTGCACTTCAGCCTTGTAAAGGTGACCTGCGTAGCTTGGAAATAGAATCCATAAACTCATGTCGGCATACTGTTAGGGCCTGTGCATTCTTTCCTTTTTTATTTTACAAATGATCGGTTGGAAAAAGACATCACCGCAGAAGACTTTGTACATGTCGTTTACTGGTTCACGTTTCGTTGAATACGAACGAGCCACTGCCTTGTTAATTATAATGTAAAACCAATTAACCCTGCTCATGTCCTCACATACTCATGCTATTGTTGTGAACGCTATAGTTATTGAGGAATCTTGGCGGAGGCTTTAAAAATTTTCAAAGCCTGTGATAAACTATTAAAAAAATACCAGGAATAAACGGGAAAGAAGAGCGAAGGTAACAATGGGCAGGTGGCAGAAGAAAAACCTTTTGACCAAAAGGTATTGTAAAACCATCAATTTTCGACCGGAAAAAAAAAACGTAACGTCGCGTGAAATGAAGAAATATTCAGATAATGTACTGCGTTTAAAGTGACACCGCAAGGAAAACAATAGTTTAGCGCGCATTTCTTGCCTCAAAATTGCCTGCACGGCAGAAATGAAAAAGAAAAATAAGAACAGTACGCGCGTAACTTCATTTTACATATACCGGAACGACAAGAACTTGACCTGCCGGTGCTTTCCTTGCAAAAAGGTCGGTGATGCCAGTTCATGCTATTGGTATGTTGGAACGGGCAGGATAAAACTGATACACAGATAAACAATAATCGCAAGATGCAAACAGTTCAGCACTGTAACTAGCCCGAGCCGCAAGCCGTGCATTCAGGCCGAGAAACTTGTTCGCTAAGTGCGGCAGGCAGGGACTCAGCTTCGCTTAAAAAGCAAGGCAGCAGGAGACAGGCGGGACACAGTAAGCCACGTGACTGCCCCCTTGGGTGATGCGGCTTCTGGGTATGGCTGTATGCCCGCATCGGCCACGCCATTTACATTTCATGCGCCGCGAAGACCCAGAATAGCTTGCCGCGTGGCGACATGCAGATTCGCATTTTCGAAATTCTAAAAACGGATATGGTTATTACTAACAGTCGGCTACAAATCATAAATTGCAAGCGTCTGCCTATCGACAATAGTTGAAAAGTTAACTGTCATAATTTATTAAGATCTTTACTAGTTAATATGATTCGCCTGTTTGTTTACGTCCGCCAGCACTGCAATTGTTATGCCGCAGACAGCTTCCCTTAACCTCAAAAACCCTATTTTTAAAAATCACTGATCAACTTGCCTGAAACACTTGGTATATGAAACCATGTCGCCGGCTGTTCCAGATGTCAGCTGCAATCCCCCTGAGCATGTTGCTTGATTTTCTTGTGTGTTTTGCCCCTTTTTTTCAACAAAGCCCCGGCCTGCTGCTTTGGCCATCCAAAAAAAGCTTAGCGGGCACTTTCTGCAAGCTTCTATCTATTAGAAACCATAGTCGTACCACAACTGTACCACTTCACTTCTCAGTCTTCAGTGGGTACGCGAAGCTGTAGGGAGTGGAGCGTTTCATTCTTCCAGGCTTCGCTGCTGTCAACTGTTGATTCCGCAAAAATAGCTCTACGACGCACCGATTCCACAGCTACCACAGCGCCAGCGGATTGTTGCTTCTATCGTGATATCGACACCTCAGCAGAACTTGAACCCGAAGCCTTCAACATTGCAAGTGTGACACAGGCAGATTTTGCACCTATATCTGAGCCATTTCACACCTTACTCTTCACTGGGCGCCGCTGAGCCTTAGGTAGCTGAGCCTTAATCCAGCACCTTTTTTTATCCATATCTGTTGTGCTCATTTAAATTTCTTAAGAAGTAGAACATGCCCACAGTCCGATATACTTAATGAATGGAGGTCGCCTAAAAACGGTCAAGAGGAAAAAATGCACAGGAAAAAATAATATGTAGGCAAAGAAGGGCGTTCTCATTGTGAATATTAATGAAATTGTTAAGGTAGCAGAGGAATTCTACACATATATATACAATAGAGAAAATAATCATCATGCTACTGACGTAGCCAGTATTGCAAAGGGATTGGACAACTCCTCGTTAAGATCAGAAGAAGTAAAGAAAGCCTTACAAGAAATACAAAGCGACAGCGGCTGGCGAGGGTCGCCAGCCGCTGTCGCTGAAATTTTCTTGGGATTTGAAAAATTGAACACCGATCAGCTTAATCTCCGTTGCATGGAAGGTACTAAGGTAATCGCCATTGGAATCAGAGTAACATTCGGCTTTAATCAGCCAAAGGGCCAGGCTAGCTTTTGTAAAGCCTGCTTGATAATAGACCACATTGAAACCACCATTCAGGTGAAAGAAAAATGTGCAGCCAGCGAATAACTTTTAAAAATAGGGTTTTTTGCGGTAAAGAGAAGCTTTTTCCGGCATAGTAATACCAGTCCCAGCGGACGTAAAAAAAAAGCAGGCTAATCATGCTAACTATTGAAGTGTTTCACTTATTTATAATAGTTAACTTTTTAACTATTGCCGATATCCAGCTGGTTGAATTCGAGATATTAAAGATCTGTAACCGGCCGTTAGTAAGAGCCGTGTCAGTGTTTAGAATTTTCAAAATGCGATTAACGTCGCCCCTGTCGCTCGAGTAATTTGGGTCATTTCTGCCGCCATTCGGAAATCACTCCTTTTCGGCGGAATACAAGCTACGTCAACCAAATCGCGACGCTCCTTGCACCTACAACGCGACGTTCTCTACCCCGCCCGCGCTGGAGCAGTGAAGTGGCGAGGAGCGGGGAGCGTTGCAACACGAGCGGGAATAAAGAGTGCCGCCTTGTACTACGTGCGCCACGGAGTGTCGCAGTTTGATTGACGTCGCTTTTTGGCTTTCCTGCAAGCGTGCGGTTTTCGTATGGCGCGAGAAATGGGCTAAATTAGCCAAGCCACAGGGATGAGTCTAATTGCTTTATCTAAGTTCTAAAAACTGATATGGTTATTACAAAAGGCCGGCTACAACTATCTAACGGCAATCAGTTGCGTATAGGTAATAGTTAAAAGGTTAACGATTGGAACAAAGTTAATCACGTTACTAGTTAAATTGATTCGCCTATTTTTGACATTGCCCACACAGGTTGCAAATGCTGCAAAAAGCTTCTCTTTACCTCAACACCCTATTTTTAAAAAATTGTGGCCGGCTGCCCTGAACCATCAGGTATATCCGCCATATATTACGAGAAAGCATTTCACTCAGTCGAAAGGCCGCCATTCATGCAGGCATTACAAAATCAAGGTCTGGAACAGGCATACGTAAAGGTACTGCAAATATTTGTATAGGCTGAATAGCCACCATGTCAAGGGTGTCATAGGAAGGATGCCACCATAGGAAGGGTGTCAGGCAGGCAAGACTGTCTTTGTAGTACTATGCACGGCGTGTTTGTGGTAAATATCCGTTGACCTGAATTGGGAAGAGTTCGGGGAATCTTAGCTAATAGATAATAACTTAGTTAAGAGGGTACCTTAGTTATCTGTCATTCGCTGTTGATGGTGCCTTGTTAATTAACCCAGCGCACGAATCGCAAAGGAGATCGAGAACCTGGGCATGCAAAGACTAACGGTTGGTAGAAAATAATATGCAGAGGAATAAAGCAACGTTCAACAATTTCGGAAGGAAACGGCTGTTTACGAAAGCCAGCCGTGTTGAAAGTGATAACGGAGTGCATATATTTTAGGCTGGGAGTGAAAGCATATCCGGACCATGAATGTGAAATAACCAGGAAAACAAGAATGGTGTCGAGTGCATTTGGCAGGTACTCTAGTGTCAACAGTGACAGGTTGCCAATATCCCGCAAGAGGAAAACGAACAGTAGCTTTATCTTACCGGTACTCTCCTTTGGAGCAGGAACGTGGAGGCCAGGGAAAATGGTTCAACTTAAATTGAAGGCACGCAGCGAGCTAGGCGAAGACAATTGATAGGCGTGGCGTAAGGAGACAGGAAGACAGGAGAGTGGGTCCGGCAACAAATACCAGTTAATGACATCGTAGTCGAAATCAGTACGTAGAAATGGACGTGTGCAGGGCATATAATGGGAAGGCAAGATAACCGATGGTCGTTAAGAGTAACGGAATGGATTCCAGCAGAAGAGAAGCGTAGCACGGGGCGGCAGAAAGTAATTTGGGAGAATGGCATTACGAAGTTTACGAGGATAAGGTGGGCGCAGCTTGCACGCGACAGAGTTAATTGGAGAGATATGAGTGAGGCTTTTTAGGCCTTCGTCCTGCAGTGGGCATAGGTAGGCTGATAACGATGAAGATTTACATCCTATCAATGAAAGAGCTCGTGTTACGTCATGCCGACATACTTCATTGGTTACATTGTCTGAATCCTTCAATGTGTGGACAATATTGCTTCGGATAATTTTTGGAGCAAAATTTCAGGGGTGCTTAAACGTTAATATGCGATGACAATGCGTCAGCACTTGGTCTTCTGCATCATTTGAATTTCTTTGCTTGCACTTCTTATCTGCCCTTCATTATTGCTTATATACTGTGCCATGTATTTTTTTTTTGCTCATGAAAGGTTCCGTGGTCAACATTGCTGAGAAAATTGATGAGTAAATTTGCTGCATTCCTAGTGTAGTTAGCCGCCGCTGTGTCTCAGTTGTTACGGCGCTCGGCTGCTGACTCGAAAGACGCGAGCTCGACCCCGGACGCGGCAGTCAAATTTCGATGGAGGCGAATATTCTAGAGCCCCGTGTACTGTCCGATGTCAGCGCATGTTAAAAAACTCCAGGTGGTCGAAATTTCGGGAGCCCTTTACTACGGCGTCGCCTCAGTTGCTTTGGAACGTTCAAACCCCATAAACTATCCTAGTTGAGTTACATTTAGTAATTTTAATTTTTGCTGAGTCATGCCTAGTCACTTCGATTTCTGCTCAGTCATTCACTGTCTTTTTGAAAGGTTCTTCTAGTGGCAGTCACCTTCTGGCCTCGCTTTCTTCGCCTCTACAAGTGGCAAGGGAGATGTCTCTCTTTCCACTTTGCCACCTGCCAACGGTTGAATGTAGTAGCTCGCTCTTCTGTGTACGAACCTTGGCAGGGGATAGGGTTCTTCCCGTGGCAGCCACCTTCCGGTCTCTCCTTCCTTTCACATAGACGACGAGAGATAAATTACAAGAAAAAAACGCTTGTCGTTGCAAATACACAGAATGCTCGACTCGCCACAGAGCACATGGAGGTAAATGGCGTCCAAGGTTAGCACTGCGCAGAAAATTGAAACTCATATTGTGCTTACATAATGTTTTGCTGGAAAATTGCCAACATTATATGCAGCACATTTTCGCCGGAACTAGCACGCCAAAGTGTATTTTTTGCCTCCGATTGCGAACCGGAATTTTTTTCCGCAAAATGTTATTGATGCCTGTAAATTCAAAGACGCCCTGTAACGGTACCTGTTACATAGAAATGCTTCATTTTGCATGTTGATGCTTGCATAATGTTTTACAGTTTTTGTACTCCCTCAATATGTATTCTGTAAATTTGTTCTATCCCACTCCTTCTCGGTACTAAATAATGCCAGCAGTATTGGTAAGTAAAAAAAATAATTGAATATTTTTTACACACATAAAAAAGTGCACTCAGCGGGGCACTGAAGCAAACGCTCACTAGAGAGGCAAGGAAGTACCGAGTCGCGTCGCACAAAAACTTCCCGTCATTCTCGAGTGTGCGAGTATTCTCGATTGCGAGCGCAGCACGAGGCAAGCGTCTTCTGGGCACCGTGAGCGAAGAAACCAGGAGACCGCGTTCCCAATAATTCTTCCTGGCCTGCCTTTTGCGCCTTAATCATCTGCCTCCGCTGCCCTCCCTCCTTCACCTCGCCGCTCGCACAAGTCTGCTGCCCGCTACCCAGAACAGCAGATTGATCCGTCACCACAAGGTCGTTATCCCCGCAGGAGATTAATCACTGGCACGCGCGCCCAGCCAGCCAGTTTATCGCAACACTCGGCTCCTCCTCCACTGCAAAACCACTCGGTGGTCGCGCGATTGAGAACGAAACGGGAGGCAAGCAACGAATGCAAAAGTACTAATAAAATTAGCGCTGCCGCGCTAACAAACGTGAAGTAATAGCTCGGATTTAAGATAAAATACGACCGAAAAGAAGGCGAAGAGGTAGTGGCGAATCAAATCGCCTAAAATATCAAAGATTAAGCGACTGTCTGTTGTGATTGTAACTGCAGGACCTGCACTGTATTCTTGAAAATTATTAACACCAAAAACTTAGCAAGCCTTTAGCTGTCCAGCTGTGAGTAGTTCAGTCATTGGGAAAAAACAAGCCCTTAATAAAAATGTTATAGAAGCGTCTATGCCCATTGAATCGTTGTGGATCAGCATTGAAGCAAGTCTATGTAGTGATGCGTGAACAAATGGGAAAAGAGCCTTCCTCAAGTGATAGTGTGCACTGCTGTTTAGTTGCGTGTATTCTTAAGAGCCTGATATGAAACTCTGTGCGTTTTTACCACTTTTAGGGTGTATTCTACAGGAGCACGCCGAGGTACACCGGATCTGTCGCTCACTCCTGTATGAAGAAAACAGTCTTCCAGAGCCCAAAGGGCCAGTTTTCCCGTTAGTTGAAATGCCTTGAGGATGGCGTCCATATTTTTGTCAGTAGCTTAAATCCTTAGCATCAATTTTTTTATGTAAGCAGACAACTCCTTTCGCACATAACCGGTATTTTGTCCTATTCAGTCGTTGGCCTTCTGCGCTCAGCCTGACAAAACCAGGTAATGCGTCCAGCATGTTCATGTCTGCCGGACACAATTACGCCGTCTAAGTAGCCATTATCGCCAGCAATACCTACCAATGTATTTAATTCATGCTCTGACAATGTGCTCGACAGCACAGGTTCCAAATAGCAGTCAATTTCTAAAAAAAAAAACCTCTTGATAATGTCTCCGGCCAGGAAAGGGGGAATTCTTTGTCAAAGTGAAGTAGCCTGCTTGCAAGCTCAGTATAAAAGTCCAGGGTTGAAATACTAGCACCGCCGCGTATTCTGAGGAATATATCACCTCTTTTTGGCAAGTGATGCAATTACTTCTTTAATGATGGTGATGGTTATGATATCCTCAGGCTTCACGGCACATACCCACGGCGGGAGATTGGCGAGGTTGCTGCTGCGTATACGTCGTTTCTTTTATTACCACATATCTTATTTCGTCACTAGGGGAGAATATTTTTTTTTCCAAATGCGCCAGATGCGGATGCCGAAACTATGAGATTTTTAGGCTACAAGTCAGCCGATAGCTGATACAGCGCACACCACCGTCTGACCAGTGACCTAATTTGAGTAAACCATGTTGTTAGAAAGAATGCATTTCGAACAAAAAAAATACAAGGATTGTTCGAATCAACGGTAGTCAAGTACAGGGAGCGAATGGGAGGCTTTTATAGGGCGTCAATCCGTCAATAAAGCCTGTTGGGATGATAATTTTGCCGGCTAATACTAAGTTCTGAGGGGCCTATTATGGTGTTTTGGTACAGGTTTGTAATGGACGCAAACGGGTACGAAGCAATAAGTAAGCGGAAACGTCCAAGGACCCGAGAAACAAACTGTAAACTTTGAAAAAAACGTACGACTTAAGCCAAGGTTGTCAGACTATGTTCCGTGGAACCTTTGGGTTCCTAGCTGCACTTCCTGGGCTGCCCGAGCACCAAAATCCATGGATCGTACAATGCCCACCTTTCCTTTACCCACTTCATTTTAGAAGTAGTCTTACTCTAAGTGCCTAAAGCGCACTGTTAGATTTCGTTTTCTGGTGTTTAACACCCAAAAGCAATTCAGGCTATGAGTGACGCCGTATAATTCCGGATTATTTCGGCCATCCGTGGTTCTTTAAAGTACACTGACATGAGACAGCAGCACACAGCCCTTTAGCATGTCCTCTCCATGGAAACGCGAACGTGGCGGCCGGGATCCAACACGCATCTTTTCAGTCAGCAGCCGAGAACTACAGCCATTGAGTCACCAAGACGGCTAACGCGATGTTTTATTATACATCTCGTTATTATTCATTAAACTTCGCACATATTGAGGGGTGTTGGTGCGTCAGCATGGTCTTTTTTTGCGCACATTTTAGAAAGGATGATCCACAAACCAATCCAGATAGGGTTTCCCCGTCATAGCATTGAATTCAGATATGTTCACTAAGCATTGGGCGTATTCTATGTGAAGAAGGAGTGCAGTTACCTGCTGCTACAATGACGACCACTCCGTCCTCCGCCAATAAAATTTATTACTATTAACTGCAGGGAAAGCTGGCGGTGCTGCACTTTATCCATTAAGGACGCGATTGGCGTGCCGGGAAGATGTGATTTCGTACTGCCACCCGGTGACCTGGTGACTATTCGAAGGATTGGATTTTTTTGTTTGGCTTCGTTTTCAATTGTGATTTGTGCGCTTCGTGGTGGTGGAGTTGTCCAGATGAGCAGGCACTTCATCTTAGTCCTGGAGCATCCAAAGGTGCTTGACTCTTAGTGAGCTGAGCATAGTGTCTAATGCCTGCTTGGCCTAAACTCCGTTTGCCCATCGCTTGCACCCATTTATGCAGCAAGCTGGGTTTCTCGAGCGGGAACCTGTGCACGGAAAGATCAATGAAATAAACAAAGATTTTTCTGAATTTCAAACTTAACAGCCTGCTTCTGTCACCTAATCTGCACATTTCTTGTAGGAGTCTCGGACACACTTGTCTTTTAGAGGCGGAGGTATTGTGACAAGCTCCACTTCTGATAACTGTAATCATCGATAAATGCATATGCTTTGTTTCGAAGTTTTGGGGAGGGTGCGCATTGCGTACTGAAGTCACTTCCACTTCATGAATTATTTCACCTCAATACCCTCATGCTAGGGCTGTCAGCATGAAAATGGCAGGATTTACTCTAATAGGACAGGTGACCGCTTCCTTGTTCAAGTTTTCCTATTCAAAAATCTATAAGCGCTGAGCCAGGGCAGGGTGGCACATAGAACTCTCTCACAGGAGGGTTCTGAAAAGTTTCTCGTGGCACGAAAATAGGGCGCGAACGCGCAATAGCACATGGCACCCATTACACATTTCCTTTTCTCATAATGCCAAAACGCAAGTTTCTAATGTATACTATTTCAAGCATTAAATTTTTTTCTGAAAGCACAATTGCTCTGAAATGTGCCTCGGATGAACGCCAAAACTTTGCTTCCACAGTTAGCTATATTTCGCAGCATGATGAGAAGGCCCTGTCTCACCGTAGGCAAATTCAGTGTCCTATTACGCCTCTCTGCTTTTCTGAAAATATGCTGTAATTTACAGTAAGCAGATTTTATTCTAACACATTTTGATCGCAAAATAACATTTTATTTGAATATTTTCCAGCGCAAATATGTATTTCTGCACACGTAGTTATGTTTTAAGGCTACCATTAGCCAAGCGAAGTAGGAAGAATTGTCTTCCCGGCATTCCCGCGGTACATGAAGTTCTCTTTAAGGAATTCACATATACGGTATCACTATTTTTCTCTTAAAATAATATTCAGAAACCTTATGCCGGCACCTTGAGCTTGCTTCCGAGTGATTCGCGTTGTGACTGCTGGACGCCGTGCTCCACTGGCCGTCCTGCCTACATGCTACTGAAGCATTCTATACTCCTCGCCATTTGTTCTAGAGCGGCTTAAACAGACTCGCCTAAATAACTGTTCCATACCAGGAAGAACGGACATAGTAAATGAACTGGTAGTGGAAGCTCCATGGCCTCCAGCGTGAAGACATAGTGGGGCACGAGTATTGCGACTCCAATTGGGTGACGTGCTACCATGACGTTTTAAGGACAAAAAGACGAATGACTTCATAATTATATATATTTAGTGCGACATTACAATGTTTTTTTATCTTCTAGATTAGAAAGAAAAGGGCAAGGACGACGATGAAAGAACGGTGCTTGGCCAAGTCGGCAGAAGATTGACCATGTAATTCTTCACCCGACGCCCCGCCGCGGTGGCTCAGTGGTTACGGCGCTCGGCTGCTGACCCGAAAGACGCGGGTTCGATCCCGGCCGTGGCGGCCAAATTTCGATGGAGGCGAAATTCTAGAGGCCCGTGTACTGTGCAATGTCAGTACACGTTAAAGAACCCCAGGTAGTCGAAATTTTCGGAGCCCTTCACTACGGCGTCCCTCATAGCCTAAGTCGCTTTGGGACGTTAAACCCAAATAAACCAACCAACCAACCATCTTCACCCGATTTAAGTTGACAAAAATTTTGACTATGAAGCTAACAAAAGTAAAAAAACATCGATGTTCCATTGGTTAATTCTTAGCCTACTTGTCCAAGCGTGGTTCTGCCTCGTCGTCCTATCAGGCCTTGCCTTTTGTTGTGGCTTATTTCTGCAGGGAACTTAAAAAAGGGCCTTAAAAATAATGTCACCGCCAAATAAAGGTAGATCTCATGGCATGGCATGAGCCAGCGGTGTCAGGCTTCTTTGAAGATACTAACACCAGTGGGGAGCAAGAAGGACCCACAGCAGTGGCATGGGTTTACTTGGCAACTGGCGCTGGCACAGGTTCAGGGTCATATTCAGGCAATGTAAGGCGGGTGACAATCCCCAGGCGTTGTAATACTGGGACAGGTTTGGCCTTCTGATCCTGTTGCGTGGAACTTTCAGGATGATGCGGACAGTTGCAAGTGCTGGTGCTGTGGCCAGCATGCTTAGTCTTGGCCGAGAGCTATTGAGAATCAGCTGGCCGCGGTGTCGACGTTGCTGCGGATGCCTGTGGAGGTGAAAGCGGCAGTGAGGTGGGAGATGGTGACGCCAGAAGCCACGACACGGCTACGGCCGCTGAGTCTTCCTTGGCTGCGGGAGGCTGTGGCGACCACGTCTGTGAAGCTCAAGGAGGCAGGGTTGAAGACGCGGTTACGACAGCAGTGGGAGCAGGACGTGAAGCAAGGCTCGTGTTGATCGCATTTGATGTATTGTTGAGAAGAACGGCCGAGCCGGAGACGCTGGGCAGGAGGTGCGGGGAGGCGACAGGGGCTGCCGAGGCGGGCAGGATTCGGATGAAGGCGGCGTGGGCGAGAGCGAGGCCGGTGCAGGGCCAGAGGCTGGCGGCTGCGAAAGCGGGTCTGCTGCGTCGTAGAGCGGCAGCAGGACATAGTAGCGCCGAAGTCCGCCACGACGGCCGCACGCAGCTCATCGTATGGCCGACAGCCCAAGGCAGACAGAGCAGGTGAGTCGACGCAGAAGGGCGGGCGGGAGGATATCGCACAGGACTGCATGTTTGAACGGCCTGATAGGAACGCCGTGCATGTAGAGCGCAGCCTTGAACTGAGCGAACCACCCGTGAACGCCCTGAGGCCTGAACGCTTGAAGAGGCGGGTCGAAACCTGGGGCCTGCCAGTACGCCATCCTAGAATGCCGCTGGTGAAGACGTGCGGTTCGACGGGTCACCACGTTGTAGAGGTCGATGTGGAGGTCGCCAATGTGGGGCGGAAAGCGGCGCGGCGAGGCCAATTGGTCCAGACCGACTGCCGCGCATCGACAAACATGGCGGCGCGCTTTAAAGCCGGACCCCACGCTTCGGACTCAATTCTCGTTTTTGGTGCCTTTTTCAGTCCGTTCACTGGTCACGACTGGGGCACCTGTCTTTGACTTCCTCTCACCTTGCCTATAAGAAAACGTATAGTTGATAAATTTGCTTTATTTTTTATTTAGAGTGACAATTCTCCCGCTGCTAGGCTTAAGAGGAGAGTCGGTTTGTTGACTAATCGTTCCCGTCCTGACATATATATGGCGCCACCATAGGCTGAGATTAATTTTGCGTCTGTGCTAGCATACGCTTAACTAAAGTTGGGAATGCGCTTGCTTTTAGCGCACGTAAGCATGCATACGCTTGTGGTACGTAGACAGCGTAAATTTATGCACTTTTCTCGCTGTATCTGTGTACGACGCGAGCGGCGACGTGGTGTGCAAAAGCAAGAAACAGTAGCGGCGCGGCGCTTCCACCTCGTCCGGGCGTCAAGTGTGAACGCACCTTATGACTGCAAAGAAAGTGTTTTCAACACTTAGTTAGGTTTTATAAAAATCTTTTTGTAATTTGCGCGAAACCGAACGCAGCGATTGTGGCGCATTACGAGCATGGTGTAAGACGCGAGAACCATTTCAATGGCCATTGAGATTTACCGTGCAGCAGCACCACAACTCCCTCGAGTTCAATGGCGACCAAAAATCCCGAAAGCCTCCTACTTAATGGCCATTGAAACTGGCCGTGTGACAGGGGTATAAGTCTGCAATAAGCCCTTATAAACCGAACAATAAAAAAACGCCAATAAGAATTGCTTGAGCGCCATCAAATATTGTGAATGGGTGAAGACGACGCAGTAACCAAAGGAACAGCCAAGGGAACGAACGGAAGGCTTTACAGAATGCGATACGCGTCCCGAGAGCAGTAAAGCTTCACCTTCAGGGTTGGATGCGAAAGCGGCGCAGTGAGACGCTTGTCGGCAGGTGTGCCTCCCAATTTCCCAAAAGACCTTTGCTCCCCTTTTACTGGTACCTCAGGGTGTGATTATCAAACGCCAAGTGTTCCTGAGTCGATGTTTTTTGAGCCTGTAACAGAGCACGAAATAATAACTGTATTCACAAACCTAAAAACTAGTAAAGCAGAGGACAAAGACTGCTTTCAAATCAGGCGTTTTAAGTTTGTGATTAACTTACTCGCACCGGTACTGGTAGGCATTTACAATCTTGCTCTTTCCGCCGGAACGCTTCCAGACCAATTGAAAATCGCTAATGTTGTGGCTATATATAGGGGTGGTGCGAAAAGAGAACTGTCGAATTATAGACCAATTTCAGTTCTTCCTGTACTGTCCAAGGGGTTATAAAAAACTATTAATACCAGACTAACCAAATTTTTAGGAAAACACTCCGTGCTTTCTGACTGTCAATACGGATTCAGGCAAGGGAGGTCAACAGAAGTCGCGCTTAATAAACAAAAGTAACTGATGATAGATTTATTTGGGGACCGAAAAATTGTTCTTGTAATTTATATCGATTTTACAAAGGCGTTTGACTTAGTCCACCATCGTCTGCTACTGCGTAAGCTACTCCAATATGGAATCAGAGGAATAGATTTATCCTTAATGGAATTCTACCTAGAAAACCGCATGCAAATGGTTGTCAATGACCGCACATCACCAACATTAAAACTTATTTTTTCTGGAGTTCCACAGGGCAGCATTTTAGCCCGCTTACTCTTGAATACCTATATTAATGATATATTTTACATGTCCTTACCTGTGACTTTAATAGCATGCGCCGATGATCTCACAATGCTTTTGCCCGGGGATAATGAAAGAGATCTATTACTGTATGGAAACCAATATTTTGAATATTTGTGCGAATGGTCGAGAAAGAATTGTTTAGGAGTAAATGGCAAGAAAAGTGATGCAATTATCTTCCCTCCAAAGAACAAGCCTATCTCTATGAGTTTTGATCTCATGCTGGGTGAAAATAGAATTGAAGTTGTAGACACTATAAAATTCCTTGGTGTGGTGCTCACGGAAACCCTGAGTTGGGACAAACATATAAGCGCTATCCGCAAGAAAATGAACCAAGTCCATGGTGCCCTGTGTCGACATAGATACACACTTGCAACAACGATAAAGATTCTTATATATAATGCATACTTACTTCCCATCATTACCTAGTGCATAAGTGTCTGGGGTACCACATCAAAATATAACAAACACAAGATCTTAGTTGCACAGAAACGTGCTGTCAGATTGGATGCATATGTACCCTGGCATTCCCATGCGTTTCCTTACTTTAAGCAATATGGTATTTTGTCTGTTGACATATTGCACCCGTTCATATTGTTATATGCGTACAAAAATGCAGCTAAAACAAATAGTCAACTGTTCCTTGCAGCCTTTAATCTACATCAATACACACCAGTGTACAATACCCGATGTATTTTACCTTGGCTTATACCCTTTTGCCGTACTTTGTATCGTAAACAGTCCTTATCCTACCACCGAGGAAATTACCTTAACATACTGGCAGCAAATAATGTTTGTATACAAGACATCTCAAAGAAACAGTTATTATCTGTCATGTGCATTTTCAAATCTATTGTGGCATCATTGTAAATAGGTTTGGTGTATTGTATTGTATATTGTTTCTATTATTTATGTGGATCTGTGTTGTTGCGTACGCGGTCAGGGTTACACTGTTGTCCTTTTTCTTTCTTTGTTTTGATGGGAATATTAAGCTCACCTTAACCCTGATGTTCGCGAAACACACTACTGTCGTTGTCTTCATAGGGCACTGGGTGCTACTTCAAGCTTCATTATGCAGCTTTTTGCCCAGTGTCCCCTTTTTCCACTGTAATGTGTGTGGAGAAGTAAACTTTCAATTTCAGTTTCAATTTCAAAAACACGCTTCCACTTGCCGCCACGTCTCCGAAGGGTGAAATGCTTATGCAGCATTGTAGGAGCATTCGAGAAGGCACGATTATCAGCGTGTGTTCACCGCTTTCACCTTTCGCACTAGGAACTATAACAGGGCCACAACAACGAACTGAGAAAACTTTTCACTCTGGTAACCCACGTTGTGCCCAGAGGATTGCAGAAAGCAACACGATTGCAACCCTGAACCACCGCTGCTGCCTCCTCGCACTCAAACACTTTTCGAGTGGACGTTGTTTCATACGCTCAGCTGGCTCTGGGGTCCGCAAGACTGAGGGAGAGTGCTAGGAACAGGTTAAAATATTAATACTACACGTATTTGGACACATCTATTTTTAGGCACTGAGAATCTAAACTACATTGATGCAAACTAAATTGATGCATATTACTATAACGTTTAATTTTGCATTCTGTATTAATAAATATTTGTTAATATATAGTTTTCTACCACATTACTGGCGTCATTGCAATCGTAATCTCAAATTGATGATGGATCCAGTAGGTTTTGGGACGCGTTAGGTACCTTTTTACGCGACATTATACGGTCTTCATCATACTATTGTGGAGCACGCTTCGGATATCAAACTCGTCTTACGCCTTACGTAGCGATCACTAGTACTTCATGTGTTAGCACATGCCACTGGTGTGTCGCGTATGAGCCGAAGAAACCATGATATCTTCTCAGCGGAGTGCGTCGTAAATATTGAAATATTTAAGCGTGCCTCGCTATTAGAGACAGACGAACTTATAGCAGTATTGAAGTTCCAAAGAAACACCATTGTTATAACCAATGATTTGTATAGCCGGGTTGTGCAGAAAAAAAACATGACAAGCTATGGAGCATTTAATTATAGGAAAGACCCAGAGGGTCTTGACATTGTGCTAATGCCTGTGAAAGCTTGTTAATTAGAACTGAGGGGACCGAAAAAAAATGATCAAATTATTGAATGATCCGAAAAACCAACAAGAACCACATAAAGACTAGGCAATGGTTGCTTCCTTTAGAGATGAGAGCTGCGCGACGACGATTATATTTCACATTTTAATAAATGCTTTAAAGCAGGCATACTATCGGGCGTGTTGAAACAGAACTGCTCAAAAGTGGCAAGGGCCTCCCAGGCAACCTTGACGGTGCAACGCGTTGCAATAGAGTTCCAGCGCTGTCACACCCCTCACTCACAAGCGGCGGCCTAGCGTGTGAGGAGGCTTCATCGCATAAACAGCGGATGACACGTAAAGAGATGAACTGAAGAGAAAGAACCCTGCGGACGGAAGCGCTCGCGCCAACCAGCCCCCAAAAAGGCGCGCAGCCGGGCACGGTTAATTGGCTGGTACGGGCTAGAGCACTGCACGGGCCTCAATCTGAGGCCCAAGCCCGGCCCGGGCCCGAGAACTGAAGCCCGAGCCCGGCCCAGGCCCGCGGCATCAAGCCCGGGCCCAGCCCAGGCCCGCTATATTATCACTCTAGCGAGCCCGGCCCGTGAATCCCGGAGTGAAGCCCAGCCCGGGACCGGCCCGGCCGTTTCACAGTAACGCTTGAGGTATACTGCTCACTCTAAGCAAGTACAGACTGCTACTAAACCGATAAGAAACTGGCCGACAAAGGCGCTGAAACCACAGTTTGGCTTTCAGAAAGTTGGTTCTTTTTAACCCAGATGAAAGTGATTAAGAGTAGATAGATAGATCTTTTATTTCAGACAACAAGGTCTCGGATGCAAGGGCAAAAGGCAGATATTACAAGGGCAAAAGACAGGTAGTGCTCGCCTGGCCCGTCGTTTGGAGAATGATCTCTGGTAGGTGCTCAGAGATAAACTCGGAAGTTCCGAGAGCCAAATAAAAAGGGCTGCATACGCGCGTAATAGACTACTTTGCATTCCCCCGTGGTTTTAGTCAGTTATATTTTGCCGCCCGGAAGTATAAACATTAAAGCTGCCTAGCAAGCAGTGGCATGACAATTTTTCAGTGAACGGGATTTCACAGGCTGAACTCATAGCCGAACAAGTCGCCTTTCAGCAGAAACGAAAAGCTAAAAGGCTTGAGTATTTCACGGTGTGTGTTTTGAAGAACATAAGCGTCCTAAACTAATATGTTTTTCCTGAATCCATTTCTAATAGTATATAGGTATGTTTTGGGATGACGAACGATCAATTGCCAATTAAGACCGGTTGAATTTTACTCTTACTAGTGGAGCAGAAGATAACGCGCGAACCATGTGATTACTTACAGGGCAAAACACTTCTCATGACAACCAGGCTGAAGAAGCGAGGAGGGACAGATGTGGCTATAAGATGAGATTTACAAACTCTCGCGTGCTTTTATGCCTATTTCATTTACGAGACGTTCCGGCCAGCTGATCAGAAAGAAAACCAAATGCGCTTTCCGACGACAAGCTTTGGAAGCTTTTCGATAAGTTTAGCCTTATATTCGACTCCACACTCACCGCGATTTCTATACGAAGTGCTTTGTTTGCTGCGAATACCAGATAAAAGCACTTCATTCGTAAAAACTACAGCGGAAGGAACTGAGCCATTTCAATAGGCGTGGCAGAGATAATGTAGGAACTGCATCTACACCTCTGTCACAATCTTTATATCCTGAACAGCGAACTTCCGAAAAGACTTCAACAAATTAACATGCTTGTGGGTGTGGATTCAGACGATTGGTTCGCAATAAAAAAATATGAATTGACAGAAACTGTACTGAAAACGTTTACTGTCGCACTGTGGCATTCCTGAGTAGTATACCATTTCGTTTGTTCTGTTTTCCTTGAGAGCCGACAAAGGTCTGTCGTTTTTTTCGCACAAGAGTCCCACAACGCATGCAGAAAGCATTTCGCATCCCCACAAAATGCCACTGGAGACGTCAGTAAACAGTTCGAAAGGCTTGACAAAAACTAAGGCGAACAGAGGTGAAGGTGAAGACAAGCTCACCGCCAGTAAAGGGCATTTGAGCTTTTTTCTTTATCCGAATGCTGAAAATAAAACAAAACGAAAACCAAGAGCACTAAAACGGCACACCGCTCTACCTTCACGCACTAAACGCGCCAACTGCAGATTTTGAACACGCGGTTAAAATAGTGGAAGTTTAGTTTATTTGCCTACATTTTTCAGCCTTGGTTTCCTTGCAGCACTGGCAATAACGCATTTCAGTCATTCTTATCTCAACGAAGCAGACATGGTGCGGGTTCTTTCGCCATGTATGCTTCAAAGAGAAGCTGCAAAAAACGTCGGGCCTGCGCATCTAGTGGCTTCGAGTGAAGGGGCGTCTGACAACAGGCGCTGTGCTCCGTTTCGGCGCTCATCCTTGAAAATCAATGCCATCAGGCCAAGGACGAAGACGAACAAAGCAGGTGTATGCTACATACACATATATGAGCCTGGTCGGAATTTCTGTGAGTGGAGAAAGGAGTGCATTCGATGGTCGTTGCGCTTTCCCCGGGACTCCTTTAGTGCGCAGTCAGTGGCCCGAAAATCACTTTGTATTGCATCCTGAACCAAGGCTGTGGATACGGAGTGCAAGGTCTGCGCTTGTCGCTTCTGCTCGCTGGCGATACGCGACTACTTGTTAGTGTTTCTCCCCGAAGAGCAATTACCTCGTGCGAGGAGCCGAAGCGTTGTCGGAGAAGAGCAGGCGTTCCACCATTTTTCCACTCTACGCTTCGTTTTAGCGCTTTGTTTCCAAACACTGACTACTAGATATGTGAAATTCGAAACCTAGTCGCCGGCAACAGTTTCTAGCATGTTTAACACTGAATTTAGAGTCCTTAGACGTACTTTTCTATTTTTGCAGGGAAGAAAATTAGACTATTTGGTTTGCTGGGATTTGTTTTATGGGGTTTAACATCCAAAAGGCAGTCGGGCTTATGAGGGCCGCTGATGTGGCGGGGTTCAGGAATTTCGGCGACCTGGAGTTTCTTAACGTGTAAGGACATCGCACAGCATACAGGCCTCTAGGGTTTCCGCCTACATCGAAATGCGACCGCCACGGCCGGGTTCCAACTCGCGTCTTGCGGGTCAGCTGCCGAGCTCCATAAGCACTGAGACATCGCGGCGGCACACAAGAACATGCATGTGTAAAATCAGAATCTTAAGCTGGTCTTAGCTTCGAGTACGACCCACCCGCGTACCGGGACCGCCGTGAGGAGTGGCACGTCACGCCAGGGTTGTGAAGCCGGTGTGAGAGGGAAACTTCTAGGTCGACGCATTCATGCTGGCTGCTGGGGGAGAAAAACTGCCGCGTCTACAGATCCAGGCTGCCCGGTGGGATAGAGAAGAGTACGACGACCCTCGACGAGGGGATAAAAAGGAGCCACCACGGGACACCGGAGAGGTCTGCCTCGCTCATTCCGCTTCGACGTGAAGAAAAGACTTGGCGTAGATCCGGGACCAGTCGTACTCGTTCCACTCCGAAGCGGAGTGCAATCGAGACTCGGACGAAGCCTGGCTCACCTGTCCGTGCCGCCGACCAAGCGCTTCACTACCCTAACTCACTACCGCAACTGTCCCTACTGCTGCAGACTCCCTCAGCCTTCACCAAAGGAGACATCGCTTTGAGTATGAGCCGACTACGAACGACTTGCCAGCAGAACGTCCAAACTCTTGGGTGAGCCACACTGGCACCTGTAGCCCGAGTAGTTCTTTTATGATCAAACTGCTTTCCTTGTTTGCGCATCCTGTGTGTCTTTTCTTCTCACTGTGCATAGACCCTAGCGTATGAATGAGTCATCTCTGTTGAGGGCATCACAGAAGAGACTATTTGTTCACCTCAAAACTCGCCAAAGGGAGTATGCGCGCCATAAAAATTCTGCGGCCAGCTACCACGCACATTGGGGGTCATGCATAAAATATAGTTAGCGGCGAAAATGAATCCTGTCCTGACGCTATCATTCCTTGCGTACATTTCCTGCAGTAGCTCGTACTGTAGACCCTGTAATTTAGGCTCCAGAAGCGTTGAACGCTTGTAGATGGGTAGCTGCACTCGCTTCCATGTCCTCTCAAGAAATGGCTAATGCGGGTTCAAACAGAGCCTTCTGTTTTAAAGCACGTCTAATTAAAAATGCGGTTTTCTGTCCTACCATCGACAAGCAGAAATAGAAAATGTCACCAATGGTCGACGACATTGCTAGAGGACATATGACATGAGTCATCGTTGCACCTATACGGCGCCTTTAGTTAGAGTAATAGGAATGGTCGATACTTCACAGTCTTACCTTTTGACAGCAGTCGAATCTCGAAAATGCTCTGCACGTCAGTGCGCAAATACTCGTCTACTTTAGCGCTCATGAACATAATGAAAATTTTCGATGGCATTCTCCAGGGCACATTTTTGCCAGCCAGCGCTTTGCATTCGTTATCATACTTTCGCAATTAATGACACCAATTTAGAGCACATTCCGTGCATATTAGCAGGTATGACTAAACAAAGCCACTCGTCTTTTTCGTTTCATGGAATTTAAACAGCGCTACACAGAAGAATACACAGACAGACATGACAGGGCGGGCTCTGATGTCTATTTGTGTATTCGTCTATATATGAAGCACTGTTTAAATTTCAAGAAAAGAAAATGCATCACCAACTAGCTGCGAAAGGTGTTTTATTAAGAAAGCCGCACGACTAAGCGGTTTGATGACCTGTTTGGTAAAAGACAATATTGGTTTTATGCGACCCATATTATGTGTCTCAGCTGCTCCTACACCTCCTGTAAAAAGGTAGCTAGGTTTGGGCCAATGTATCTGAATGCTGACAGGGCAGATATAAATTGTTAGGGACCAATTTCTGATTGAAGTATTAAGAAATAATTTTTTGATAAAAACTTTTATGAACGAATGTACGGATTTCTTGACAAATTTTCCCCCCAAGCGCAGCACCAGCTTCGCTCGCGTTAATCGACAGGAACTGCAGTGGTCACATTATTGATAATAAACTGAGCACTGAAGAAACATCAGCTTGTCGCATTAGTTCCCGTGATAAAAGAACGCGCTTGATACCGTTGACAACAAAATTTTCTCACCAATATGAACTATATTGTTTACCATACCCAACAATTCTGGAGAAAAGCATTTTTGAGCGGGAAACCGTTAATGAACGCAATTTTTTCATGTAATGGAAGATTTAACTATAAAAATCAATATATTCGCACACCAACCGACGTCAGATTAACATTATTTTTCTGTTAACATTTTTGCTATGCTCAAAAGCGTTGAAATCGGATTTCTACGGCACCCTTAGCTGTCCGATGCGATCGGTAGAAAAACTTTAAAAGAAACATTTTCCTGCGTACCAGAAGAACGGACCATAACCTTGAATATTTGCATAATAGTATCTTACAATTTTTGAATTTTCAAAATTATTGCTTGAGAATGTTGGACATGTCAACTGCGTTTGTGACTTTTTGGCCGTTACATTGCTGAACGACCACGCACTTAAATAATAGAACGCCTTTCTTCTTCCTTTCTAAACTAACAACCTACAGCTAACAAAGGATCCGATCTTGATCGATTATTTTTGACATTTGTAAAAACGACTGTCAGATGTTATTAACGCCGCCAGATTACTAATGTATGATGGTGCTAAGACAAGTATGAATACTGCAAAAAATTCAGTGGAACCAAACAAGAAACATTCTTCGAAGTACTTTATTTTTTGAATTGTTTCTACCAAACTCCTATTCTCGTCACCAAAACTTAATATGCCCATTTTATTTCCGTTTTGTAAAGATTAAACCAACGCCTCTTCAAGTAACTTGACAAATTCCTGCTAAAATATACAAGTGTTTTAGGCATGGAGTAAATTTTTGCAGTCATCTACACTCCCAAAAAAATCAACGAAATTTGCTACAAAATGGGAGCTGGCTGAAGCGTGTTATAAGAAGCAAGAAATTAGTTTCCTGATAATGTGCGTGCTCCCTAAATGAAGCCGGTAGCTTTAATATTAGCCGGCAGCTCGCACTAGCACTTTCGGAGGTGAGAGAACAAAACTCTGACGGTCCCTTCGACCAGTGTGAATTCCAACCGGTGGAAAGTCACAAGCCGCCTCCTAAATACCTAAATGCACGGGAGAGCCCCCCGCACGCCGGGCATGTTCCAACAGCAGCCTCGGAGCAGTGACCGGGCAGCTCGAGGTCTTGACAGCACCGAGCCATGTAACCCTGGAGAGGTTTTAAAAAGGCGCGTTCGTTCAGATCCCGTCTCTGGGGTGCCTCCCGCGGAACCGAGCGCCCGCCGTCCTACAAACGCGACCCTGCTACGACCACCTTTCCGTCACCCCCCTGCACTCATCTACCGCAACGTCAGAACTCTGTTCCCATTCTAGATTACTGAACGAGCCATTCGCACAGATCTGCCTTTCTTATTGTTTGTTGTAGGGTGCCCGCGTATTCTAACATCGCCTGTGCGCTTTTAGTGTTGCTTGAATCTGTTTCTTTGTATTCATGTAAATAGTCTTGCACATAATCCCAGCTAATTGTTTGTGCCACCTCATGCTAGACTTGTTGAATTTGTTGATTTCTCTTTTATGTAGCTGTCTAACACTCGTCTTAGTATTTCTGCTTCTGTTGTAAACTTTTCTTTTCGATATAGATCCCCAGTTGTTTTACGTGCACAAGACAAAGTTCTGCGCATTCCTTCTTTCGGTAAACCGGACACAGAGATCGACCGGCCTAATGAAACTAATGTGCCACAGGGATTTGTAGTGGGAAAGGGGGTAACCATAGAGGGGATGCGCGCCCGAACCTACTCAAGGCGGAAGTTTGTGACAGAACGTAACAGAGTTATCGCCTTCGTTTACGGAGTATGTGGGCCAGGGACTTTTGTTTTCGACTGTACAACGTAATCTTTAGTTTCATATCATCCATTGGCATTTATAGTGTTGCATGTAATCAGGAGAATCTACAGGTAAAACTTACCTCAAAGATACCAAAAGTATGTGATATTTGCGCTGAGAATTAGGAACTAAAACCCGAGCTCACTTACTCTCTCTTCAAGTGCGAATACTACCGTTTAATGTTCCGGCTAAGAACAGCGACCATCTTATATGACGTCGAGTCGCGAGACGCACTATCGGGTAAAGAAGTGCCTAGCATGAGGAGCCATGAGCTCGAACGCATTGTTGCATCACTTATGTCACCTAGTGGTAATAGAAGGCGAACCCATATCGCGCCCAAAGACATGTTCGTCTGTAAACGCCTAATTTGCATCCCTTCCATTTGGCGCGAGAAGCACCGTGCAAGATGACTGAACAAGCTGGCGCGATTCCATAAACCAGCATTTCTTTTTGGATTTTCCCAGCAGCTTGTAGCTGCGAGCTGCTGGAGAGTTACTTCACGTATCAAGCCGAAGAATTGGACCACCTCATGTAAGGCCTGGGAAACCCGAAGTCTACCACGGACTTTCTTTAGATGCTTCACAGCTTCTTGTGAATTGGTACATAGGTACACCTGGTTATAAGGAGGGTCGTCAGGTAAAGCTGCTATGGCATTTAATATCGCTTACAGCTCCAAAGAAAGAGGTGATGTAGTGTCAGTAGAGTAGGTTTGTCGGCCGTAGAGTTGAGGGTGTGTCGGGCTTATAAAAGCAGTCGATCCTCTTGTTGGAGTTATGGCGGCATCTGTGTAAAGAGTACAGCTGTCGTGTTGCGTAGAAAGAGCTTGTGGTAACGGTGGTGAGGACAACTCCGACTTCCTATGACGAGCAGGCTTGTTTGATGTAATGTGACAGTAGTCCTAAGGAGGTGGTTGAGGCTCGAACATCGGACGAAGAGAAACTTTCCGTGCTCTATTGGTTTGTCGCTGGGTAATTAAATCTTTCAGTGTGTTGAGCTGCGCATACTCCTGCAGCAGACAAATAGGAGTTGCTCGGGGTAGGCCCCTAATGACTCGCATGGCTTCGTGGTTGAGTGCTTCAAGTGTGGACCACTGTCGTTTCGTAAGTTGGAATTGAGCCTGGTATAGGAGCCGAGGTAGAAACAGTATGAACAAGTCGACGGGCTGTATCTGAACGGCACCTCCAGAGCGATTGGCTATTCTGCGGATGAGGCCAAGTGTGTTTATAGCACTCTTGTGCACAGCTGATAACCAAGCCGTGGCCTTACCTGAAGCATGAACGTGCAGGCCTAAAACATTGGTATGTTCTACTTCAGGAAGTGGGGCATTGTCAATAGTGAGCACGGTGCCCGGTGCCTATACTCATACTACCTGGTGCTTATACTCATCCAGTGGGTTCAAGCTCGCACAGATTTCCATAGCATCGCACCTGACATGATACCTCGTGTGACTGACGTTCTACAATCTACACCTGCCTCTTTGCCACTAGATCCACCTCTGACGCATCTAACATCTTCAGCCTCCCTCAGGCAGCGTACACGTGCTCTTATTCCCCCGTGTACCTACCCCCTTCCCCCCAACCTATCACGGGTGGGGAGGTCTCTCTGAGGCGGCTGCGTGTCGGAGTGGCCCTTACTCCTGCATTTCGTAACCAGTAACAAATTGACAAGATTGCTGCGCCGCAAAAATGCCCTCACTACGAGGCACCCGCTTCCGACACCAATGTCCACCACCTACTGTGGACATGCCCAGGAACTTCGGAGGTGCGCGCTCGAGTTCTTCAAGAGGCAGGCCTGTCTTCAAACAATGACTCTATTTTGCACGTGTGGCTAACGGAAAACATTTACGCCCGAAGCTTATGTGACTTTTTACACGCAACCGGGCTTCATGCGTTTTTGTAACGTATTGTACCGCTCGTCACTAACAGCACGTGTTGTGCCGTGCGGCACACTCAGCGTCACAAATAAATAAATAAATTGGAACACCGCTCCAGGGATATTCTCAGACGACCGCCTCTTTATACCGCACCACCCGCGACATATTTTCTAGGCGGGCTAGAGCGTCCTGGGCACTTCTCTCTCGGATGGTACATGACACGAATGAATTAATCAAACACTTTTATTGTTGAACAGCGTCTTGGCGACCTGGGTGGATAGATGCCGTAGTTCAGGGCCCCAGCGGCATCGATTCAGGACCGGTCGACAGCTCTACGTTTATATTCTATGTGATCGCTAGACAGCGCTGCCTCCGACTGATCCGTTGACGCGTTTGGCAGGTGAGGGACTGTGGTTATGTGTTGACACTCCCTGTTATGTGACAAAGGGTTGGTCAACCCCCATTCCCCTCAACTGCAGGTAAGATGTCACAGGATAGGATTGATTTTATGAATTTTCTGCATGTTTTGAGTGAGGTTTGCACTAGCGCTGACGGCCTCCTCCTAGATGCTCAAGGATTGCACCTTACGTCAACAGGCCCACAGTGGATTGTCGTTCGCGGTCAGCTGCTCGGTTGGTATTTATGCATCGTCTACTTAGTTTCTAGACAGGTCTGCTTGTGCTGGGGCTTATGTGATGGCATGGTGCTCCTCTTAAGGTTCGATTTCGCACAGTAGAGGTACTGTTCTTTTCTATAGTCTGCTGTTGGTGTAATTGATGGCAGGCCTTTCAGAGCCGGAAATATTTGTGAGGTACCTGTGCCGTCTCTTGCCTTCGGCGATCGTTAGATCAATCGCTATTTCTTCGGCTTTCGTCACTGTGCAGTTCCTGAAAGTGGCGCCAGTTTGCTCTTTATTGATGTCATCAGCCTATGTGGCCACCACTAGTGTATATTTGGGATAGCTCGCGACGTCACTAGAAACGAACATTGTTGTCAAGCAACCTGTTCCTTCTACTGGACAGTGTTTCCACGCTTCTTATTTTATAATTTGAGTAAAGACCTCCTAATTCTTTGTCAGGGGGCGTAAAACATTAACGTATATGTGCTAGGTGGGAAAGTGTACTTCCCTGAAATTTTTGTTGGAATGCCGCCACCCAAAAATAAGCATTTATATGCCTAGTGTGGCTACGTATTTTACAGAAGGGCTGAAACACTGCGCTCTCACTGTGGTACACCGCGAAATCTTTTTTTTTCAAACGCAGTGCAAGTAGAATTGTCTTGCAGAATCACGCATACCAATGCCACGTGTTATGTTGCTTTGTGGACACGAGAGCCCAGAGAAGTCCCTCAGAACAACCTCACCTTGATTCAGCTGGGAAAACTGCTTTCATCTGGCGAGATTAAAACTACTTCTTTCGACACATATGTTGGTTTTAAATGATCAGATAAGAGGCTCAGACAAGATTCGCTTTGAAGTCCTCGTTCATCCTGCCAAGATAAATTGTGCCGAAATTGATAGAGGATTCACAGAGTTTGCCCAAATGGGACCAATTATCTTACCGTAACCTAAACTCTACACGGCGCGCCTTCACTAGCATCTGTACATGAAAAGCCAGATAAGCGCAGAGTCAATACTATTAATACACATCAAGTCGGATTCCTAATGAATACCCCATTTTCGCTAGCGCACCTCTAGGCGCTATTCGTGGCAACGAACGAATGTATTCGTGAAACATATGTACACTGTAAGACGAAATATGAAAGCCGAAAAAAGACCTAACTATTTCAAGTGCACCGATGTATACATTTGCATAGCGGTATGCTGAGTTGTGAGGGTTCCACAGAAGTTCAGAGCAAATATCGGGTTTAGAAAGTTGTCTAGTGCACGCGCACGCGCCTATAGCGCCTGAGGCACCCGGAGTGTTATTCCTCTTGTGCTGTTGTGCAAAGCTGATATTTGAGACACGTTCCCTGTTGATGGTGAAATGAAGGACGTTTCCGCCGTCGGAAAGTAAAGATGTACGCTGGCTCACTAAGAGGATGGCACGTGGCCCTCTTTCAAATAAGCAGCAAGGCTCGAGCACGCTGTCTACACCATGTGAGCCTGTAACAAAAGGTGCTTCCCAAGGATTAGGATTGAAGGAATTTTTGCAATAGGAAACCCTTGTTCAAGTTTTATCACGCGGTGAGAGCGGCGTGATTCTCGCCTTACGGCGAGCCGTACAACTATTGGCACATAGCCGCAGCCAGTGTCAAGGCGTGACGCCCGCACCCTCTTCTTCAGAACTGCCGTGGCGCAGCAGAGGCCGCGCTCCACTAAATCCGTGTCCCGATTCGAAAGGAGCTTTGCACGAGAGTATACAGGATATTTTACCTGAGTGTTTACACAATTTTCACATTAGGGTTTTTGAGTTATAAGAACACTTTTTTCTTCATAGCATTGTCAGCAGAGTAGTACATCAGAATATAGCTAAGACTGCCAACTAGCAGGCTGGTTAACTTATATTAGTTTCAATATTTTTGAAACGTTGATTTTGAACTATTACTGCTGGGATCGTTAATCATTAAGAGGCGTGTAGCCCACCGTAAGTAATATCAATTTCAGGTTATAGAATTTCGAAAAGCTCTTACTTCGGCGCTGTGGCCTTAAAATTTTGGCAGTATAAACGAGATACGTACACAGGAGACATTGCTTTTCCTGCAAGCTTCTCGAAAGCGCAATGAAGCCAAAAATCTGTTGGGACACTGCGCGGAGGGTGACCACGTTTTTAGAATTCCAAACACTGATATCGAAAGTACTTACTGTGGGCTGCACGTCTCTCAATAGTTAAGGAGCTTAACAGTAATAGCTAAATACTTAACTTTTCAATATTAGTTAAGCAGTCTGGTAGTTAGGACAACTTAGCTGAATTTTGATGTACTGTAGCACTGACAATTCTATGCAAAAACAAAAGCTCTTTCAACTCAAAAAGCTTATTTTTAAAAATAATGGAAGTCTTATGTCAAACACCCCGTATATTTGGGACTGCTGGTGCATACTGAACAAAAAGCACCACAAAAATAAGGAATGGTATAAGGTACACGTCCTCGTCTTCTTCGCGATAGTTGTGTACAATGCCCAAGCCCCAATTTCGCGACGGCAGAAGCAGGCTCAGCGAAGAATAATGAGAGTTCAACACACTGCGTGATGCCGTTCGCAACGGCACACCGAGAACCGAGGTACCAGATCCGCCTGTCAAGCTGAACTGATTCTCTGGAAATTGGAACGAAAAGGAAAGGCGGGCTCATGGTTAGCGTTTTGAACAGTCACACAATAAGAAACAAATATTTAACATCCCTGTCACAGGATAAGGCGTACGTTTTTGCACTTAGCTTTTGCTCAGCGTCAGGGCCTAGTCCACAATATTTAGGGGTACAGAGAATTAGAGCAAAATATTTTTTTATAATATAAAAGGCCAGAATACTTTTAGTGAGTATTTACATTTACGCTTATTATGGAAGTGTGTCGCTCACACGTTACAACAGAAGGCTTTTGGTTCGGCACCAGTCACACTGACTAATATGGTCCCTGGGCAAGTTCAACGCCTGTAAAGCCAATGTTCCCACGAAAGACAAGAGAATGCTTCGTGTGAGAACAGAAATTGCCGAAAGTATTGCTAGCATCACCCGTTTTGCTTCGCAGCGCTTGAAGCGCAGCTGCTTGGCTACCCCGCCAGTGGGTACACGGATGTTCGCTACGTTCCGAGGCGCTTCAGTCTGCTAGTTTATTCAGGGCATCATAAACGTTCATCCCCGAATGTACACAATAACATTTGTAAAGTTGTAAAAACAAAACTAACTCGGATTCTTTAGCCCATCGATAGCAGCGATCAAGTACACCTTTTTTTCTCCTCTATGGTGGTACATACCGTCTCGCTCAATACGAGTTTCAACGCGTCCGGAGTGAACCAGCTGAGGATTCCGTTTTATAGTAAAATATTGAGGTCTTGTACAGTGCTCTGTAATCGCGCAAACACTGACGGCACATTCTTCGTTGCACCACTGGCGAGGTAGATATATATTACAGGCAGCGCGGAGCTGCTAGTGCATCAAGAACTGACCGCCGGCCTTAGTTTCTGTGTCGCAGTTAATTTAGAGGGTGATGTTACGTTCGCTACCTTCAACATATGAGTTAAGACGATCCAACCAAGAGGCACACGTTGTATGCAGCATGGTACTCTCCTGCGACACACATTTCGCGCTCAATGGTGTGTCATCACATTCAATCCTCTGCTCGGCATACAAGAGTTGGACAAGTTTTCCTACTTCAAGCGATTCACTTTGCGAAAATATGTCAAGCCTATTGACCTTTTTTTATACCGAGAAGCAAACGACGCGCGTACGAGACAGCGCGAGAGCGCTGCGATCAAAGCAGTGAGCGTGGTCGCAGCGGCAAGCAGTAGAACGCCTCGCCACCACACCACGAGTCCGATCTAAGCGTTTGAGACCGATAGGCGAGCATTCGTTTTACTATGTATGCGCTGATGACGTTCCCTATCACTAGCAGATCAGCCACTCAGCGGTGCTTTCGCAGGTAACAGACCAGCAGCGATTTGTGACGTAAGTGTGATGCAGTGCCGCTGATGTTCGTCCGGTACGGCTGGTAGTAATAGTTCGGTTTACGCCTCATCGTACCGAGAACGATTTTTTTCAAAGAAGTTTTCTGATGTCACTTTGCACTTAAGACATCCTCCTTTCATGAAGAAAAGCCATCCACACCATAGAATAGATTGCGGAAGTAGGAAACGTAATTTCAGTGGAGATGTAATTTTAAAGCACCACGATACGTGAGTGATGTCTACCAGACGCACCCGCTGGAAGTGCAGTCCACGTCATTATTATATATCCCAACGGGTTTGCTTCAAGGCTTCCTAGCGGGGCTCCGTAACAAATCTAGCAGACCAATGCTTGGGGGGATTAAGAACGCGACACTATTCTTCTTTAGAGAGGTAACGGTCGTTGAGGATGCATAGCGAAGCATGATACAAGCCTCACAGGCGAACTCTTGGGCTGTATACTTCCGACAGGTGCTGTACTGGTCGGAAGCGCAGCCCTTTGAAAGAGATGTAAGCAAAATTTACTCCAGAATGTCTGGGTGACTGAGAGGGCGTAGCCTTGAGCGTGCTATGTGTAGTCCTCTCCCCTTCATTCGTGGGCCGGAGGTGGTGCAAGTCAAGAAGGATCTGGAAGCTTCTGAAAGCCAGTCTCCGCTCCTGACCAACGGGAAGGCACGCCCGGCGCGAAAAGGAGAAGGAAATTGCACAGCTGATACTGTTTGTATGTGCGCGCCTGCCTTGGCGCGAAGAACGAACAGACGTGGAGCTCGCCATTAAATAGAGGGCGGTGACCGCTGTCTGTCAGCTCGAGCCACCGTTCAAGCTTCAGAGAAACGCGCCCGCTCGACTCCCGGGACACAGAGAAGTCTTTTTTTTGCAAGCGCAATGCAAAGCAGAATTGTGTTGTAGAATAACGCGTACCTATGCCACGTGTGATGTCGTTTTGTGAACAGGAGAGCGCAAAGTACGCCCTCGGAACAGCCTCACTTTCTTTCGGCTCGGAAAACAGCTTTGATCTGGTGAGCTTGTGATTACATCTTTCGAGGCATGCGTTGTGTGTTAGGCAGCGAGCAATGGAAAGGAAAATAATAGGTGTAACGTCAAGTGATCAGAATCGGGTGCAGTGGGTGAGGGAACAAATGCGGGTTAATGACATCCTAGTTGAAATCAAGAGGAAGAAGTGGGCTTGGGCAGGGCATGTAATGCGAAGGCAAGATAACCGCTGGTCCTTAAAGGGAGACTGAAGCACTTTTTCTGAAAATTGGGCTGGCAGCGGCATCCTATAGTTTTTCATGCTGTATACTGGAATATCGCATCCAAATAAGGCAAAAACAAGCGCGAATTGCCTTTTTTAGCCGAAATATGCGGCCTGTGCCGCGGGGCACGCCGCCGCCCGTGATTGGTCAAGAAAGGTCGTGACGTCACTTTGAGGACTGGAGAAGCTGCCGATGCGGATCCGGCGCTGCGTTGAGGGCAGATCGCAGCTTTCCGCGTCGTTGTAAAAGCGAATACGGCGACTTTTTTTTTTTTATTGACCACCGAAGAAAAGGATACTACAGTTTGCTCATTCCACGTATCGCCTGCAACCAAAAAAGACACAAGCAAAAAATTCTATGCCTAGCACAAGCATACGCCAGCGTCAAAGACGCGATACAGGCCATGCGTAAAAGGTGCCAGCACAACCTCGGCTCGTATTCTCGGAAAGGAAGGGGTGCGAACAATACTCAAGTCAATTACCACCACCGGACGCCTCCTGGCTCGCCCGGAAGAGTGTCATCCTAAAGAAAAGGCCCAAAGCACTGTGTCCAAAAATCCCGTTCTCAGTACCCGGCGTTGCAGGTTGGGGCAAGAAAGTATTTCAAGGAAACGATGAAGGAGCACAAAGTTGGTGTCAAAATTAGCGAAGCGCAGTGGCCAAGCACTGCGAGGCATGTGACCACAAGATAGTGACGCAATCATGGTGCGCTGGAAAACCGAGCCAAATACGCGCACAAATACGCTTCACTCCTGGCGCGTTCAGCAGATGCCAGAAAATATTAATCGCTGCCTCGGAAACGTTCGCCCTTCCTAGATTTGCAGTTTAGGTTCAGTGAAGTAGTTGCCAACTAAATGTGTTTTTTTTTATTCGATACTGTCAATCCCATCAGGGATCGTAACAGGGAGGGCATTCAAAGTACAGAGGCACACACAAAAAAATAGCAATGGTAATTAATCAAAGTACATAAAAAATATAACACGAGATTAAAAGCCAAGCTAGCTGCAACTCGCCCGCTGCCATAACTTGATGAAGAAACCGAGTAAGGTTGCGGTGTTTTTTTTGCAAAAACTCGGTTGGCATTCATTTCTGTCATAAATTTGCATCCGAAATCAACGTCGAACGCTTTCATTTTAATTGCTTAGCTAGGATTAAACGAGATGCCGCATATGAAGAGCTTCGATGCTTGCTTGCTTTGCTTTGCTTTATGGTGCTTTGCTCTGCTTGCTTGCTTGTTTGCTTGGACACGTCGAACCGAGTATAAAATCACTAACCGAGCCTTACTGAGCACGTCTCAGGCGGTCTGGCCGCACCTAAGCTGAGGAGAGCGACGCATGCTTAAGCCTCTATAAGGTTTCTTCAGGGGCTAAGTGAGCATGTTTCTACTTTTAAAAGAGGCGCTTCTTCGGAATGGTGACACGCCTCTTATGCGCGAGGAAATCAATGGAACTGTGTCATGGTTCAGCCGCGTCTTTTCGACAGAAATCTCCAGAGATCACACTAGGACAAGCTCTGCCTGTAGCCGCTCTTACGAAAGTGTTTCGAGCAGAGTAAGATTGCTTTAGTCGACTTTAATTCTTCGTCACAGCAGCGAGAGGTTGCGCTGCGAGCTTGTGATCTTGCGGAAAACAGTGGAAGACGACACAGTCGCGGCCGTAGTTGTTCGTGGACACGAACGCAGAGTAGTACCTGTTTAATCTGATTCTCAAGGTCGGCTGACACACTTTGTACGTCACAACGCACGCGGTACGAGGAACAACGCATGCAGCACGAGAAACAACGCGCGCTGAAAGCGCGCTCGGGTGCGCCGAAGCATCCCCGGGTCCTCAACATGACGTCACGCTGGCCGACATGGACGAGGTTTCCTTCTCCGCTGTTCCCCTCTCCGGCGCTCGCGCGGGGCGCGGGAAATTTAAACATCGCATTTTTAATTGGTGATTGCGCCACTGTTTTAGCCAAAATCGAAAAAATAATTTCACAGACGTGATCAGCAATGACGCTACTTCAAAACCCTAGAAGGTTAGCTGATTCGAAAACCGCCTCAGTATCCCTTTAAGGGTAACGGAGTGGACTCCAAGAGAAGGCAAACGTAGCTGGGGACGGCAGTAAGTTAGGTGGGCGGATGAGATTAACAAGTTTGCGGGGATACAGTGGCCGCAACTGGCAAAGGACCGGGTTAATTGGATATACATGGGAGATGCCTTTTCCCTGCAGTGGGTGTAATCAGGCTGATGCTGATGATGATGATGGTGTGTTTAAAATTCAGATAAAGGCTCAGACTGGATTTGCTTTGAAGTACTGGTTTACCTCGCCGGGCAGAAGATAAAGCTTGCCGAAATTGATTGAGGAATTCACTGAGTTTGCCGAAACGCGACCAGTAATCTTACCGTAATCTAAACGCTACTTGGCGCGCCTTCATTAGCATCTGTACATGAAAAGCCTGATAAGTACAAAGTCGTAGTATTAATACACATGAAGTCGGGTGCGTAATGAATTCCTTCTTTTCACTATCGCACTTCCAAGCGCTAACTACGCCAATGAACGAGTGTATTCACCAGACTTATGTACAGTTCTAGACGAAAGATACTAACCAAAAAAGACCTAACTATTTCAAGTGGCCCGATCTGTTTCTTTGGAATAGCGGCATGCTGAGTTGCGATGGTTCCTCAGACATTCAGAACAACTTGTTTTGTGCATGCACACGCGCCTGGAGGGCCTGAGGCACCTAGAGTGTTATTGCTCTTCTGCTACTGCGCGAAGCTGACGTTTGAGAAACGTTCCATGTTAATGATTAAATGAAGCACGTTTGCGCCATTCGAATCTACACACGTGCGCTGGCTCTCAAAGAGGATGGCACCTGGCCCTCTTTCAAACCTACAGCAAAGCTTGAGCACGCTGTCTAGTCCATTTGGGCGTGTAACAAAAGGTGCTTCCCACGGAATAGGTTTGAAGAAACTTTCGCAATAGGAAGTCGCGCCGCGAGCACGGCGCGATTCTCCCCTAACTGCGAGCCGCAAATCTATTCGCACGAGGCTGCAACCAGTCTGAAGGAGCCGACGCGCGCGCTCTCTTCAGTAGTGCCGTGGCGCAGCAGATGCCGCCCCTCCACAAAATCCGTTTCTTGATTCGGCCGATCCTTTGCACGAGAGTATATAGGGTTTTTCACTGAAGCCTTTGCACAATTTTTACAAGTAGGCTTTTTGAGCTAGAAGAGCGCTTTTTTCAGCACAGCATTGTCAGCGGAGTAGTACAGCAGAATACAGCTAAGACGTGCTAACTAGCAGGCTGATTAACTAATTTAGTTTGAATATTTTTGAAAAGTGGACTTTGAACTATTACTGTTGCGCTCTTTAATCATTTAGATGCTTGTCGACTATTGTAAGTAATGTGAATATCAATTTATAGAATTTCGAAATGCTGTAACCTCCGGCGCAGCGGACCAACGATATCGGCAATTTCTACGAGCTACGTACACTGGAGGCGTTGCTTTGCCTGCAATCGTCTCGAAAGCGCATGTGTTTCGGCGAGATGAAGCCAAAATCTGTTGGGGCACAGCGCGGAGGGTAACCACGTTTTTGAATTATAATAACTGATATCGATAGTGCTTGCTGTGGGCTATACGTCTCTACATAATTAAGGAGCCTAACAGCAATAGATAAAAAGTAAAATTTTCAATATTAGTCAATCAGCCTGCTAGTTAGGACGTCTTAGCTGAATTCTGATGTATTGCTCCGCTGACAATGCTATGCCGAAAAATGAGCACTTTTAACTCAAAAAGCCCGTTTTTAAAAATTGTGCAAATTCTTAGGTGAAACACCCTCTATATTTGGGTCTGGTTGCGCATGCTGAAAAAAAAAAAACTTAGCACGACGAAATCAAGGAATGGTATAAGGTACACGCCTCCGTCTACATCGCAATAGTTGTTTAAAATGCTCGAGGCGGCATTTTTGCAAGTACAGAAGCAAACTGAGCGAAGAATAATGAGCGTGCAGGACATTGGGTTGCGCCGCTTGCAACGGTATACAGAACTCCTAGGTACCAATTCCACATGCCAGGCTGAACTGATTTTTGCGAAACTGGTACGAGAAGGAAAGGCGGGCTGGCTCGAGGTATGCGTTTTCAACAGCGCACAATAAGGAACAAATATTTCGCATCCTAGCACATGATGAGCCGTACGTTTTTACACTTAGCGTCTGCTCTGCGTCTGGGCCTAGACCAGAATATTTAGGGGTCCAGAGATATAGTGTAAAAAAATATGTATTTTCAAATATAAAACGGCGGAATATTTTTAATCAGTATTCACACCTACGCTTATTATGGAAGAGCGTTGCTGACAAGTTACAGCAGAAGGCTTATGGTTCGGCACCACTCACACTGACTAATATGGTTCCTGGGCAAGATCAACGCCTGTAAAGCCAATATTCTCACGAAACACAACTGAGTGCTCCACGTGAGAACTGGAATTGCCAAAATTATTGCTAGTGTAAGGAAGACGACGGGCATGCGCGCGAGCCTCATTGATATCGCCTGGTGCACGCTCCTGGCTCGACCAGCTGACTTCGGACTGCCGTTAGCCCTGCTCCCGTTGAGAAGCTTCACCGAGCAAATCCCACCTTACACTAGCATCACTCGTTTTGCTTCGCAGCGCTTGAAGCACAGCTGCATGGCTACCCCGCCAGCAGCTACACGGATGTTCGCTACGTTTCGAGGTGCTTCAGTCTGCTAGTTTATTCAGGGCATCATAAACATTCGTCCCCGACTGTACACAATAGCATATGCAAAGTTGCAAAATCAAAACTAACTCAGATTCTTGAGCCCACCGATAGCAGAGATTGAGTACACCTTTTTTTCTTGTTGAATGTGGTCTGTACTATCTCGCTCAATATGAGCTTCCGCATGTCCGGACTGAACCAGCTGAGGATTTCGTTTTATAGTAAAATATTGAGACATTATAGAGTGCTCTGAAATCGCGCAAACACTGAGGGCACATTCTTCTTTGCACCATGGGAAAAGTGCGCATATCTCCAGCCGCGCGGATCTGGTATTGCTTCAAGAACTCACCGCCGGCCTTAGTTTCTGTGTTGCAGTCAATTTTGAGCGCGATATTACGTTTGCTATGTTGAACATACCAGAAAATGATGATCTCACCTCGAGACACCCGTCGTATGCAACCTGATACTGTCCTGCGACACACAATTTGCGTTCAATGGTGTGTTATCACTTTTAATCGTCTGCTCGACATACAAGTGATGGACAAGTTTTCTTCCCTCAAGCGATTCACTTTGCAAAAATATGTCAAGCCTATTGACCCTTTTTTATACTGAGCAGCAAACGGCAGGCGCATGTGAGCGCGCGAGAGTGCTGCGATGAAAGCAGTGAGCGTGGTCGCAGCGGCAATCGTAGCACGCCTCGCCACTACGCCTCCAATCCGATCCAGGCGTTCGGGGCCGATAGGCGAGCATCCGTTCTTACTCTGTAAGCCCTGATGGTGTTCCCCGTCAGTACCAACACCGATCTGTGACGTAAGCAAGATGCAATGCCGCTGACGTTGTTGGCTCGCTACGGCCTGGCGTAACAGTTAGGTTCACGCGTCAGAGTACTACAGGGGAACGAATTTTTTCAAACTGATTTTCTGATGTCACTTTATACCTAAGACATCTTCCTTTCGCGAAGAAAGCCAACGACAGCAGGGAACATAATGTGGAAGCATGAAACAGAATTTCGATGTACATGTATTTGTAAAACTCCTTGATACGCTTGTGATGTCTTCCAGACATCCGCGGCTGGAGCTGCAGCATCCGTCATAAGTATATATCCCAAGCGGTTTGTATCTAGGCCGCTTAGTGGAGCTTCCTTGCACATCTAGCAGTCATTTGCTTGGGAGTATTGAGGACGCGAAGCCTTTTCTCTTTAAAGAGGTTACGGTCGCTGAGGATGCATAACGAGGCATGCTGCAAGCCTCACAGGCGAACCCTTTGGGCTGAATACTTCTGACGGGGGCTGTACTGGTCGGATGCGCAGCCCTTTGAGGGAGATGTAAGCAAAAGTTTCCGAAATATTTTCTCCGTTCACTGGTCATCCATGATAGCCGGCGTTAGTTAATAGCTGGCGAGTAGTTTGTAGATCAGTGTGCAAAGTGTACAGTGATGTTTCGAAGGTGATATCTTTTCGAGGACATCAGGATAAATCTGGTATGAAGAAGCCTCAATAGGCGCATAGACAGCTGTGTGTTTCTTCGAACCACAGAATCTTCTTGCCGAGTCAGACATGCGGCTGTCTGAGCTGCATTTGATCAGTAATAAATTCATTTAAACAGCCGAGACAACTCTACAGGAAAGATCATTATCAAACGCCACTGCAAGCGCACGAAAAAAAAAACCGTGCAGTGTTGCAGACGACCGCGCTCACGATAACCCCAGCCACGTCCGGCAGCCTACAGCGTATGCGGGCTGTCCCTATGTTTCCAAACACGGTGTCGGTTTGCGCACACTTACCCAAGCATGGCTGAGGCCTCAGTACATCTCCTTTTGTAAACTTCATGTAACCAGCATATGTATAACTTTGGTGCAAGTTAAAGTTATTTCATTATGGACCAATCTATAGGCACTGATCGCTGATGCAATCAGTGTCTCGGTTTTTTGCTTTGAAAGCTTGCAAGATTTTGCATTCAATCTGCGTTCTGCCTTGGCCGATGATTTCCGCACTGCTGAACGGGGGAGTGCAGTTTTGAGATTTCTTGCAGTTTTTTGGGAGGTTGGCTGCTCACTGCGTTCTCAAAAAGCTGAGCCATTGTTCTTCCAGCGGAATTAACCTTCGCGATGTCGCTGAACACTTTCAAAGCCACGACCTCAGTTTCACTTTGTCCGATAAGGAGGGCGGTTTTGTGGTGATGCCCAATGATGTGGTTTCCACAAAACATAACGAGGCTATCAAAAAAAAACTTCAATCCTGTGTGATCCTAAGCTATCAAAGGTAAAAAGCCGCGCTCTTCAGTTTGTGAAAATCCTGAATGTCGAAGGTGTGGTGAAATAAGTGAGCAGGAAAGAAAAGGCTCATATACTGAGAGTGTTCTTTGGAACAAAACGCCCAACACCGGCTCTCCCTTCAGGGCCACTGTCACTGAGGATGGTACATACAAAAAAACTGCCGGCCGTTCTTTAAAGGGTCACTGGACCCCTTGGCACCCGACGACCCCTTTGCAATCCAGTCATTAATGAGAGTTTTGCAGTTTATCTCCAGTACCCCAATGGGTGCCAATGGGTGGACTTGTTCTATTCAGTACCGCGAAAGAAGTTACTTGAGACTGTCCGTGACCTCATCGAAAGCACAGGTGCAATTCCTCTTCACAACATTACGTGCCTATCTGTCGACTCGTTTCTGGAATTGGTAAAATCTTACTTGTCGCCTACTCTTGTAGAGCACGAGCATCACACATAAATACAGAAGCAGGGTGTTCCTATTTGCTCGAGCGTAGCTCGTGTACTGTGCAAAATATTTTTATCTTGTTTCGAAAATGTGTTATACTCAAAATGCTTATACTCACTTTCGGATGGCTAAGGTTTTTAGATATGCCCATGATTTTTTAATCCTTTTGAAACTAACTCCTCTTTACGGCGTTGACTCGGTAACCAACGACACTTTATGTCTTTCATCATATTTCCAATGACCAGACCTTCCCTGATGAGGTGCAACTGTACGAACGACAACATCCGGCTTTGAGGCTTACTTCTCAAATTTTCTGACGGTGGCCACGTTTGCTTGAAATACGCTCCTCGAACTAAGAAAGGCCTTCTGCCCTGCACCTCGTCACACTGAAAACTAGTGAAATGGGTGCATAGTCAATCTCTGTCTCGAAAACGCCCTGCCAAAAAAGCTGCCTCCACGTTATGCAGAACAGTTTTTTTCGAACAAGCTGGATGTCTGCGGTCAGGCGGTGGCCCTGAACAAGTCTTAGTTTCAGTTTCTAAACACTGTCAAGAAAGCTTAGGTTACAGCACGCACGCACGGGATTGAGGCCTGCTGTTATTCCCTATATGCACAAAGTCTCGCATAATATCAAAAAGGTGGCAATGAATTACGGCGTGGATGTTGTGTAGTCAGTACCCACAAAACATTCGTCATTATGTGCCCGTATCTCTGCGAAGAGCGCAAAAAAAGATTGAAAAGTCAAGCAGCAATCTTCACCAAATGTACAGCGAACATTGCTAAGTATTTCCCCCTGTCATGTGTAATTCCTATATCGGTCAGACTAGCCAATGGATTAATAACCAGTTAAGACATAATCGCACAACACTGCAACCGGATACCAACGCCAAACTCCCAAAACATTGCAACAATTGTCAAAACTGTACTCCCGTGTTCAGCAGGACGAAAATCGTCGGCCGAGGAAAAAGGGAGATTCCCAAGCAGCACACCAACAATGGACCGACGCTGGCATAATGCTGGTCAAAACCGGCTCGAAAGTCGTACCGACGTCGGCATTGGGGCAAAAAGTTACTTTTTCCAACCTTGGCCTGATGTTCGGACCAACACTGAACCGACATTCATGCCACTATCAGACCACTGTTCAGCCGCTCTACCAACACTGAACCGACATTCATGCCACTCTCAGACCACTGTTCAGCCGCTCTACCAACACTGAACCGACATTCACGCCGCTATTGTACCCACTTTCAGCCACTCTACCAACACTGAGCCGACATTCATGCCACTATCAGACCACTGTTCAGCCGCTCTACCAACACTGAACCGACATTCATGCCGCTATTGTACAAACTTTCAGCCGCTCTACCAACACCGGCTTGACATACCACAATTAGGCCACTGTTCAGCCTTTCTGCTAACGCTTGCCCGAAGTTTATGCCATTGCATTTCCAGTTCAGCGAATATTCACATTCCAGTTAATGTTCGCATTGGGAAAGCCATGGGTTTTGGCATTGCAAAGCTGCAATCATCTCTTCTATACACATGCACAACAAAATGAGGCAACGAAAGAATCCAACTGAGAAACAATTTATTAAATAATTAGGCACCGTGGCTGGGGGCGCGCGGTTGCGCGAGTCCTGCGAGGCAGCGAGGGCCGCGCAGGAGGCGGGACCTTGGGAAGGAGCCAGGGCCGCGCGGGAGGAGGATTTCTGGGAGGTGGGGGCCGCTTGGGGAAGGGAGGGCACTGTGCTGGGGGCTGAAGCACAGGGGCTCGCAGTGGTTGCCAGGCCGGCAGCGGTACTTGGCAGAAACGCTTCGGCAAAACGCCTTTTGCGTCCGCCGCCACGGTCCACCGAACCTGGCAACCACTTCCTAATAAACCCCTGCGCTTCCACCACATCCGCCCCCGTCTTCTCACAGATGGCATCTGCATAAGATAAGCGTTCATTTTAGGCCAGCAGAAAAACTTTGCTCGTTAACAGAAATCAAGATTATTTCAGCAACAGAGAAAACAGAAAAGGCCACAAGTACATGTTAACTCAAAGTGCGTGCCAAAATGAAAGGCCTACAGTATCCAAATACAACTTGAGGAGAAAATCCACCTGAAAGCTCTTCTAACCAACTGTATAAAGCTGCTGCGACATCACGGACGACCACTTTGCACTACTAACATATGGGAGCACAAATGGCTGGCAGATACAAGGCACGACTACGATCCATGACAAGAGATGGATGTGACTGGTGGGAGGGCTTTCTTTGAAAGGCATCTGCTGACTCATATATCTTCAGATGCACATGGAAGAAAACTGCAGATGACTACCCCCATAAAAACAGTAACAAAATATTCACCTGTAATGAAAAAGAAAACTGGTAAAGTATCAACTGAAAAGAAGAAAAGAAAACAAAGCGCAGCAGAACGTGGTGCATGTTCTTCCACTCATCTTTTAAAATTCAGTTAAAAGCTACTGCAACAACATACCTGTTGCCACCTTGCATAACTTCAGGGCAATAAATGACCACTTGCCCTTGCGGCCATGGAGGCTGTACATCCTCTGTACAGCCACCCCCATGATGGCGGTCATTATGTTGGAGCCCACCTCCCTCAGGCCCTTGCCCCCCAGGCGGACCAGCTGCTTTCGCTGAAAAGAAACACCACAGGTGCACAAGCTATTAGGCACAAACATCAATTATAATTTCATTTAGTTTAGCAGAATCGAATAGCTAAGACAATTGTGTGACTACCTGTCAACAGCCCATGCGAGTACCTACAATCATAATGCATAATTTCTGTATGATACAATAGCTTGACTAGTTGCTATCAGCAGAAAGCACCACCACCAATATGGACATTCTTTTTTTTCCCAGTTTACTAAGAGCAGGGAAACTTTAGCGATTAAGCAAAGGTGGCCAACTCCTACCCATTATGCTTTGCATCTTGGACATTATTATATTATAACTATAATGCTTTTTGCAGATATCTATGTGCTGGATGTGTTTTCTCTGCACAGCCGTTACGCTAAAATTGATTTGGTTTGTAGAACTTAAAAGTTCCAAAGTGACTCAGGCTATGATGAGGGACACCATAGTGGAGGGCTCCGGAAGTTTCGACCACGTGGGGTCTTTAACATGCGCCACTGACATCACACTGCACACGGGCGCCTTGCTTTTCGCCTCCATGGAAAACTGGCCATCACGGCTGGGTTTGAACCTGAGTCTTTGGGTTCAGCAGTCGAGTGCCCTAACCACTGAGCCACCATGGCGGGGCTCACTACCCTGAAATTGAGCAGTCTAATTAATGCTATACAAAGGGCGCTTATTTAAATCCCCAAGCACCTGAGTAAAGCTGCGTGCTTAGCAACCACATTTAATTAAACGATGTTGCTTGTTGGAAGCAGATTAAGTAATGAAATGTGCATAATGTGAGCAAAAGACAGGGAAGAGGTGGGTTAAAGCTGCCCCATTATTTGGGAAACCTAGCCGAAATTAAAGACGCGCTGAGAGAGGACCAACTTCCAGCTGTGTTCACAGCAGTTCATGCAACAGTATATTAACCGAAAGCTCAGCTTCCTGTAAAACAGACCTTACAACATCCTTAATGTTAGCTACAAAGTCCACTGCTGAACTAAATTAAAACAGCACAACAATAAATGACAAATGTAAGGAAAATGAGGGGCTCGTTATGAGACACCTACGAAGAAAGGCAGCCACAGGCAACAAAAGCATAGGGGATTTTTTTTTGCTGTTGATCGATGTAAAACAATAATGTAATCACAGAAATATTTGACTGAGAAAAAAAGTTTGTTGGAACCAAGTCTGTTATGCAACGACCGGCCACCGGCAGAGCTCTGGAAAACTATATCGAATGACATTGAGTGACACCATCTGAGAGCAACTGCCCCAAAAAAGCCTGTGACTGCACCGCCAAATACCAAGCTACTACAAGATGTGACAGGTGCAATGCTTCGCACAGAACCAGCATCAGTAGCTTGGTTTGCTGTTTAGCGCTCCTTCTCGCCTAAACGCTCTGATGCGACAGCAGTCTCGCAGGTGGCATTTTCTTTGCATTGCGTGGCTGAAACATGATGTAACAACTGGCACTTGCCGTAAGCAATATTGCGAGCGCCACATGTTCAGCACTGCTACTGAGCCCAACAAATTGATAGGAGCCAAAGAGCAGATAAAGAGAGTCCCCTAACAGCTGTCCCGACACGTGATGCAGTTTTTGCAAGCTCTGCTACCGGCTGGGCATTGCGTACCACTTTTGCTTCCAACAGTAAATCTCACCACACAAGGAATCGACAGGGCGTTCCAGTGAACACTCTCAAAAATTCCTAAAGAAGCGCAAGTTCGATATGGGAAAACAATTTTTTTTTTTGGAGGAACGATCTCTCAGCAGTGGTGGACATAATTTACTGCATAACTGTGCGTGTGTACCTGCAAATATTTCTTCTATTTTGAACTCCCTATTCTTAGGAATTCCTGAAAATGTTCACTCAAACAGCCAGTGTGTATATCAGCAAGCAACTTTCATGAACAAGACATTTACATTAACAAAACACACTGTGACAGCACACTCCAGCACAACAGTAGGAATTATATCTATGAAGAGCATGTTATTCACAGAGCACGGCATGCAAATACTCTTGGAGCTCAAGATTTCTTCACAAACCTCGGAATTACATTATGCATGCAAATCGTTAGTAGGCATTCATTTTTTCCAGACACGAATTATCAGAAACACTAAATCACCAGTCCAGCAGCCACGCTGTCGTCCTGGACGGCAGCTTCCACAGTGTCCAACTCCTCGGGGGAGAATGCGGGCAGTGCAAGGGTGGGAGGCGGTGGCGAGGGGGACACTGGCCGAGTCCTCTGCTCCAGCTGCCGGTCCGACCGCAGCAGCACATGATCCTCCAGCCTTTGTAACCGCTGCATTAAGTCGCGCTGCTGCTGTCGGATCTCCAGCACCAGGCACATCAGCTTCAGCAGGGTAGCTGAAACTGAAGCAATCAACAATTTCAGTGAGAGCAGGGTTAACCTGGGCGCAATAATATCATTTGCGCACTGAGGTACAATAAAGAACAGTATGAGGCTAACAGTAGGCAGCAACACACTCTGTACTATGCTCCTAAACTTCCACCAGTTTTTATCCTCCAGGACACTTCTAATTCATGTTATATTCCTTGCTAGCCTAATTTAAATGCCATAAATGTCACCATGCACTGACAAACCCCTAGGTGAAATGGAGCTGCTCTATGTGTGATAGCTAGCACAGAACCTGCAGCCTTGTTGTGTAAAGGACTTCTCAGTCTACGAGCTTCGCCAATTTTTACATTGCTTCATGGGCATTTCCACTGCTATTGCACCATGGCAGAGATGGCAGCAGTTAGTCGCAAATGGATTCTTCCAGTGTCATGAGAAGCATGTGCTAATAGAAGCGAGAAAGCAGAGCAGGCCTGTGCCCTTAATATAGCATTGCACCATTTGGAAAGTATTGCTCACGGCAAAACCCACATTGGCCAAAATGCTGGAGGTAGACATCTGTTCTAACTGCAAGTGCTGGCAGGGATCAATGCATTAAAACTGCAACAAAGATAGCCCTTATGGAATTATAGCCCTTAGCTGACAGGCGAAATGCAACAAAGAGATGGACCAAATGTTTCTTGCTAGGCACAGGAGGTGCCAAACCGTTGAGACATAAAACAAGGTCACATTTATCTCTTACCACGCATCCATTTTGCTGCAGGCAAGACAAGACTAGGAGCCAGCTGATGTGCTCCACAAGGCAGTTAGGCTGTTCAGTTCTTTCCTAAGCAAGAGGTCCTCCTTCAGAGCATGCCACTACTATTGGCTGCTTATCTCCTTCAGCACCCTTTATGGGAGCTTTGTGATAGCGCAATTAATTTTTTTTCAGCACATTTCGCTGCATCCAAGGCACTGCATTGACTTCCAACCAGTAAACTTTTAAAATACTTTGAAAGACATTCAAAAATTACAATATGGGCCTTGCTGACCAACCGCGACCAAGCGACCAAATTATGCTGGTAAGGAAACAAATGCACAGAACATGGGACTACTGTGTAGAGTGCAATTCGTAGGAGTGGCTTCCTGGTGGTGATGTAGGCCGAGAGAGGCAACAGAAATGCCAGGATCCAAAAGAACCCAACAAAAGCACAACATACAGCTCTTGGGAAGGGCACTCAACAACCACTCCACTATGAATCACAAGAGGGGAAAGCAATGGAAGTACTAGGTTGTAAATTCCAGTACCACTTCAGTTCAATACAATCGTTTTTGAGAAATACATGTGATGATTTTCAGAGTGACCCCTTTAAAAGCACATAGTTTGAAACTAGACATGTGCTCCTAGCACCGTTTCAAGAGCCACTGAGGAGAACTCCGTGCAAATATCTTCCTGAATAAGTATATTCTCTAGGTCTTTCTGGGCCCGTTGACTGCTGCTCGGCAGCAGCAGGTACAATGAGAAATTTAAAATTTGCTGTTTTTCTTTAAGGCAAAGCAGATCTAGCTTCTATATTTTGTTGTGTCACTTGATACTAGACAAAATAGGAGTGTAATTAAAAGAAAGGAACACAGTGAAAAGACGGGACAAGCAGCATTTGTTCTGTCCTCTCACTGTGTCCCCATGTTTGGCTTGCATTTCTCTTTTTGCACAAAAGTAAACAAAGTGAAAATCTCACCATCAACAGTCCCAGCTGTCGACCCCTCCAGCTTGCTGGGTGGCGCACTGTTTTCGTTCACGCTCTCCCCAGCGTGATTCAGTGGGGCTGGAGATGAACATGCGTCATTGATGGCAATCCAGGAAGTACAGAACACACTACTGTGTACAACCACAATGTCACATTTCTATCCTAATTGAATGCAGAAATGCTACTTCAGGATATTTTTGGAGAAGGGACAGAACAGTTGCATGGCCAGGCTGTTTTGCATACAGGTGATCTTTTTAAAACACAATAGACACAAAATTACGAAGTTCAGAAACAAATTCCTGGTTATATAGAGATGCCCCCCAGGCAATAGTAACACTTCCTTTGGCCGAAAAGATATTTTAATTTGGTTTCAATCACAGGCTGTACAAAGACTTCATAATTCAAAACCCATCAAAACCGACACCTCCATGACAAGTAGTTGACGTGACAAACAATGTCACATCATGCAGATACCTATGACACATAAAAGAACGTTGTGATCCGACTGCGGCGGCGCGTTTCGATGGAGGCGAAACGCAAGAGGTGCCCGTGTGCTGTGCGATGTCAGTGCACGTTAAAGATCCCCAGTCGGCTGAAATTATCCCAGGGCGCTACGGCACCTCTTTCTTCCTTTCTTCTCACACTCCCTCCTTTATCCCTTCTCTTATGAATGTCCACCGAAATGCGAGAGAATTACTGCACCACTTTCTTTCCTGAAAAATCAGTTTTCAATTTTTTAAATATGTGTCTATAGTACTTCAATAATTACATTTCTCATGCACCAGCATGGTGCATTGGTACCGTATTTTCCGGTGTATAAGACGCGGCTTTTTTCAAAAATCTAGCTGGTGCGTCCTATACAAGGGTGCGTCTTATATGCGAATTTTTCGTTTTTTTTTAGAGAGTTCAGAAATTACTCAGGTTCATGTTCAAGCCTTTTTTACCGAAAAAATATCACTAGCAATGAAGCGGTTGTAACACGGTTAATACTTCAATACGGGGACCACCGTGCGCAACTTTTTTTAGGTGAACTTTATCATGAAACGACGGGGATGACGACTTCCGGGATCACAAACACACCACCGTTTCGGAGGCCCCAAGCAAAAGTAATGTGAAATGCCAAAAGATGACGACAATCACGCTTCTCGCCATTGTCAAGACAAGCCAGGACAAGCCGGCGTTCTTTTTTCAGCCACCCTTTGCCACTTTGTTTGCTCCATGTACGTAGTGCGAAGAGAATATTTCAGTCGCGTTGCCACCAGAAATGGGCGAACTTTTTGATAGCGCATCCGAAGGTGAAGACTTCGAAGGTTTTAAGTAGAAATAAAATGTTCTTATGGACATGTGGGAGAGTTTTTTCGTTTTTCTTTCTTTTTTTCCAAAACGTGGGCAGGAATGGCGTGAGTGTTGCCTTTTTCGACCACTTAGCGTTGCTTAAGAATTTCTCACAAGTACGGTGAATTTCGTGATGGTCGCGCAAGCGTGTTTAATTGATCCTCACTAGCCCAACTGGGAAAACTGGGGTGCGTCTTATATAAGGGTGCGTCTTATATAGCAACTTTTTCAATTACAGCCTGCATATATGGCGGGTGCGTCTTATACACTGGAAAATGCGGTACATTTAAGGACACAAAAGAAACTGTCATGGCGAAACCAAAAACAGAGAGCGGAATATATGTCATGTGAATAGAAACCTGTTCGCAGTACTGTTAACGTGGGTAAGAGAGTTTGCCACGAAATGGTTACTGGCAGATTCACTGCTGATCTGAGAGCATGGCAAATGTAAAAAGCTGATGCCAAGTCTGAGCACGTTCCATTTCTCTGCAAGTGCAATTAGCTACGGTGGAGTTTTTTTCCCAGATTTTGCAAGCATACTACCATAAATCCCCAATCAAAACTAACACAATGTCGACCTTACATTAAATAGAAATGAGAAATGGTGTTTTAGTTTTAAGGCGGTTAACATCCAAAGGCGACTCAGGCTATGAGGGACGCCGTAGTGAAGGGCTCCGGAAATTTCGACCACCTGGGGTTCTTCAACGTGCACTGACATCGCACAGCACACGGGCCTCTAGAATTTCGCCTCCATCAAAATTCGACCGCCTTGGCCGGGATCGAACCCGCGTCTTTCGGGTAAGCAGCCGAGCGCCGTAACCACTGAGCCACCGCGGCGGCTTAACAAATGAGAATTCATGTCTTACGTGGTGACGGCAGCTGTACAACATCGTTGTGGCCCTCATTTCCTAAAAAAGAATTGCACATGAACGTCTTGTTGAGTATGCAAAATAATTTCTCATCAATAAAGAAATATGAGAATTTCAATTACCAGAAACTGCCGAGCTTTCTAGGGCTGAAGTGAACTCGTAGCGCCGCACCTTTTTTTCGGCGCTCTTGTAGGATCCTGCAAACATTCTCAATATCTCGACAAAAACCATGTCATCTCCAAGCAACAGTACGGATTTAAAAAAAAACAAAACAACTGAGGCCGCCTTACTGGAAATCAAAGAAAAGCTAATTGAAAACATAGAAAATAAACTGCTAACAGTTGGCATATTCCTTTTTATGAGGAAAGCGTTTGACTCGGTTAACCATAAGATATTGCTTGAAAAAATGCAGTGTTATGGAATACGCGGCGTTCCTTTAACCTTATTTGCTAGCTACCTTGACAACCGATCTCAAACAACTTTCATTAACGGTATTTCATCTGGGATCGGTCAGATTGTGCCTGGTGTGCCACAGGGCTCCGTTCTAGGACCAACGTTGTTCTTATTATATATTAATGATATCGTCAACCTTCATCCAGCAGACAACATTATAATCTATGCAGACGATACTAACGTATTTTTTTCAGGGCAAGATAGTAATATTTTGCAAGCAGCCTCCAATAGTTGGTTATCCCAATTGTCTGTTTGGTTAAAATCAAATAGGTTAGAACTTAATGTCAGGAAAACAAAGTACATACTGTTTAGAGCCAAAAATAAGGAAGTTCCGAACAACTTCCAAATTCACTTCGAGCAAGCTCCTATAACTCGTGTCAGCTCTACAATGTTCCTTGGAGTCATTTTTGAAGAACATTTACTCTGGACAGATCGTGTAAACTACATTTGCACTAAAATGGCTCGCTCTGTTGGTATCCTAAATAAATTTCGCACAATACTGCCTCGAAAATTCAAACTACAAATTTATTTCTCTCTAGTCTTTTCGCATGTACAATATTGTTTGTTGATCTGGGGAACGACTACCTCAACCAATTTTGTGAAAGTACTTACTTTACAAAAAAGAGCTGTACGAGCGATTGATAACTTACATTACAGTGAGAGCACGGGTCCTTCCTTCCTCAACCATAGACTGCTAACCATCACGGCCGCTTACCACAAGAAGCTTGCTGTTTATATCAGAAACCTTATGAAAGGAAACTGGCTGACTTTCGAGAGCACATATTTAATTGCCCAAACAGCATACAGTCTTAGGCACCCTCAATACCATGCACCAAAATCTCGTACAAACTATGGGTTTCAAAAACTAACTCACATAATTCCTCATAATTAAACACGTATCCATACTTAACAGAATTGTCACTACAAAATATGTCCGAGGGCTGCTTTGCTGACTTGATGCCCGTTCAGCTGCCTGTATAGCAACACTCAGGCCAACAGACTATCAGTTTGAAAGCCTGTGAAACACTCATGTGGCAGAGGCATTGTTTTATTTACAATTAAAAGTGTGATTCTGGTTTCTAGGATTTAACAGCTTTAAGCTATGAAGAATGACGTAGCGGAAGACTCCAGATTAATTTAGACCACATGGGGTTGTTTAACATGCACTGATATTACACAGCACAAGCGCATTCTGCACTGCTCCATTTCACCACAGACAGGATGTAACCTGGGCCCTCGGCTCAGCAGCATGGACCACTCAGCCACTGCGACAGGCTAACAATTCAAACTGAACTAAATGTAAACAGCTGGGTGAGTTCGTTCTGAATTTGCATTATGAAACACTGTCTCAGTGCACAACAAACATGGATGAGGAAAGAGCACACAACGCAAAGCATCAATTGATGTCTGGCATTTGTATTGTGTGCTCTTTCCTTGTCTGTGCTTTTTGTGTGCCAAAAAATGTTTCATAATGGAAAAAAAAAAAATTACCATACTAAACCTTTCTGTACTAAATATTATTAAGCATACTGAGTGCAGCACTAATTCTGGGAACTACAGGTCTTCAAAAACAAGGCACTAATGAGTTTCAGAAGTAGTTCATCAGCTTACAAGTGCAATAGCTAACAGTTCATTCTGCTCCTCTTTTTGACAGCTGGCTAAGCGGTGGCTATCAACATGACTTCTTAGTCGTAATTTAGCCATGCAGAGGTGCAGACTCACAGAATCTAGCAAAGAGGCCTTTACAATCGCTGATGAAGCTACCATCAATATGTCTGCAATAAGACTACTTATGGCAAGTGGTAACGACGACCACTGGGCAACGCATCCACTCCCCTCCGAGAGCTGGCTCGGCCTCAGCTTTTGCGAGCCGCGTCACCTCCGAGCTCCTGGCCACAGGCCAGTAGCACTCTTCTTTTGTCTCTGTGAGCCATCCGACAGGAATAACTGCAACGCAGTCGTCCTCAAGAGGAAACTTCACCACAGCGAATTGTTTTGACATGCTGCACAGAGGAAACACGACAAAAGATTAATGGGGAAACAAAGATTTTTACCAGACACTGTCTGTGCCATACTCTACTGGCACTTGCCTGTTTGGGTGCCGAAAACTTCACACTACCATGACAACTGACAGGTACTCTTACAACCATCTCGTTCTACTTCGCAACGCACTTCTGAACTTTCATGAGTTGAGAGTTACAAGTGTCACGAGCGCCTGCAATTTGGGACTTATTTAAACAATATTTCTGTGCCTGCTGTCATGTGAACCAAATAACAGCCAGCAATAGTGGCGTGCAACTTCACTGCATTGAACATCAAACTGAGTGCAGTCTACCAGGAGCATAGTGATGAAAAAAGAAACCAGTAAAACGCAAGATTGACCAAATGAGGAAGAGAGAAAACAAGCGCGTTCAATTAGCGAGCTCGAAACTAGCACTCGCTATATGTAGAGTCACACTGATCTAGACTTTGTAATACAAGGCTCTCAGTAGCGGGAAGGGACACACATAAATAAAAAGTACTCTCAATTTTTTTTCTGTAACCGATCACTGGCAGGGGCAGCATTACTTCTGGCAGTACAGAAGAATTGTGTTCATTCATCCTGTTCTTGTCACATTTCTCTCATCGCACGGAGACTCGCAACGCAACAATGTCAACACTGCCATGGAAGCATTTGTCAATCAAGCACAAGGCATGCAGGCTGCGACTCTATGACGTCTGACATGCATGCCTGAACCAAGCGATTAGCCTCACAAAAGCAAAAATTGGCGATGAAAAACACTCAACTGCATCGCACGTGGCAACTGGTTGGTCATGGGGGGCGCCGCAGAGAACGGCTCCGGAAATTTCGACCACCTGGGGTTCTTTAGAGTGCACCGATATCGCGCACAGTACACGGGCCTCTAGAATTTCGCCTCCATCGAAATTCGACCGCCGCAGCCGGGATCGAACCCGCCTATTTCGAGTCAGCAGCCGAGCGCCGTAACCACGTGACGACTGTCATTGCGATCATGATCATAATATCTATACACGTACATAAATGTACGATGTGCCGTGAGAAACAAACCCTCTCAGAAGCAATGCGCCAACAAGATTTGCCGGGATAGTGCGTTCACCCTGATGAAGGAACACACAAACACACACGACATTTAGAAGCGCTTCCCTTCGTGTACGTGTGTGTTACTTCATATTACCCCAACCCTTACACGCAGTTACACCTTGCAATGCGCCGCTGAGTTAATCAAAAGACAACTGCTGACAGATGCCTACAGACAAGTTAGATAAAGGGGCGACACACGAGGCGTGCTCATTGTCCTCACTCTTGACAAGTTCACAAGTAAATATTAGCTGACAACTAACATGAAAGGGAAAAAAGGACAGAATGTATACTTACGCAAGCAGTGCCTCCTGGTTCCCCTCGGTGACTCACGCGTGCCGCCACCAAACTTCAAAAAGCTTGAAGAAATAAAAATTCACAAGCGAGCGCTTTGCTGCCAAACGTCCAAACGAAATGACCACAAGCTATGGATTGGGATTGGCTTGGAACGCACGTGGGAGCGAGAGCGGATGCCTACGTTTATGCGTAAAGCGGTGGATAAACACACGTTTAGTTTCGGAAAATTTCTTTGAAGCTTAGTGTTGACAACACCGCCAAGAATAATTTTTATCAATTTTTTTACACTTCAATTTATTAATGAGCAAAACATCGTATTTTACGCGACAGCTAAGATGGAATGGCATGGCTACTTTTGACTACTTTCAGCTCAAGTTTTGGCTCCTTTTAAAATGTTCCCAACGGCAACCTTGCCCGCGAGTCATGCCGCGAGTGCTCGCGCTTGTTTTTCTTTTGTGGTGTGGAGGTGTTGGTCGTACTGCCTGTCTGCTGTCCCTTTGTGCGGCTGTTGCGGTCCTCGTCTTTCACCGCAAAGCTTCTGCATTTCGCCATGAATGCAAAGCAACGCAAGTACCGTATCGTTGAAAAAGAATACCGTGAGATCTTGCAAGATCTCGGTATTTCACAACGGCCGGTCGCATCTACGTCTTCAAGCTTGGATCAAGGCGGCAGGAAACGATCGCACTCCGAAACATCAGTCGACGTACGCACCCCCCAACTCTTGCTACCGTCCGAAGCAACCACGCGACGCAGAAGCGAAGTGCGCGCTGAAGACGCGTGATTGAAATCTATGACCGTAATCAATATGAAGACGATTAACCGATAGCGATTAATACGTCCCTATCGAAAAATCTCGTATATATGTGTCATATGTGTCTGGTTCATACGAGATTATGGAATATCTCGTATGATTATGGAATATCTCGTATGTGTCATATGACACATATGTGTCATATGTGTCTGGTTTACAATTTTTGGGAAAGGAAAGGGAAGGGCTGGGGTGGAATTATAAGGCAATTAACAATAAAATAGCTTCCATTGAAGTTAGTAAACTAAAGAAAGTAAAAAAAAAATTCGGACGCGAAAAAAAAAAAAACTACGCGCCGTTCCGGATTCGAACCACCGACCTAGAGATCTACAGCTCACTACACTACCCACTACACCACTGCTGGCATGGCAAAAACTACTTTACATTTCGATGACAAGACTTATGCTATGCTTCCCACTACTTTAGAATTCGACGGTTAGGTGCGAGGACAAATGTTTATTTTTAAGGTATAAGGAGCTGAACTACAGCCGATTGCACTTCCACTGATATTGTGGATCTTGATGTGCTCTGTGATAAGCACTGAAAGATCTGATATTTGTATGTATTTTAATTTTCACAGCGCCTGCACCATTATTCGTAGTACTCTCATTGCGCACATATTGTTAACTACAGTCGGAGCTCTTGCATGAAAATACCTGGCGTTATTATCTCAACTAAGCCCAGAAGGCAACATTTGCCTTCTGGCTGAACGTTTGTCCAAGCACATTGGAAACGCCTAACGTCATACTGTTTGGATAGGCGCGGTTTACAACAGGAGGGCACAAGCAGAGAATCAAGGAGAAAAATATTTGAAACAGGCCAAGAGTTTTTTTTATGCGTTGGTTGGGCACTTGTTAATCGCTTGTTCATCCCTTCTTTTCCGCGTGTTTCAAACAGCAAGGCCCACTCTATGAGAGGCACTCATCAGCGGCTATGTGTTTCGCACGAGATTGATGTAAGCTGATACGGTGCATATCGGAGCTCTTGTGTACGCACGAGTGTCGCGTGTCAGTTAAGGTATGCCACATATGTAATCCATACAAGTCACCTTTCCGTAGCGCGTGAACTACTATATATGCAGCAGATGTGTTCATCTGTGACATTTGTGACGCGTATGAGCTCGTACGCAGCCTATACGCGTTCATACGAGACACATTAATTTGTGACACACATGAACTCGTATGAAGTATATGTGCTGATACGAGGCGCATTTGTCGACACATATGGCTCATATGGTGCCCATATGAGTCAAACGAGGCACATATGAACTCGTATGAAGCCTATATGTGTTCATATGAGGCACATATACTGACACATATAACTCATATGGGCTGCATACGAGGCAAAGGGAGAGAACGAGTACCGTGGAGGCGCAATGCCTTCGCATTCTTCCAATTCGAGTTCCCGCAGACGATGTAACGTTTTTTTCTTAAGCTATATGTATCTCTTATATAAGCGCATGGTCAGCGCTGTCCTATCATGAAGCAAACGCACGTTATTGTTTACCCATTCCTGCTTTAATGGAGTGCTCGACACGTTGCGCCATGCATATATGTTTTGGTGCTGTTCTGCAGGTATACCGCATTTACTGCGACGCCCAAGCACATCAAGGTACAGCGTATTTAACGTTAGAGTCGAGAAGTTATTTTTATAAAATGCTGTTCATAGTTTTTGAAATTCAGGCCTGAAAATCGGTGCTGCATGTATGTTTCTCCGACTCGCATTCTTTCATTGCACGACTGGACTTTTTACATTTACACAGAACGAAGACCACAACCTTAAAGGGGGAAATAATCGCATGCATGCATGCAACTTTGCATATTTTAGTTTAAAAAACTGAGATTTAAAAAATCTCACAGGAGGTTATGCGGGTTTTTACGAAGATATCATTATCTACGCCCCGAACTATGTATGCTTAAAAATAATTAACAATGTGCGAGCTATATATATATATATCGCGCCTATCGCCGCAATTGAGAAAACTAAGAAGTCACAATAGCAACTGCATGATGCTCCATAGCAGTCGGCACTTCAAAGTTGCGTTGCCTATTGCAGGAATTGGCCAGCTTCTAAATATGGCAAAGTCAATGCAGGGGAAACATTCGAGAAAGTGGTCCAATACTGCCAACTTCTAAAAATGGCTGAGCCAAGGCGGGTGAAACGTCCGAGAAATTGGTCCAATACTACCAACTTCTAAAAATGGCTGAGCCAAGGCGGGTGAAACGTCCGAGAAATTGGTCCAATACTACCAACTTCTAAAAATGGCTGAGCCAAGGCTGGGAGAACGTCTGAGAAACTGGTCCAATACTGCCAACTTCTAAAAATGGCTGAGCCAAGGCTGGGAGAACAGAGGCAACGCGGGGCCTTCACAGGGCTGTCGTTTGCCAACTCAGATCCTACATTGGACCGATGTCATGTGCTGCTTGGGTTTAACGCGAAGTTTTGGAAGCTTTTAAATAAAGTCAGGCACTGATTGCGTAAGTGATACGTCTGTCAGATTTTCTTATAACAAACACTGAATCATGAATTAGAAAGATATAGTCTCCACGTGCAAGATAGCAGTATTCTTAATGACTGCCCTTTCCTTTTTTTGGTTTCCTTTTTTTATATCTGCATTGCCTGTTCACGTGCCTCTGAACCCTGCTCTGATCGATTCTTCGAGCGTGTAAAGATTTTTAGTCGTGTCTCCAACGTCGTTCGTATGAATTCTTTCTCTTGTGTATGCGTCCTGTTCTGCTGGTTTCTCTCCAACTGGCCTTACAAGCTGCGCATTCATAATTCTAACGAAAAGGGTCCAGCTTAAGTTAAGGACAACGCAGCGAGCTATGGAAATAAAAACGATAGGTGTAACGTCAAGTGATCAGAATCGGGTGGAGTGGGTGAGAGAACAAACGGGGAATAATGGCATCCTAGTTGAACTCAAGAGGAAGAAGTGGGCTTGGGTAGGGCATGTAATGCGAACGCAAGATAACCGCTGGTCCTTAAGGCTAAAAGAGTTGATTCCAAGCCAAAGTAGTGCACGTTAAAGAACCTCGAGATGGTCGAAATTTCCGAAGCCCTTCACTACGGCCTCTCTCATAGCCTGAGCAGCTTTCGGACGTTAAACCCCATAACCAAACAATCCTAGAAGCAAAGCATAGCAAGGGGCGGCAAAAATTTAGGTGCGCGATTGAGATTAAGAATTTGCGGCGATAAGGGGCCCGCAGCGGGCAAATGAGAGGGTTAATTCGAGAAAAATGGCAGAGGCCATTCCCTGCAGTAGGCGTAGTCAGGCTGATCATGAAGATGATGATATTGTTGTGAAAAGACGGGGCTGGTTGCCCGTATTTGTGTCGAAAGTTCGCTATCAGCTTTAAAAAGAGCATGACCGAGAGCGGCTGGCATTCTATTCGACAACCACCGAGCACGCTTGTTGCTATGCTGCCGCCGAGTGATTCAGTACTTTTCGGGTGCAAGTCAGCCCAAATAAGGAGTTGCGTTTAGCAGCCATTCTCACTGATTTCCTGTTCGCCGGACTGCAGTCACCCCTTCGTGACATCTGGTGGATATGCGGACCTGCTATCCTGCTATGCCCCTCACGATGCAACCTAGCGCACACCCAACACCCGTCGTGCTTCGCCAGCGCCGTCAGCGACCGACTTTCCGTGGAGGACCACACGAAGATATAGAAGATTGGTTGGACATGTACGACCGTACATGGCCGACGACACCTGCGACGACAGCGCTAAAGCTTCGAGACGTATATTTTGCATTGAACGACACTGCCAGAACGTGGTTTGAAAACCACGAACCTTCCCTCACGACCTGGGCGACCCTCAAGAAGCAGCTGGTGGGTACGTTGACTAGCATCGTACGGATGTGAAGAGTGGAGGTCCTGCTGCAGTCACGAATTCAACGCCCAAACGAGATCGTTACTGCGCATGTGGAAGAAATGAAACGCCTTTTCAGGCGCTCCAACCTTAACATGACTGACGAAAAGAAGCTCAACTTTCTGATGAGTGGCGTAAAGGAGAAACTGTTCGCCGGTTTGATTCGGGATCCTACAAAAACCGTCGACGAGTTTCTAGTTTCTTTTCTACCATTGAAAAGACCCTTGACGCCTGGACCCTTCACTGCAACCGACCACTTGAAGTGCTGATGATAATCCCCCCCCCCCCCAGAAGATACATCCCGCAAGCCCACATTACGAGCGCCGCAACAGCTTTAGGAAATGCGAGGAGTGGCGGACTCCCGAGAACCGCTCAGTGTGTTTCCGATGTGGCCATGGAGGGCACATACTTCGCCATTGCCCGTACAGACGCATCTGTCTGCGGGGTTTCGCCATCGACGTCCCACTACAGCTCCCCGGCCAGCGACCACGGGAAATCGACGACTACTTGCGCAGAGGGCAGTACATGTCGGCAAGCCATCTCTCCCGCTCCCCATCACCGTCCAAGACACATTTTGCATCACCGGGCTGCAGCTATGCCGCGGCTGCCCGAGGAAGGTCACCTAGCCCCCGTAGGGGAAGCTAAACAAAGAAACCTGTGGAGGTCAGGTTGCTTGCCGAGGAAACAACTAAGATCCTCCAGCGACCACGTCGTATGAAGACGCCGCACCCACTACACCGACGCCGCATACAACGACAACCTCGACCACGACGCGAACAGCCTTCAGAACGACGTCGGCATCAAGAAAAGCTTCGACCACTCGCCGCACCCACGATTCACATACCCGACGAAGCCTTGATCCGACGCCGAAGACGACGTGCAACGCCAGGGCCAGGACATCAGATTTAGAAGTGGTTATCGACAGCCAGGAAGTTACCGCTCTAGTCGACACAAGAGCCGATTATTCAGTGATGAATGGACCATTGGCTGCGCAGCTGAGGGAAGTAACGACCGCTTGGGACGGGCCACAATCTCGCACGGCAGGGGGCCACCTCATTACGCCATCAGGACGATGCACAGCGGGAGTGACTATGAAGGGACATACCTATCCAGCTACCTTTGTAGTACTACAGCAATGTTCCCGCGAAGTGATCTTGGGCATGGATTTTCTTATGGATTTTCTGCATCAAACGATCAACGACCTGCGGTCTAACTGATCACGCTTTCCACGGACGAGGCCATCCCTTCCATGAGAACTGAGGAGCATCACGTTGCCCTGGGGGTCCTGGAGGAACAAGTGAGCGTCCCGCCCCGCTCAAGCGTCACCATCACCGTAAGCGCCACGGAAGCCAATAACACTGAAGCCATCATCGTGTTGAACATGCAGTTGCTTCTAGAGCGAGAAATCGGCATCGCAAGAGGCATTGCACATTTCCACAATGACCAAGCTGAAGTACTGCAGACTAACTCCAGCGAAGAATGCCGGCATGTTAACACGGGAATGACGATTGCTTTCTTCGATCAAATATCCTATGTGCGAGACTTATTCGCCCTCTCCTACCCATCCGTAGAAGATTCGCGTGACCAAGAGAACTCGCCCACTTTCCACATAAACCCAGACCTGCCTCGGAACAGAGGGGAGTAATGCCGCGAATATTGGTATTGTTTGATCATTCATTGTTCAAAGCTGCCGGCACGCTGCTCTATCGCTTTGTCTGTGATGCAAGACAAGCCTAGATTTATCTCGATTGATCGCATCCAGGCGCAGCAGATTCTACGTTGTTCCAGAATGTTCTGTCAACTTTTCAAGCTTTATCTCGAAAGTTCGCAATCAGCTTTAAAAAGAGCATGGCCGAGGGCGGCCGGCATGCATTCTGTTCGACGAGGGCCGAGCGCCGCTTGTTGCTACGCCGCCGCCGAGTCATTCAGTTCTTAGCGGGCGCAAGTCAGCCAAATAGAGAATTGCGACTAGAAGCCATTCTCGCTGATTTCCTGACAATATGATTTCCTGACTACGTGACAATACTGCCGCCATACCCTTATCCTTTCTACTATCGCTCCTCTTTTCCCTTTTCCTGTACTTCCGGTGTCCTTTTATTCCGTCCAGCCGCAGCTCAGGTGCTCAGGTTTCGATGTCAGACGCCGCGGCTAGCAACATCATTTTCTTGAGTGGTACGGCAAAACAGCGCTGACGGACGGGACGGAAGAAGATGAGACAAACACATGCGCTGTCTCATCTTCTTCCGTCCCGTCCGTCAGCGCTGTTTTGCCGTACCATTCAACATGAACCAACCAGCCCGACTCAGCCCTCTCCTTGAAATCATTTTCTTCCATTGTTATTTTAATTTATTAATACATAACCACTAACAATAACAACAAAGTAGTCCCCATGACGTCTCTTTATGTAAACACACCATTAATGTAATAGGCTAATTACGAATTGAACCACGTTCGCAGTTCAATCACCCTGCGGCCTCTTTGCCGTAATCGACATTATTTATGTAGAATACTTAAAATGACAGGCATGCGATACTACATTGCCTTTTATCTGATTTTTCCTCCTTTACTACGCCACGATCGATGAGGGCATAGTTATAATCCCTGAAACGAGAGTCAACTTCACTGTACTTTTCCATCATGCTCTCTATTTTTTTATTGTATTTCACTGTAGCATCCTTTTTAGCTCTCCTGTACTACCTCCTGCGACTTGTCCCTCGGTAGCTCCCGGCATTCAATCTCCTTCTGACGCTGGCTTTTAGTGAGAGGTGCCCGGGAAAACGAATCAAAGGGAATCCAGTCTCCTTCAGTCGAAAGCGTCGGGGGAAGGGTGACAAATGCGATGTCGGGCCCACCGGCAATCGGGAACACGCCCTGGTCGTTCATTCCGGTCCACGTGCTTGACCGGCACGACGCTAAAGCGAAGACAAGGAGATAAGTGGGAGCCAAAAGGACGACGTGAGGCAATCGTCACATTGGAGGAAATCAGGCTGAGAAAGCTGTAGGTGGCTGCTCAGGAGCAGGCCATTCTTCTTTGTACTTCCTGTGGAAGCCATATATATTTGTTTTTCTTTAGCCGTTCCCATTTGTGTGAATGTGTACTGTGTTCATCAAGTTGGCCGGGGAAATTCTGAGCGTCATCGCCTTTTACCAGTGGTGTGACTACACGAAGTCTCTGCAATGCGGCCATGTCGTGGCACCAGCTGGGGAAGAACGTGTAGTACGAAGTTAAGTACCGTTTTTCGCTTGCACGGTGGAACCTGACTTTACTGAGGTTTGTACTGGGCGAGGTGACACTCCATACTCTTGAAGGAAAAATGTGCACACACGGGCTAGAAAATAAACTAGATGAGATGCACAACTTCCTTACTTCCAACATTTCATTCCCAGCTGAGAGAAATACATGCAAGTAGAAAAACATGAAAATGTCGCTGTGTCATCTTTGGCGGTTGCAATGCGTGCTTGTATAAATGTGTGTTCTTTACTGAAAAAGTAATCAGAGGTACCAGTGCTTTTTATTTTTTCCTTGTGGGGACTCGTCCTGCCCTGCTCTCTAGGGCTTGCTTCCACGCGATACGTCCTAACTAATAAGGCAGGGCGCCTGCATCGCAGCAAAACTAGCGCGACACACGGCGTGCGATTTTTGTGGGCGCGGGAGAAACAGCGCGGACTTTTTTTAGGCCTGGGGAACTTGACGCGGACGGACGTTCTGGTTAGGTCTCCGCCCTCTGCTACAGGGCGAGGCCACTAGAGAACGTTTCCCGCGAGCTCGTCCAGACCGGCCTCGAGCTTCTCCCCCGCCCTAGCGTTGTAGAACGCACTCCTAACCCTACTGATCTGCCGGATAACTTTGACATGGCTCATTAGCTTATTTCGTTTCCAGGCGGCGTCATTGTTGCAGGAATACATGCCTTTCAGCGCAAGCTCATGTTGTTCCTTTGTTCCCTTGCATCAACGCCCGCCGTGGTGAGAGTAGGCTCGGTGGCGCTCGCAATCATTGTGTGGATGGGCGGTGTGGACGGTCAGCCGCGGTCAAGCGGGGAGAACACAATTATGTCTATATTCAAACACACATAGTTTAGCCGTGAATGCGCTAGTTTTAATTGAAAAGTAAATCCGATTTTATGCACATTTTTCCTCATCAACTGAACTTTTAATAAGTCGTGAAACCTCGATTGCTGGCCGGAGGAGTTTCTCGAAGAAAACTTAGTCAGTCGATTCAAAAAGCTGCAAGCGCAGCACGGACACTAGCGGAAACCTTGAACCTATTGTGTAGCGGTGTTTACTCCGCTCTTCATTATTCTGAGTGTCTTGTAGGTCTTGTTACCTATGGGGAGAGTTGCCATCAGGTTAATGCCGGAAGGCGCCTGCTAAAATCGTGTGGGTGTGCAACAAGTATTCAGTGGGCGCCTTGTTAAGATCAATCCTTTAAGCGCTTTCCACGATAATGTTGTCCTTTCATACAGCTCCTGTGGATTTCAAATGGCTCCTGTGTTGCTGAAATATTGTATTTTCAATACACATAGCTTGGTACGCAGGCTTAGCACAGATACAGAAGGGCTGCACAGGAGGATGTACGGAACCAAACGTTCGTAATAAATGAAATAAATGCCTTATTTCTAAGAGTTCTTCCCGGTGGAACCGGCTTCTTACACATTGTTTATGAAGATATGAGAAATAAAGAATCTTCAATGGCGTGCAAAAGTGATTTGTTAATTATTTCTGTTAGTTAATAAAAAGTATGGATTATTTAGCTTTTAATAGAAAAAAATTGCGCCACATTTATAGCTCATGATACCACCACACTCCTTCCCTCCCTGCAAAAGGACGTAAAAGGTGCAACGAATATCACTAGACATAAGCATACTAGGCAACTTGTGTGCTGCAAGTTTATGGTCAACGACCATGTCGCTACCAGTTAGCTTATGAATCAGCTCCTTCAAGCGAAAAAAGCACCTTCATTCTCAGCTGTAGAATCCTTCTAAAGAAAGCTTTTAATACATAAATAAGAAAACTAGTGGAGTTCGGGAGTAAATAGTTTCTAATTGAAATTTAATCAACCTTGGGGCTTTTAACTAAATATATCAGACAAAAAGTAATGCATATTCGGGAATGTGGTCACCTATGTACAATAACTAGTCTTTCAACCGTTTTCTCAACCACCCCCCCCCCCCCCCCCACCAGTACTCACCCCGTTTAACTGGCTTCGCAGGAGCTGCGATACTGTGGTCTCTGCATAAAGGAATATAATGAATGAATGAAAAACTTTTATCGCTGAACAGCGTCTTGGCGAGCTTGGTGGATAGAAGCCGCAGGGCCCCTGAGGCATCAATTCAGGACCGGTTGACAGGTCTTAGTTTATCTTCCATGTGATCGCTAGACAGCGCTGCCACCGACTGCTCTGTTGAGGTGTTTGGTACGTGAAGGACTACGGTTATGTGTTGACACTCCCTGTTATGTGACAAAGGTTTGGTCAATCCCCGCACCAAGGGTAGGCAAGATATCGCTGGATGGGATTAATTTTGTGAATTTTGAGTGTGTGTGTGGAGTGAGGTTTTCACTAGCGCTGGCGGCCTCTTCCTAATGCTCCAGGATTGCACCGTACGTCAGCAAGCCCGCAGTGGATTGTAGTTCGCGGTCAGCTGCTCGGTTGGCATTTCGGTTGGTATTTTTCCATCGGCTACTTTGATTTTATAGCGGGGCCTGCTTATCCTGGCGCATATGTGATGGTATTTTGCTCCTCATGAGGTTCGAGTTGGCACAGTATAGCTAGAGTTCCTATCTAAAATTCGTCATTGGTGCAAATGCGGGAGGCCTTTCAGAGTCGGAAATCATTGCGAGATATCTCTACTTTCTCTTGCCTTCGGCTATGGCGAGATCAATCGCTATCTCTTCGGCTTCCGCCACTGTGGAGTTCTTGAATGTGACGCTAGTGAGCTCTATATAAGATATCATCAAACAGTGTGGCCACCACTGGTGTATAGTTGGGATAGCTGGCGATGTCCACACAGGTGTAGTACTTGACACATTTTCAATGCAAAATACGACGGCCTGTACGAGTGGCTTGTGTAGCTATTGTAGGTACCATGCGGCCCTCAAAACATAATATAGGAGCCAGAACTAGGTAATAATTGTTAAAATGCACCAAGGACAAGTACGTTGACTAATATACATTGGCAATAAAACTTATACATCTTGAAGACAAATAAAAATTGCAAACTTCTTAATATTATTGCACCCTGTTCATAATGCAGCAGTCATAATCTGGGCTGATTATCGTATACTGCATGGTCCACATATTAATCACAATATTTAATTCGTGCAGACTACCAAATTTTGCTGCACCTTCTGCCCCTAAGCAGATGCAGACCCCCTTTTTTCAGTTATTTTACATTGAGGAGAACCCTTCTAAAACGTCGTGGATCATTGCATTAAGCGTCTCACCCTCAGATAAAACTGTTCTTCAGCATCGTAACCACAGAAGTTTTCATTGTGCACGCTTATTACGACAACACATTCCCACCTGATTCATAACATGCGGTTGAGCGAAGTATTCAAAGAAGCTGAAGTTCAGGTCTGGATAGGTTGTATATCATGCATGAACCGCTTGTACTGCCTAAACAATCATGAAAAACGAACAGAGTAATCAAGAGACCTGTACCTTCGACTGGACGCTGTTTCCACTTTCCTTCTTCTATAATTTGGGCAAAGTGTTCCTAATTCTTTTTCACAGAGAGTAAAACATTAACGTATGTATGTTAGCTAGGTTGGAAAGTGTACTTGCCTGTAATTTTTGCTGATAATGCCGCCAGCCAGAAATCAGCCTTTATATGGAGAGTGCGGCTATGTATTTTACAGAAGGGCTGAGACACTGCGCTTTCTCGCTTGTACGGGGAGAAATCTTTTGTTGCGGTAGCAACACTACGCTAGGTGTGAGCGATTTCGCGGAGCCCCGGAGAGCCCCAACTGCGCATGCGCGAGGAGCGAGTGTGAGACAGTTACTGCGTAATTTCCTTTCCTCAAATACAATTTTCATTTTCTTCACTACGGCAGCTCTTTCTTCTTTCACTTCCACTTCCTCCCTTCCTGCACAAACGGATGACGGGCGTCCACTGAGATATGTGGAAAGTTACAGCGTAATTTCCTTTCCTGAAATACAATTTTCATTTTCTTCATTACAGCCGCTCTTCCTCTTTCTTCTTTCACTCTGACTTCCTCTCTTCCTGTACGGTGCGGTTCAGGCGACCGGCGAGATGACAGAAAATTACTGCGGCATTTCCTTTTTCAAAAAGCATTCCGTTCAAAGGGCAAGGCATCGCACCGAATGGGTGGTGGCGTTCCGTGGGCTCCCTTCCCTGGCAGCGCTACAACATGCTGTCGCGTTCCACTCCTAAAGGCGAGGCTTAAGCGTCATTAATTGGCAGTTCATTAGTGTTTTGTCGTTATTCTGTACTTAGCCATTAGTTAGTAATTTGTCATTGCTCAGTATTTAGTTCTTAGTTATGTGTGACTCCACCCACTGGTGAAGTCACCACTGCCACAGAAGAATTCGCCTCTACGCACTTTAGACAGCCAAAGTGCCCCCTCAGATGCCGCCGCCGCTGCGATTGCCGCGCCGTTGCTTCCGCAATTCTACTCGGGATGGCCATTGGACAAGCCACTGCCATTTTTGAAGCGAAAAGCTTCACTACGCTAGTCAACACCGCGCTTCGCGTTGGCCGGCGTATGTCGGAGGACGAGTGACGTCCCGCACGGCTCAGGCTACTGCGCATGTAAGCCGCCGCTTCTCCTCCTCGCCACCATTCGACCTTTCGCCGCAGCCGTGCGCAGTGCGCATTTGAAAGGAGGGGTATACAAGGCGCGCTTGCCCAGAGAACAGGCGCACGCTGCCGAGCGCTGTGCGTCATCGTTTGACGTTCGCCGCAAGCGCGTGCTTATCGCGGAGGCCGGCTATATAACCGCTTGCCAGAGAACGGGCGTGGGCATTCAACATGGAAGGAGAGTGATACTACCGATACGGAAGTGCTACCACGGGAGTTGACTGAAAAGGAGCGAAGAAATGAAAGGCTGAAGCTCAACGAGCGTCCGAGACACCCGAGCAACGAGAAGAACGTCTCGCTAAACGACGCAGCAAAGCCGAGTCTGAAACGCCAGAAGTACGAGAGGCACGTCTCGCTAAACGGCGTGAAAACGAAACTGAACAGCGACGTTCGGGCATGTCAGCTGAGAGTAGCCAAGATGGTGAAAGTTTGGGAATTGTTGAGCAGTTGCGAACGAAGAATGAAAAGACCAAAGCCAAACGATCTAGTGAAACACCTGAACAACGAGAGCTGCGTATCGCTAAACGACTACGACGAGATGCTCAAAAGCGGCTTCTAGCCGCCAGTGCCAGCAGCCATCAGAGTGACAACACAACGACGGAAAAAGAGGTAGAGGCTCGCCGTTATACGGACTACGGGTTGAAACTTGGTGAAAGTGCAAGTGCGACTAGCATATCCATAATTTAAACCGTAAGCATATCCATAGGCTATATCATACAGCATAACCATAAGCTAAACCATAACTATCACCGCAGCTTTTCGCTTCGAGATATCCAGGCTTAACCTTACCTAAGCCCCAGGCAATTTTTTTTCAAACGCACTGCAAGTAGAATTGTCTTGCATAGTCACACTTACCTATGGCACGTGTGATGTCGTTTTGTGAAGACGAAAGCGCAGAGCAGGCCCTCAGAACAGCCTCACTTTCTTTCGGCTAGGGAAATTGCTTTCATCTGGTGAGCTTATGAATGCTTCTTTCGATACAAACGTTGTTTTCAAAATATCAGTTAAAAGGCTCAGACTGGATTCTTTGAAGTTCTCGTTTAGTTTGTCAAGGGTAAGGTAACTGGCTGAATTTGAATGAGGAATTCCCTGAGTTTGCTCAAACGGGATCAGTTATCTTACCGTAACCTAAACGCTACATGGCGCGCCTTCTCTAGCATCTGCGCATGAAAAGCCGGATAAGCACTAAGTCAACATTATTAATACCCATGTAGTCGACTGCCTAATGAACTTCCCCTTTTCGCTATCCCATTTCCAAGCTCTAGCCCTGTTAATAAACGAACGTATTCGTCGAACATAATATGTGCAGTGCACTACGAAAGAGGCCGGCCAAAAAGACTTAAATATTTCAATTAGCCTAATGTGTACATTGATGGGGCGACATGCTGAATTACGATGTGTCCCGCGGCATTCAGAACAAATATCGGGCCGATAAAGTTGTTGAGTTCACGCGCCTATAGCGCCTGAGGCACTTGGAGTGTTACTCCTCTTTTGCCACTGTGCAAAGCTGACATTTGAGATGAGATGCGTTGCCTGTTGATGGTAAAATGAAACACGTTTGCGCCATTCGAAACTACACACGTGCCCTGGCTCTCAAGAGGATGGCACGTGGCCCTCTTTCAAATCTACAGCAAAGCTTGAGCGCACTGTCCACTCCATCTAGGCGTCTAGCAAAAGGTGCTTCTCACGGATTAGCTTCGAAGGAGTTTTCGTAATAGAAGACCTACGCTCAAGTTTCATCGCACGACGACAGCGGCTCGATTCTTCTGTAGAGGCGAGCCTTAAACTATTATCACTAGGCCGCGGCCAGTCTCAAGGCGCCGAATCACGCTCTCTTCTTCAGTAGTGCCGTGGCGCAGAAGAGACTGCCGCTACACAAAATCCGTGTCCTGATTCGACAAGGCCTTTGCACAAAAGAGTATGGGGTGTTCAACCTAAGACTTTGCACATCTCTTAAAAGTGGGCTTTTTGAGTTAGAAGAGCGCTTTTTTCGTAATAGCATTCTCAATGGAGTAGTACAGCAGGATTCAGCAAAGATTTGCTAACTAGCAGACTGGTTCACTAGTATTGATCAGGGTGGATGTTTGGGCGAGTTGGTTGCTCATGATGAAAAACTGTAGCGCTCGAGACGAGGACACAACGAAGACGACAACACATGCGCTAACTTTCAACTGATTCTTTATTTAATTTACAAACAGTTTTTAAATACTGCGCAAGCATCAAAATATCTTCCCACTAGCCTATCACACCGCAAGTCACTTTTCACATTTTCCACAAGCCATCAAGAAAAATCATCTCCTTCTTTGATAAATATACAGATGGGATGCTTACACACTTATCTTCTAAGTTTTTTATTCGTTTTGCTTCAACAATCTCCCGTGTTAGCTGTTTCCTGCTTCTGTTAATAACCTGGCATTCATCGAACTTCGGCATGCATGCATCTGGGTTGCATTCCTCACAGTGTTCTGAAAGATTACCTTTTTTATTTTCTATATTCCTATTGTGCTCCCGTAGCCTCTCGTTTAGGCACCTCCCGGTTTGGCCTACGTACACCTTACCACATGACAGTGGCAAGGAATACACAACACCTTCTGCGCAGTCAACAAATTTCTTGGTGTGGTTCTTTGTACAATCTTTATGTTTCACAGAGTACGGATTTGTCATCTTACTTAGTTTTGCCAGTTTATCTGGGGCCGAAAACACTACCTGAACGCCTACTCGTTGACCTATCTTTTTTAGATTATGGGAAATCCTGTGCATGTACGGAATTACCGCTGGTTTCCTACTTTTCTCAGGCAGAGTTTGACATTTGGATTTATTCTTACGAATCATCCCCTCAGCCACTGACACCAAAATGGCGTTAGGATACCCAGCCTCTTGTAACCGTTTTACCTGTTCCTGAAAACTACTGTTCACCTGGTGCCCACACGACTTCTCCAGAGCATTTTTGAAGCCCGTGTTGACAATGCCTCTTTTTATCAACTTAGAGTGCGCCGAATTGTAATCAAGCAAGGATTTGTTGGCACGAGGGGCATAGCTCCAGCAAGTGTGTTCTTGACCACATACGAGTTTGATATCAAGGAAGCGAATTTCTTTGTTTTCAGGATATTCACAGGTCAGCTGAAGTGGGTCGAGGCATTCATTAAAAACTTCTGTTACATCAGACGATACTTTGCTTAGGTCATCAGAGCTACTGTCGATGAGGATGAGAAAATCGTCCACGTATCTGAAAACTCTGGTCACTTTGGAACCATTTAGGCAATCATTGATGATTCTGTCAACACTTGCTAGGTACAAGTTGCTCAAAACCGGTGCTAGGCACGAGCCAATACAAACCCCCTGTTTTTGCAGGTAGGGTTTGCCCTGCCAGCTGATAAAGGTGGACTGGAGATAAAAAGCTAAAAGTTCTAAAAAATTCTGTACAGACACTCCTGTAGCGTTCTGGAAAACTATTACTCCTAAATCGTATATGCTATCTTCGACGCACTTAAGCAAGCCTGCGTGGGGTAGTGAATAGTAAAGATCTTTAATATCGATTGAGAAGGCTTGAAAGCCCTTGTCAGGTTGTGTGTTAAGGAAGCCTATTACTTCTTCCGAATTCTTTATAAGGTACGGATCCTTGATTGTTAACAGGTTTAGTTTCTCTTGTAAAAATAAGGCGATTGACTTGTGCCAAGTGTCATTTTCTGAAATGATTACCCTTAGAGGGACGTCCGGTTTGTGCGTTTTCGCACTGAAAAAGACCTCGAGGTGATTTCGCTTGCTGCTTTCTATCGCTTTCACTACCCCATCAAGACTTAGCTTCTTACACAACTTTTTTGCTTGAGTTTTGAGCCTAGACAGTGACTGGTTTGCCTGACAGTTGAAGAGCTTAGAAATGGCCTCGTTAGCTTTGTCACTGAACATAGATTTCGGAAAAACGGCAAACCCGCGTTCCTTATCCGCCGGCACAACACACAGAGAATGATCCAATAAGTAACCAGCAATCTTTCCCAAGGAAAACTGCGGCTGGGCCTGCTTACATCGATACAGGACGTCTACTCCTTCAGCGGTGCACCGCTCCGCCTGGTCCTCGGCAGCTAACCGAGACACATGACGTACGAAGGTTAGCAGCTCTTGCGGCGATTTCTTTGTTCTTTGTTTGTTCAACGGCAGACATCACTTTTCGTGAATCTGGTGGCTTTCCTTGGTTGAAGTTCAGTCCGTGACTTAGAACCTGGGCTTCGCTCGGAGTCAGAGTGTAAGAGTCCAGAGTGTAAGGAGAAGTCCAGAGGGACCTTCAAAAGCTACTGTCAACGATTTTTCAGTTCCTTCCGCCGTCAAAAAGAAGCCTATATTACAAGCTACTCTGCACAAACGGATCGGCGCCAGCTATCTACGGGCTGCCGAAAGTTCATAAGGAAGGTGTTCCGTTGCGTCCTATTGTGGATTTTACAAGGTCTCCACTCCAAAGTTTGTCTCGCTACCTGCACAAGATTTTATCGCCTCTAGTTGGCAAGACCGAGACGCATATACGGAATACAGTGGACTTTATTAACAAAGTGAAGAACGTCGCACTTGAAAGTGGTGAAGTGATGGTTTCCTTCGATGTTTGTTCCCTTTTCACGTGCGTTCCGGTTGACCTGGCTGTGGAAACCTGCAAGCTTCGTTTGAACGAGGACTCGTCTCTTGAAGAGCGCACACCTTTCGATGTACCCGACCTATGTAAGCTTCTTTCCTTTTGCCTTGCCAACACATATTTCTCGTACGGTGGCAATTACTATCGACAGACCTTCGGCACAGCCATGGGAGCATCAATTTCCGTGACGGCGGCTAACCTCACAATGGAAGCCATCGAGACGAAAGCCCTAGAAACATTCGAGCCACGCCCTAAATTATTCGTCAGGTACGTGGACGATTGTTTTTGCATCTTAAAGAAACAATACGTCCAACGGTTCCTAAACCACCTCAACGGCATAGAAGCCTCAATCAAGTTCACTGTGGAAGAGGAGGCGAATGGCTGCATCTCTTTTCTGGACACCCGTGTGACGCGAAAACCACGTGCCTGGAGTTCACCGTGTACAGAAAGCCTACGCACACAGGCCGTTATCTTGACTTTTATTCTGTCCACCCGATGGCACACAAGCGCTCTGTCGTCCGCTCTTTAGTCGAAAGAGCAATAAACACGTGCTCTAACGAGCAATCCCTGAAGGAAGAGCTAAAGACTGTTGAAAGGGATTTGGCGAGAAATGGCTATCCCAGAAGCTTTGTGGCAAACACAAAAAAGAAACTACTGGAGCGACCGCCACCTTCTGACGTCTCCAATGCTTCTAAGCCAAAACGCGCCTCCATCCCCTACATGCCACAGATCAGTGAAGCGCTTGGTCGGGTATTCCGAAAGTACGGCGTGCAAGTTGCCCACGTTCCAACAAGCAAGCTTAGAAACGAGCTCGTCAATGTGAAAGACCCGCTTCCCCCTGACAGATATCCTCGGGTCGTGTACAAGATTCCGTGTGAAGATTGCGACCGGAATTATATCGGGGAATCCGGAAACTGGTGCAGACGGATCCAGCAGCACAAAAATGACTTGGCGAAAGGACGAAGTGTTGCTAACGCTCTGGCCGAACACGTGCAAGAAACTGGACATATCATCCATTGGGACGAGGCACGTGTGCTTGCCAGAGAACGAATCACATCTAGACGCTTGTATCTAGAGTGCCTGATGATACAAACCACTCCCGGTACACTAAATCGGATGCAAGGAAATCTGCCTGCTGACTACGCAAGATCATTACGACGCATTTTTGAATAAGATATAAACGCATGCTTTTGCCTGGTTTCACCCATTGTGAACAAGGAAGCCGTAGGGCTTCCGAAACGTCAATACGTTTCATTAAAATTTTGACTTGGTCAGTGACCCTATGTTTTTATTAGGCTGAGAGAAGCATAATGTGCGTGCAAGACCATAATATGTGTGTGTGTGAGAACCATAATGTGCGTGTGTTGGGCTGTTTGCAACGGTACACTGAACTCAAAGGTGCAAAATCAACCTATCAAGCAGAAATGATTCTCCCGAAAGTGGCCAACTTAATTTATGTTATTCTATGAACGGCTAATATATGCCGAGGGCTCCATGCTCGGTCTTAGCGCAGTGTGTCTACCGTGGTTAGTAAGGTATATATCACAGAAAAGTATTGGCCGGGCTAATAGGTACGTTATGTTCGACATAAAACGCGGAGAAAGACTGGGTCGGGGGAAAACGACAGACAACGAGTTCAAATTATTCTTGTTTTTTTTTCGAAAGCTCGACGCAAGAACTTCGGAAGCTGCGCGCATTCAGCAGTGTGACCATCACTCAATTTTCAGTCCATTCTTTCACTTGCCAGCAGAAATGGACATAGACGAGTGTATTTTGCCCGAGGAACACAGAAGTTTTGTGGACCAGGTGATTGCATTCGAAAAAGGGAGGCAGTCTATGTTACAAGCACACCACCTGCCTTCATTCCGCTCGTAACTACTTACATATTCGTTTTCCATACATCTTGGACGGCACAGTCTCCGAAAAGTCTCACCTCAGACGGAATTTGCCTGGAATGACTGCTTTACGACAACATGCGCGCTCTGCATGCTGCTAAGCATTCAAGATCGAAATCGGGTCGACCAGTTTGTATGGTCTATGTCATAAAAATGCCTGGCGGCGACACCATTCGCTGAAACGCAACCTTGCAAATGAAACGCGCGCTTTGGGTCTAGCTAAGCCAGCATAGATGCTGAGCAGGTTTTCGACATCCCGAAAGGCACTCGTTCTTTTCCGCACTGCATTCATTAAGCGCAATTTGCCGGAACATTAATACGTACAATAATGGAATCGCTGTGCGCACGATTGCAAAGGCAGCCGCGCGCACAGCGATTCTAGCGGTGCTGTTATTTATGCTCAAATTTTGCTGTTATGTGCATTGTTGCGACCCTTTCTGTGAATGCCTACTTATGATTAATATTTTGTGATTTGTATTTTATTTTAGTGCAATATTTTTAACTTATAACAATGCTTTGTACTTACTCCCCCCCCCCCCATGTAATACCCTCAAATGAGGGCCTTTGGGGGTATTTTGAATAAATAAATAAATAAATAAAAAGCAGGTGGGTTATTCCCGCTAAAGTAATTCAGATGGGGCTTTCGACGGCCGCGTATTCTCTGAAAAATTTCTAACTCCTTTAGGGTCAGGGGAATAGTTCACTAAGAAAAACTTTCGGCTAAAGAAATTTGTAACATTTAGCAGAATTTAATGCTTGCAGCTGGCTGGAGAACAGGAACGAAAAAAAAGAGCGACTGTTGCCAATTTCTTGGTACTCCACCAGTTATTTTATGAATGCTTACGAAACCTCAGTAGTCGACTAGCCTGCTGAAAGGTTCTAAGAAAATAAGTCCCTATGTTTTGGGTCTGTATTAACACTACTTTCATGATTAATAACGTTTTCATATTTTTTTCTTCTGTCTCTTCCCCACTCTAACACTTTGAGACCTGAGCAGATAACAAAAATAATCTTAGTTCAACAATGGAGGGAGAATGAATATTAAATAGCATGCTTCACACGCTCGGCCGAAAGGTAGACAAGAAATATATACTGAATGTGAATAAATGCTGGGCTGGTCACGAAGGCACTTGAGGTGTGTGTGTGTGTGTGTGTGTGGGGGGGGGTGCGTGCGTGCGTGCGTGTGTGTGGGGGAGGAGGTGTAGCACTCTGAGAAGGAAAAATTGCCTGGTGCTCAACACGTCATCAGCGGTTTCTGCGTGTGGTACTCACTCATAATTCAAGCATTCGCGATTACACGCAGAAAAATTTTTGCCTGCTTCCTAATACGCTCATCTCTTGGACCGACAGAGCCACCGCGAGTCGAAACTTCACGCCAGAGAAAAATAAGGTGAAGTTTTTTTTCTTTTTTCGCATCATGAACAGCATATGGAAGGACGAGTGGGATGGGGCGGTGGCAAGAAACTTTCATGATGATTTCCCTGGAGGCCTTCTCTGGCTACCTCAGTCGCCAAAATGGAGGAATATCAAAGGAACGTTTCGTTCATGGTATTTCGCCAGCGGGCCTATTTCTGCCCACGTGCGCACTATTTAGGTGTTCCGTGTTCTTTTTGGCAACGGGTTTGCGCTACACATTGGATGTCCTAGTCATTCAGTAAAACTTGTCACGCACACAATCGATTATTACTGAGAGTTTATTCAAGAACCTCGAGCCTCGTACTAACAAACAGGGCACAGTATTAGGTTACTAGCCGTATATTGACATGGCATTAATACTTCCGCACATAACATTTCAACTGCTCTGGATATCTTACCTGACACTAGAAGGCTGCTAAAGATTTCGTTGTAAGCATTTACCACACTGTTTCAAGTTTTGAAGGACGATGAGCTGTCTAAGGTGTGTGTTAGAGTAAACTGCTAAAGCGATCCAATAAAACAGTAACGTTCGTTCTTCAGCATATTTCGTGCCACATAAAGATACCGAGCAATTGTGGACAACAGCAATTTTCAACGAGAACGAGTTTATTAACTCAAATTTTTCATAAATTGCAAGACTTCACTATAATAATCAATATATCGGTAGATCTAGCTTCGGCACTTTTCATTTTTTCTAAAAACGCTTTTGCTGTCGTCAAAAATATTCCCTATTTATTTCCTTTGGCAGCCTCAAGTGCTTGATGCGAGCCATGAACAAACTTTAAAAGAAAGATTTTGCTACGCGTCGTAAGAATGAACCATTACCTTCAATATTTCCGTAACAGCACCTTACAATATACCAATATTCAGAACGTTTGTCCAAGAATGCTGGGCATGTGTCAGTCTCAATCCAATCATAATCGGCGATCAGTAACGAAGGCTTTGGCACGGAGTGTTTGGTTCGGTTTATGGGAGTTTCAGGTCTCAAAGCGACTCAGGCTATGAGGGATGCCGTCGTGTAGGGCTCTGGGAATTTCGATCACCTACGGTGTGGTTCCTACCCGCACAATTGCATCTTACTGTTGAGCCAAAACAGGTACTCAGTAGGTGAGTTAATCGTGAGGAACTTGAAACAGGATTCGAAAATTACACAATAAATATTCGTGCTCGATTCGAAATGGCACTCTTCCATGCAATTTGGTTATTCAAAATGCCTCGTAGGTTCGAAAAAATTCAAGAGTTTGTAGCGATTGACAACCACTACCATTATTGTTTGCAGTCAATGCTTGACAACTATGGTCACGGGCAGCAACATAACAGCACGCCGGCTCAGCAGTTTTTTCCTCCATGTGATAATAAATATTCTTTTTGTATTTCATATATTGGTTGTGCATTCAGGTTTATATGCTTTTACTTAGCCCAGCTGTAGCAGACTGGGGCGATTGAGCTGATTCTTATGCGAAGCAGACGGACGAAGCAGAAATGTACAATTCAAAATCAAAATATAGTTTTCGGAATACTTTGCTTCAGGTGCTCACAAGAGCACTATACAAATTGTGAAATGCGCCTTACAGAGATGTTACGCGCAGAGAGGACGTAAGAGCTGAGTAAAAAATTTATCAGTATGGTGGCATTTGAATTCCTCCCTTGCAGCGTTTAATGGTGACATTATAGCAGCCTCATTAGCGCTTTCGTCTAGCTGCTGATACGTGGCTGTCGTGATGTGGCTCTCACCCTTGTGCTTTCAATATTATTTCACCCTCGGAGATAAGTGCAGCAATCTCTGAATGAGCGTTCGATATGCCCGCCTGTTATTTGCCACAAATAACGCAATTTTTTTTTTTGACGTGACAGAGTTTCATATTTTTTTCACTCCTTTCCGGACAAATTATGATTTTGTGTAATTTAAACATGATTATCCGTGCTTTAGTTCAGACTATTATTTCTTGCCCGCATCAGCTCCCTCTCTGGAGATTGTATTAATATAGTCATTGCAGTGTCTTGAAGAGCGATTATGTCGAAAACTATTATCTTGCCATTCTGGACAATATCTTAGCGTTAAAGCTTACTAACACATTCTTCCACAAATTAAATGTTCCAAAATGTAGAAATGGAATTGTATTGCGATTAACTGCTTATGCATTTTTACTAATGATTATTTATTCTATATTCGAAGCTAACTAGTTGTTATGGAAAAAAATGTAATATTCGCTTACCCCTAATATTTTTTCCACTAGTTTTTTTTTTATTCCTATAATGCTGTGTTTCTTTAAATATAGCACGACAGTTTTAAAGGATTCAAAGCACAGGCCATATTGAGACTGAACCCTCATATGATCCGTCACCAATGCAGTTACGAAAATAGGTAAATGGCGATGATATTGCAATTTTTTTCAGCCTCACTATAGAAGGGGCTATCGTACATCAGCACGCAGTTGAGTTTGGAAGTGCGCGCCACTCCGAGCGGTATTTTTCTGCAGATGCAATGCCATATCGACTGAGGCTTTCATGGAGTTCGCACTTCATATTCGGGCCGGTCAGTCCACAAGAGAGCGAATGCCGTTTCGGTAAAGCTTCCCGACAGCTGTTGCCAGTGCCCAGAGGAAAGTTGAGAAGCGCAACTCTCTCCTAATGGTGTAGTCGGCGATGGCTCGAAATATTAGGCACGATGATTCATTAATTCTTAGCTTGCACTTTGTGCATACAAACTTCACTGCTTCTTCTCGCCGGTCTCGTCCAAAGGAAGTAATCCAGGAGAGGGGCGCTTCATTTTATTCTATATTAATATTGCAATTCTATTTCAGCGCCCACGTACTGGTGGCAAAATATGAATTTTGTGACGTTCTGTTTTGCAATAGCTGGCTTAAGAAAAGCAAAAATATAAAGGAAGACATTTCGAGGTGATGTACGTAATGCGAGCCGAGCGTGGGAGGCAAAAAAGAGATGACGGACGATGAGCTGCGCGCAGAGGACTCGAGAACACGCAGCGACACCTGTGCGAGCAGTGACTGGGCAGGCGAGGCCGCGCCCGTTCAACCCATCTGGCGCCGTCCTATCAAGCGCGAGGAAACGGAAATCGATTCTGGTGCCACCCGAGTGTCAGAAAGGAGAATGGATGTGACAGCCACAGAGCAAGAAGAGAGAGGAGGACAGAAATGAAGAAAAATGAGTACGCGTTCAGCCGTCCGCCCACTCCAACTGAGGAGTCTGCTGGTTTCACGTCTTCAGCACATAAAAGTAAGGCGCCACGTGTATCTATTTTTTCTCTTATTTTTGCAGACACTGTGTGAGAAGAGTCCTGAACTCCGCAACTCCACTATGTTGCGCACACACTGAGGCCCAGAGCCAGCCAATCAGTCTAGAACGGGCAATTGCCGCTGCTTCCTCTTCCTGCTCCCGGCAGAAAAGCCACATCGTCAGCAAGTTGAAATGAGGCTAAAGTTGCGTTCTCCAGATATGTAAATAAAATACAAATAACACGTAACCGCCAAGTCCCGGGAAGGAACTTACTTTGTTGTTTAAAATTAACCTAACTTTTCACATAAAATTATATCTTTTCAGGTATTCCCACTCATGTCTTGTTTCACAGCTTGGTAAACTTTTTTTTAGGTACAGTCTTTGTCAAAAGTAACCAGGCTGCATGGTTTGCTTCTGGCTCGGACAGTGGAGCCCTTAGAGCTTTCCTCAAGCTGAAATAGTCGTTAAAGGTGAGGACTGGGGGTCTTCTTCCCTTCCAACACCTTTTGATCATTATGAAAGCCACAAAGGCTCCAGTATACAAGCTAGAAGCAAACCATGCAGCCTGGTTACTTTTGACAACGACGGTACATATACTCCATTATAGATATAAGTGTAGAAACTCCGGTTTTTTAGCTTTTATAAAAAATTAGAAGGCTATCGGATGTTGTTGCATAATTACACAATACTGTGATTCGTACAGATTTTTGGGTAATTCTTTCGTCTACAAGATGACAAGAAAGCATATAATTTAGCGGTTCTTCGGATCATTTAAAATCATACCATTGTGGTGATAACCAATGATATGTTTCACAAAAAGCACTTGTTAGCTTACAAATGTAGTTCTAATATTGAGAGAAATAAGAGGGCAGACAAATACATGCTTTTAATTCGAAGTATCATTTTTCTCTGCCTTTCAAATGAATTGTTTCATGTTTGCTTTATCCGAACATTGCCTGCATTATATGTTAAGTTTTGTGGAGCTGGTACACCAAATGCGACATCATAAAAGTTTACTGTTCACAATATAAAGCTCGTTGACCGTCACTGTCGGGAAGAAAGCGCTCAATAGACAAGTGACCATACGCAGGTTCTCCATAGTATAGAATTTTTTTGCACTTGAAAATCGCAAGTGCTGCACTAATTTATAGAATGGCGGAAAGTTTCAATGCAACATGACCTTCATTTTGCTTGTAAATATTTTGAATATATTTGTGTGAAGTATCGAAAATTGCTAATACTACTAGAATATTATCGATATAGAATTAGCAAATTCTGGAGGTCAGTGTTCTGTGTATTTCAAAAACACTGGATTCATTATGGCATAGAAACTGAATATACGGATTGGTTTACAACCTTTAATTCTTTTTTGCCTTCTCCGACGAAGATTATAAATTGTGAGGATTAATGTACGGAAGCAACATATAGACTGTGAGGCACGCCGTAATGGAGGGTTCCGGATTTCTATCACATGGATTTTTTAACGTGAGCTTACATCGCACAGCACAAGGGCACGCTTGCGTTTTGCATCCATCGAAACGCTGCCGCAAATGTCTAGCTTGCACCTTGGTCCTTCGGTTTGCGCAAACAAGGATTGGCAATTTACTGTGAGGGGCACAGCAACAAGGCGACACTCTGTTCGTGGCCATTGCTGTGTCCTCCATGCGCTACCGAATAGTGTGTTACGTTCCCTATGGATTGTGACGGTGCATCGAGCTTTTCCGAAATCCATCTTCTGTAGTCACGAAGGAGAGATTAAATAGCTTATATCAGTCCGCGATGCGGAGAAATGAAGTGAATATATACGGCCCGAAAATAAAAAAAATATTGGAAATATGTCGCTGAAGGCGTTGTCATAAGCGTAGGAATGCATGATGGGCGTTTCTCGGCTAGTGTGGCGCTATTGTGTAATTGGGGCGCTTGACGCACCTGTTGCTTTGACTTTTCGGCGAGTTCACACCAGCGCGTTTGTTTGTGCCGCGCATGAGTGTCCACACATAAAATTTATACCCTATCTCGCCCTTGAGGGTAGGTATAAGTTTGGAATGCATTGCAGGAAAGGTGTAGCACATTCTAGGCCGCTTAATAGATACTGGTAGCCAACACGTGTATCGGACAGGTAGAAAGCGCATCGCATCCCAGCATGTTTTCGTAGTATATGAGCAGCAGTCGCCGTGAGCCAGCCTGAAAGCCTCCAGCTCTTCCTGCCTGAATGTGCGCATGAATTCCCGCACCATTTTTGGCGCTTTGGGTTCCGTCGTGTTCTTTTTCTCGCATTTCTTTCGCTAGGCAGCATTCTCAAAGCCCCTCAATACTTGAGGAGCCATAGCGCTCGCGCACTCTTCGCCATCAGCGACGCCCTAGGTCGACAATGTCGCCATCTTATCTTGCGCGTGACTTTATAACGCTACCACTGGCGGATCATCCGGATCCACTCAACTTCAACGGCAGAGATGCCACTGACACTGACCAGTTTCAAGCGCATAACAAAATTATAAAAATATCAAAGACCATGATTTAATTCATAGATTGAGGGGCTACTAATTTGAACACTTAGAGAGATTGAAGCAATGACCTCATGGTCCAAGGCATATCGGGTTACGAACAAGCATTGTTTGACTCACCGTTGCTCCGAATCCCACTTGGGGCGATGGAATAGGAAAGTTAGTTATTTTTTCATCCCATTCGGACGAAACATTTTGGAATGATTTAGGGTTGTCTGGCCTCATGTCTATCCGTGAGGTCGGTTTAGGTTCGGTAACCGCGGTTTCCGGAATGATTTTGACCTGAATTTGTCGCGAATGGGTGCTAAACGCATTTCATGCTTGGAAGGAGGTGAAAGCGATGATTAGCTAGGCCTATGAACACTGTTGTCCTCCCTAGCAACATGCGAGTGTTGTGTGGCAAAGAAACGTGCATGAACTTCATGTTATCTCTTCTGAATGCATAAGCTTAATGAAAATTCATGATCGATTACCGGATCATGAAACCTAATTTTTAGTGAACATCCCTGATCCCCTCACTGAGGTACACAGGACCACAATAAAAAGCGCCTGAAAAAATCGTATTTTGTCGAATTGAAGTTTTTTCCCGAAACCCAAGGATTGGAAATCTAATAAACTCGCTATGGGGTTACTAAGAGGTGCGTGTACACCATATATGGCGCAGATATCTTAGTTTATGAAAGAAGCCAGTAGTCACCGAAGCCAAGGAGCATAGGATAATGATTCTCTTTTTTTTAATAATTTGTGGTCTTAGTATAAGAAATGTGAGTGTAATTATTTGATCGCTCTAGGATAATTGATTATAAAGCATAGAAAAAACAGCCACAGGCCACACGTGGGGTCCTAACCCACTACATCGAATTTGACGAATTTTGTATGCTATGCTGTACCAACTGGGCTAAGTCGGCCGCTGCCGAATCTTCTGCTTTCAGACCATTTATGTTGGGTGTAATCTAACCTTCAGAATGTTCACCAGCGCCACCCTCATCTATAGCGGCGGACGTAGTACGTCCTGTATCACCGCAAGCGTCACGTGGCACTTTAGCCGCCGCGGTGGCTCAGTGGTTATGCTGCTCGGCTGGTGACCCGAAGATCCGGGTTCGTTCCCGGCCGCAGTGCTCGCATTTAGGTCGAGGTGAAATGCTAGAGTACGTGTGCTGTGCGGTGTCACTGCACGTTAAAGAGCCTTAGGTCGTCGAAATTATCTGGAGTCTTCCACTACGGCGTCCCTCATAGCCTGAGTCGCTTTGGGACGTTAAATCTCATAAACCAAACCTGTAACGTGATGGAACGAAGAGGGCGGAAGCCATGCGTTAACCTTCCTATGCTACCTATGGCATCAAGGCTACCAGAACCGAGGCCCTCGTTGTGGTGGCTAGAGGAGGGAGGTGAGAGCATCGGAGCGTCGGAGAGCTGCCACCTATTTAGGGCCATGCAGTGGCGCTGCTGTCCCAAGTGAGGTGCCTCCGTGCACTACTTGTAGGGTCCCTAGAAAGACTTACTAGTCTGGCGTCCGCCGGCTGCGGCGGGGGCTGCTGCTGGATGATCGCCGCGGTGGCGCTGCGAGCAACCGGTGTGCCGCTCCGGCCACGGCGTCTGCAGTAGACGCGCGCGTTTCGCCCCGCGAAACGAATTGGCTGCGCGTTATCAGATACTTTGCGCATGCGATTAACACTCTTTTTTTTTCTTTAATTTTAGATTAGTAGTGGTATTTCAATGAGCACTTCAGTTATCGACGTAGCGACGCAAATGATTTTTTTTTGCGAACGAATTTTGTGCGCGTACTCCTGAGTCGATGGCGAAACAAACCCGCTTATTTTTATACCCTATTCTCCTCCCTGAATACTGCTTCCGTGCCGTATCGTGATACTTTTTTCTGGGGAACTTAAATAAATAAAAATACCTGGCATCAAGAACATTACCTTAGGATTCTAAACTCCACGACTGTGTGTTTGCAATAGAGCGCTCTTGACAGCAGCGTTTTCATTCATGTTGTTTGCGCTACTTACTGGCATCATCTCATCTTTACAGGCCTTCTCCTTCTTGGCAGCCCTCTCAACATCGATTAACTTCGTGTAGAAGCGCAGGTGAACCAGAATGTAGAATCTGATTATGCCATTAGCAATTTCGTGTGCATGTTTCACGCTGGCTGGACGGAAAACGTACATACAGGGTCTGTACTGAAAGTAATGAGACAAGTGATGGCGTGACGCGCACACGCGCTAAATTGGGAAAGCGCTTTACGGTGAAGGGGGGGGGGAAGCCTTCAGCTTCACAATGCGACGAGCTTAGTTGGCTGCGAGCAGGCGAAGCGAGTGGACGTCTTCGAGCGCGTACCCATGTTTCGCCGCTGCGTCGAGGAAACCATGGAGATAACGTTGGAACAGCGCTACACGGTGAAGCTTTGCAATAAACTGAGTAAGTCACCTACCGAGTCGATCGACGTGATCAAGACAGCATGTGGGAACGATGCGATGTACAGGTCGCGTGTTCCAATGGCACAAAGGATCTAATTACGGTCGTGAAGACGTTCACGACGAGCAACGGTCCGGGCGCCCGTCGATGACGGTTACGGACGGTAGTGTTGACTGTGTGGTCCTGAGCGCCTTCTCGGCCATTTGTAAATGTTTTGTGCCATTGGAACCCTTGCAATCTAGACATCGCATCATTCCCACATGCTGTCAAATGTCTCGGTACGTGATTTACTCAGTTTATTGCAAAGCTTGACCGCGTAGCGCTGTTCCAATGTTCGCTCCATTGTTTCCTCGACGCAGCGACGAAACAGGGGTACACGTTCGAATACGTCCACTCGCCTCACCTGCTCGAAGCCAACTGAGGTCTTTGCATTGTAAAGATGAAGGTTCCCCCTCGTTCTCCCAAAAGCGGTTTCCCAATCTAGCGCATGCACGCGCCAGTCCGCGACTTGTCTCATTACTTTCAGGACAGACCCTATGTGTTAAAAATCAGCGAAGTCAACAATGCTCTTCTTGAGCAACTTATTAAGGCTAAAATAAGCAGGATGAAGCTGTCTTCAAGGACGGTGATAATTTTCTTCAAGGGGCCAGAGGGATACAGCAAGCCGCCATTATGAAATTTTTCAGTGAAAGTTTTTCAGTCGTCAAGGCTGATACGCACTCTACACACTGTTTTTTTTCAGTGCTTTTCTCGCTAAGTAGCCCGAGATGTAATAAATTAACATCTCGTGGCCTTTTCCTCTCACACAGGCGCTGTCATCAGATGTATACGTGGAGCACAAGACCAAAGCAGTTTCCGCATCATTGATCGCTCCTTTATCAATAAGGCTGTCGAAAATAGCCAACATATTCTAGCTGTATGGCTGTTTCTTAGGCACCAAAACCAATGAAGTGACCATTTCTGGTGCAATTTTCCGATGGTGGTGGATTCGCAAGATCGAAAAATGCGAGCGCATATGCAGCAACCAAATACGTACCGGCATTCGTCATTATTTAGCTCCTGACGACTACCGAACCATGCTAAATAGGCTTTCAAGCCTGTCTTGGCTCAAGCTTGCCACTAAACGCCAGTATTGCAAAAAAAAAAGAAACACTAGTATTCCGTGCTAGCGTCCAAGGAGCAGCGCGCAACACTTCCGTAGCCACGGCAGGCACGGCGGCAGCTGCAGGCGCAGCGTTCCGAATGCGTGCAGCGCCCCCTGCGCATTCATGCGAGGCGCAGCCAACTGGTTCCGTAGGAAGCTCCGCGCGGACGGCAGACTAGCAAGTATTTCTAGAAAGTAGTTCGGACGGCGCGAAAACAACAAAGACAAAGGAGACACGAACACAACAGGACGGGCGCCAACTTGCAACTGAAGTTTATTGCACCAGACCCCTACATTTTATGCATCACCCGAGCCATATCTCGCAAGCCTATCACACAACAAAACGAAATTGTCATCAAAAGTCCGAACACTGGAAGTAGGCGCTACTATTACAGACAGATATGCCTTCTGCACTATACACATGATAACATTTTCCTTATTTTATCTCAAAATTATAAGAGCGCACAACCCACATGAAAGCAATTCATTCTCAAAAGAAATACACACGCTTGAACAATGCAACCAGAGCACAAACTCAACAATCCTGATTTAACACAAATTGTGAAAATGAAAGAATGACCAACAACAAACGCGGAAAATTTTTTGGTGGACATGAAAAACTTAAACCTTCGAGAAACCTCCCAGCGTCAATGAACTATTTCTAGCGTCAAAATTTAAAACCATGGAGAAAACCTCCCAGCGTCAAAGATAAAATCTAAAGACAGCCTTCGAGAAAAGCCACCTCAGCGTCACTAATTGAAATTGAAGGCCTACTCACGCATGCGCTTCCCGCTTTCTTAATAAAAAATGCCTCCACTACTTCCCGCTCAAATCTGTCTTTACCGCTCTTCAAAAAAACTGTTTTGCTCAATTCCGGACTACACCCTTTGCAAGTCTTGCGGTGGTCTGCAAGGAAACTTCCATGTTGTTGGCGCACATTCCTCATGTGTTCGCTGGCACGTTCATTAAAACATCGACCGGTTTGCCCTATGTACACAAGACCGCAGCTTAGAGGAATCTGATATACCACTTGTGATCTGCATTTCGTGAACTGTTTTTGATGTTTAATAGGGCAAACCGGTCGTTTCTTCTCCTGTTTTGACATAGTGCAAATCTTTGACAACTTTGATGGGGCCGAGAACACAACCTGCACCTGATGTTTGCTTGCGACTTTTTTAATGCCATGGGAAACCTTATGCATGTATGCTGTACGTCGTGCAGGAACTGAACGTTTTGCCCTCCCTCGAATACACTGGTTTCTCCATTGATATTGAAGATTTATACTATTCTGTTCCTCATCATGGACTCCTAAGCGCGGTCAGAGAAAAGATCATCACAACAGAAGTTCAATTTCAAAATGCAGCTGGGATTAGCAGTGACAGTTTTGTAGCCTTGTTAGAATTTTACTTGGCTCGACAGCCATTTCATTTGAAGGTAGCTTCTTTGTCCAGAAAAAAAGGTGTATGCATAGGGTCTTCAGTGGCACCTGTACTCTGTGATATTTTCTTGTCAGCTGTTGGGAACCAAATTAAAAGTCATCTTATAGACCCACATGTAGTATCCATTTTTAGATATGTGGACGATTTTTTGGTTATCATGAAGAATGTTCATGAGTCTGATCTAGCTTCGGTGGCAGAAAGTGTGTTATCAGTCTTCACCAATAACAGCCAGGGCCTCAACTTCACGTGGGAGTTACCAGTGAATCGTGAACTGCAGTTTTTAGACATTAGATTGGTTTTCATGAAGGATCACCTATGCTGGGCATACAATCCCAGATGAAAGGAAGGGCTGTTGCCGTTTGATAGTGCTCATTTTAAACTCGTAAAAAGAGCAATAATCGTTAATTCCCTTCTGAGTGCTTTAAGAAAGTCGTGCCATCACATGATGTCATCGAGCTTTGCTGCCCAAATTCAGAGATTGCATGAAGCCGGTTACCCGCCCCATTTGATTTTGGCTGTTTCTGAAATGTTAGTTCAGAGATTGAAGCGGCCTCGGGATGAGAAACTTCTAGAAGCAAGAAAAAAAATCGGTTCCTGTGATTCCCCACATGCATAAGGTTTCCCATGGCATTAAAAAAGTCGCAAGCAAACATAAGGTGCAGGTTGTGTTCTCGGCCCCATCAAAGTTGTCAAAGATTTCCACTATGTCAAAAAAGGAGAAGAAATGACCGGTTTGCCCTATTAAACATCAAAAACAGTTCACGAAATGCAGATCACAAGTGGTATATCAGATTCCTCTAAGCTGCGGTCTTGTGTACATAGGGCAAACCGGTCGATGTTTTAATCAACGTGCCAGCGAACACATGAGGAATGTGCGCCAACAACATGGAAGTTTCCTTGCAGACCACTGCAAGACTAACAGTTTTTTTGAAGAGTGGTAAAGACAGATTTGAGCGGGAAGTAGTGGAGGCATTTTTTATTAAGAAAGCGGGAAGCGCATGCGTGAGTAGGCCTTTAATTTCAATTAGTGACGCTGAGGTGGCTTTTCTCGCAGGCTGTCTTTAGATTTTATCTTTGACGCTGGGAGGTTTTCTCCATGGTTTTAAATTTTGACGCTAGAAATAGTTCATTGACGCTGGGAGGTTTCCTCGAAGGTTTAAGTTTTTCATGTCCACCAAAAAATTTTCCGCGTTTGTTGTGGTCATTCTTTCATTTTTTACAATTTGTGTTAAATAAGGATTGTTGAGTTTGCCCTCTGGTTGCATTGTTCAAGCGTGTGTATTTCTTTTGAGAATGAATTGCTTTCATGTGGGTTGCGCGCTCTTATAATCTTGAGATAAAATAAGGAAAATGTTATCATGTGTATAGTGCAGAAGGCATATCTGTCTGTAATAGTAGCGCCTACTTCCGGTGTTCGGACTTTTGATGACAATTTCGTTTTGTTGTGTGATAGGCTTGCGAGATATGGCTCGGATGATGCATAAAATGTAGGGGTCTGGTGCAATAAACTTCAGTTGCAAGTTGGCGCCCGTCCTGTTGTGTTCGTGTCTCCTTTGTCTTTGTTGTTTTCGCGCCGTCCGAACTACTTTCAAGTTATGAACCAACTAGCCCAAATCAAAGTACTTCTTAAGTATTTCTAGGGACCCTACTATACTGACTCGCCACAACGCCGCGGGGATTTTGCTTTCTTGCGTGGTGCTCTCAGTTGTTTCGCAGCATCTTGCAGCACCCTAGTATGTGCGTCCGGCCTAAAGGACTTCTCAAGTGTCAGTGAATTTAGTATATGCAAAAGACCTGTCCAGCAGTGAGTTCCATGTTTTCATTAATGACTTGGCTTAGGGCGCAGGTCTGCACTTTGAAAAGAATACAGTGCAATGAGTGGCGAAGGCTCGCGCATGCTGGGTAGGCATTTTAATAATAATTGCACCGTGTTTAACGTTCAAACCATTGTAGGCAGCTCCTTATGTAATTCTTGTTATATGTACTCGTGCTTTTTATAGAATGCCAGTTGCACGACGGCTGTAACGAAATGTGAGGGAACCGGCACTTATTCTTGAAACGGACAATCTTCTTTTAGTGCATTCACGCATATAACAAAAGCAGCGCATTCTCCACTGCCATGAATGAAGCATTAGTCTGAAGTTAAGAAACAATAAAAGGCAGTTTATTTCTCAGGATTAAATAGCCTTGGTGCTTGTAACGGCGTTTCCGTCTTGAAATAAAACGAGCAAAGTAAACCTCGCAGTAAACTATTGGGCAGAAATACATGCGAAAGGTTACAAATTTCTTCTACGGCAACTATCAGTATGCGAATTTTAATTATGTTCAAAGAAACAATACGGCGCGCGCTGCGAGTTCGAAATTTAAATAGTGAACAGGTGCAAAACGCTAGTTCTGTTGAAATCAGTACGGCAGTAAAATGTAGGGGCAGATAAGCTTTGTAACTGAATGGGTTATTTTGAGTATGTGCGCGGGAGGGCATATGGGCGCAGTGGTCGACTTTGGGCTGGAAGCCTATCAATATTACCGTGGCACCGCATCGCGACTGATTCGTTTGATATTATATTATTATATTGGATGGAGTATTCCTCAGTTACCTATCCTTATCTGGCAATTATCTCTCACCTTCACGGATTTTATACGGTTGGCTCCTTGCCAGAAATAAATATTTGTCCGTACGCCCGCTTCCCGTAAACTTTGCTGAGGAGGTGATAAAAGCAGGGTAAAATTAAGGGGTGTGGCAAGGGGGAGAGGAGATCTTGATATAAAAAACGGAATTACTCCTTATTTTCTTTATAAGAAAAATTTAAATGCGGAAAAAGTAGAAGCCTGGGCATAAAGTTGAAATGGATTCTACAACTGTACAAATTGAACAGTGGGTTTATTAATGGATCACAGCGACCAACGCACGCCGCGCTCAGGTCGTAGCAAGACGGCAGAACCAGCCGAAGGAAGCAGCTCCAGCACAAGACTCGCGCCCGAACCACCAGCGATGACGACGAAGTGCGGCACCGCGGAGACGTCCTCTTCTTCGTACAAAATAAATAACTTCAGCAGCCTCCTACGCGTCTCTTCATGATAATGACACGTAAGTTTCCTCCGGATGAAAGTAATTATAAAAATATTATTAACGAATGCTTCCTGGCACAAATATAGTGTCGTTTTTAGCAGACGTTTTATTGAATATACACTATCTAGCACCACGCAGCGTAGCTCCTCAAATTAACATTTCTTCGTTCCAGCACTAGAAATAACTCTAGTACAAAGTGGGGACTGGAGAACTAGATTTGTACCCAATTTTTACTCGTCATCTTACTTGATAAGCAACTTTAATCTAGAAAACTCAGACTCCTTTATTAAAACACCGTGAGTTTCTATTTTATGTTTTCCAGGTGAACATACTAGGATATCCTCTGGCCGCATCTAATATCGAACCGAAGTGAAACGCGAGCACACACACAAGAACCATTTTTATACTCCGCCGCAATAAATTCTTGTAACTGGAACCAGTTTACGGATATATGCTTCGCTGCCTCCATAACGCGCAAACATATGGTACTGGCTTGATACTATATCTGAAAGCAGGAAGGGAAAATATTTTGCTTCAGTCGTAGGCGATGTTCGCTTGTTGCAATCCGACGGGAGAGTGCGCCGGTCCACCGTTGTTGGTTGGTTGGTTGGCCTCAAATAAAGATGGCACTTGCCCACTACTGGGAGCGGCCACGACACAGGCGTGGATTTCTGGAAACAGTAGCCTTTAGAAAGGGAAAATGAGCAGTAATATGGTATAGGCTGACAGAATGGACGACGCAATGACAGGACATGTTAGCTGGGAGATTGAAGCCGGAACAATGGCTTTATGTGCGAGTTCGAATACAACGCATGAATTCTTTTAATTTCGCGCAGACTGAGAGTGAAAAAAACATTCATAATGGGAGTCGCTGCGATTGTAGAAGGAAATTTTGCACACTAGAGCGTACACTCCTGTTGTTTCGCCCAAGCAAAGAAGCGCCGATGGAAATAACAACTGCAGTGGACACACGAAGACCCAGGTGGTGAAACGTAATTTGTAATAGGTGGCTCCTCAAAGAAGAGAAGCGGAGACCGAACAGCACGTAGTGATCTAATGTATCAGGTTCGGCACAAAGTGGGCACAGTGGGAAACTGCCACACCAAACCTGTGAAGGTAGAAATTTAGCAGAGGAACCCGGCAACGCAAAAGCGTGAAAGAGGCCTCCAGTCTGTGCGAATGCCAGTCTTTCCTACTCCAAGGTTGCAGAAGATGCTTATATTTGGGAGATGATGTAAGAGCCGAGGCAGCAAGTTCCTGAAAGATCGTGTAGCTGCGAAACCTCACCCCAGCTGCATATGCACAGGTTGGAGGGACAGCAATAATTGGGCGGCAGAGAGAGGCCTTTGGTAAGGTATCTGCAACCTTATTTAAGTGAACGCCTATGTGCCCCGGCAACAAAGGCAACCCTACCAATCTTATATGCAGCAGGATCACGAACTTAAAGAGGCGTAATGCCCGAGCCTCGATGGGTGATGATAATGAAGAGCAAATAGACAGACAGTCCGTCATAAGCATGATTTCCGAAACAGTATTTTCCAATCTACATAAAGATAAGAATACTGATAATAATTGAGTCAGATAAATTGCATTGAAGTTAGGAAGATGGAGTGAAAAAGACCAAGGCAATACAAGGGCAAAATGTCCACACCTGCTTTTTCGCGATCCCACGAGCCATCGGTAGCAATAATAGGATAGAGAAATGAGCTTAGGTGGTCGTGCAGCAAACCTTGAAGGAGAAGAAAGGGCTGCAGCTTTGCATTCGATGGCAGAATGTCATCAAACGCAACCTGAACAGAAGGAGAAATGTTATAAATTGGGCGGACATCTGTGAAATGAATGTTTAAGGGATCAAGGAGAGACTGCGCGAAACATATCTATGCAGAATGCAAACGGGACCAGGCTGCATTAAAAGTGACTGCAGGTTGACTACGAAATATTATGGTTGAGGTGTGCAGAGGTGAGCCGGACAATTTCATCAGCGTTTGAACTGTTAAAAGGCAAAACCTAGCTGATAATGATGGGATTCGCGCCTCAAGGCGCATAACAGTATTGCCAACAAATTTTGGAAGCTCCTGACAGGAACACAACGTCTCACGCCCCAATAGCACGAGAGGGCGAAGTTTATAGGCAGGTGCTCCTGAGAATAAAACTCAGCCGAACCCCAAAAGTGGGCGCATCTACATTTTATCAATCATCAGGAGTGGGTGCCTCCTTATGCTTGGGCTTGCACTGCAAAGCCTATGGAGGATGATAATTGCCCGAACTCTTTTTGCAGAAACTTGCTCAATGTGTGCCCGCCAGGAAAAAGTAGTATCGACATGAGGATCCATAGCGCACAAAATTGAAGGGACACAACACAAGCGCTAAACTTCCACTGAACGATCTGTATTTGGCGCGGACAACCTTATAAAGATCACGTAAGGTACAGGTACAGATGACTAACAATGATTATCTTGTCAAGTTCATGACGTGTCAGGAATGAGAAAAAACAATGCAAGCCACCAATCAGTGAGCTCGTTTCACACTATCGCCCGCTGCCTTGAATCTAAGAAAGCTAAGTCCTTTTTTTGATAATCACACAGAAGGATCACTAACGCAATTTTCCAATCCCTTTTTTTCCATCGCCATAGCTTCAGTCATCTCCCTCGTTTTTTGATCACTATTTTTTCCAACCACTGAACACTCCTCGAACTTAGGCGCGCACTTGTGACCACTGCATTGACGAGCCAAATTACCTGTCCCCTCATCTCTAACGTTTCTGTAGTGCTCGCAGAGTCGCTTATTCAGGCACCGGCCTGTCTGTCTAATATACAACTTGCCACATGAAAGTGGCAACCTGTAAACAACGTTATCGATGCAATTTACAAAGGGGTTCTGGTGCCGTACAGAGCAGACATTCCTCTCCTGCTCATCGGGACATATGTCCTTACACATGCGGGACAACCTTTCTGGGGCTGACATGCAATCTCTAACTCCAATTTTCTCTCCAATCTTTTTGAGGACGTGGGATAGCCTGTGAATATACGGCATTACTTCAATTTTGTTGGGGCCTTCCTTTTTATCTGTCAACCTTGTCCTTTTTCTTTGTCTGTACATGCTTTTTGTTACTGCTACTACGAGGTACCTCGGGTAACCCGCTTCCTGAAAGCGATAAATCTGATTACTGAAACTTGTTGTCATAAGGCATGTGCATGACTTATTTACTGCATTAGACAGGCATGTTTTTACTATTCCTCTTTTAACCAAATTCGTATGTGCCGAGGTAGACGGTAAGAGAGCCTTATTCCCTCTAGGCTCCTACATCCGACACACTTGACTCGAAGAATCTCGTTTTAAATCTAGAAACGGGACCATACCCTCAACAGGCAGCTCGTGAGTAATTGACAGTTGTCCCGCATGTGTATGGACACATGTCCCGATGAGCAGGAAAGGAACGTATGCTCTGTACGGCACCAGAACCCCTTCGTAAATTGCACCGATAACGTTGTTTACAGGTGTCCGCTTTCATGTGGCAAGTTGTATATTGGACAGTCAGGCCGGTGACTGAATAAGCGACTCAGCGAGCACTACGGAAACGTTAGAGATGAGGGGCCAGGTAATTTGGCTCGTCACTGCCGTGGTCACAAGTGCGCGCCTAAGTTCGAGGAGTGTTCAGTGGTTGGAAAAAAATAGTTACAAAAAAACGAGGGAGATAATTGAAGCTGTGGCGCTGGAAAAAGAGAGATTGGAAAATTGCGTTAGTGATCCTTCGGTGGCATTATAAAGAAAGGACTTAGTTTTCTTAGATTCAAGGCAGCGGTCGATAGTGTGAAACGTGCTCACTGATTGGTGGCTTGCATTGTGTTTTTTCTCATTCCTGACACGTCTTGAACTTGACAAGATAATCATTGTTAGTCATATGGACCAGTACCTCACGTGATCTTTATAAGGTTGCCCGCACAAAATAAAGATCGTTCAATGGAAGTTTAGCGATTGTGTTGTGTCCCTTCAATTTTGTGCGCTATGTTTCCTCATGCTGACTACCCACTAGGCCGAACCCTGGCCCTTCTAAGTAGTATCGAATATTACTATGAGATGCTTCACCGTCTCACATGAGGAATTATATGATTTCTGTATACCACGAAGATATTTACAGGATGAGAAGCAGGGAAGATAATCAATGCGAATACAGATTAATTCTTCCTAGCCAGCTGTCAAGAACATTCAGGGAATTCTGTAAGGTTTGATAAAGAGTGTGTATATCACTTGCGGAGGTAAAAATGCGATATCATAGACGTACACAAGTTTTCTGATTATGATTGCATGGAATTCAGCTTAGAAAGATGTTAAAAAGAACTGGGGAGAGAAATGACCGTTGCGGTGCGCCTCTTGTCTGTCGAAATCTCCTAGAGGAAACATCGTTACGGCAGCAATAAATTTTTATGTTTTCCAAGAAAGCAGAGGTCGAGACTACAAAACAGTTTGGAAAATTAAGGTACTGTAATCTGGGTAACAGCGTTGATGACCCACGCTTTCGTAGGCTTTACTGACAGCCAGAGTTACAAGCGCGGCAAAGTGTTCACTGTTGCGAGCTAATTTAATACGACTCTCGAGGTCAGTATGAGCCCAACAAATCGAGCAGCCCGGCCTGAAACTAGTTTGACATGGATTCAAGAGATCATTGGCAGAAATGAGAGACATGGCACGACTGAGCAGGACCCTTTCCACCAAGTTAACTAGGTTTGATGCTAATGACATAGGTAGTATGTTGTCTAAAGTAAAACCCTCCCCTTGGATTTTAGGCAGTGGAGCTATTTCCGCAAGACGCCACACATAGGGTATCCAAGGTCCTTTAATAGAATGCTTAACTAGCGCCAATAGCTCTCAGGAAATTCGTTAAACAAAATTTTGATCATACATGAAGTGACCTTATCGGGGCCAGGAGCAGCTGGGGATAGGCGCAGAACAATTTGCGACAGGCCGCCGCGGTGGCACAGCGGATATGGTGCTCGGCTGCTGACCCGAAGGACGCGGGTTCGATCCCGGCCGCAGCGGTTGAATTTCTTTGGAGGAGAAATTCTAGATGCCCGTGTACTGTGCGATGTAGGTACATGTTAAAGAAGCCCAGGTGGTCGAAATTTCCGGAGCCCTTCACTACGGCGTCTGTCATAGCCTTAGTTGCTTTGGGACGTTAAACCCGATAAACCAAACCAAACCAATTTGCGACAGTTCAGGCATAGAGACTCTAATAAAATCACTTCAGGTGCATGTGAATATGACTGGAGAAAGAAGAGCAGATAAAAATCGACGGTCTAGGCCATACGTACTGCCCTCTAAGGCCTTGGCAATATCAGCAGGGGAGTGAAAGACAGATGCAATGTTGACAGCCGGCGGAATCACTTTTCTGATCCACATGAAATTAAACAAGTTCGTTTAATTCCTGACTGTGAAATAAACTCCTTATGACATGTATTGTACTCCTCGTTTGCGAGCGAAACAGTGCGCTTAAATGTTGCTGTGAAGTACTCGTAATCCAATCAACTTTTTGGGCATTGATTCCTGCGAAGATTCTTCCGGGCTGCTTTCCGTAGTCTATATGCAGGCGTGCACTCAGCGTTCCACCAATTATTGGCGATTGCACCCTTGCTTCCCTTGACTAAGAATTCAGACTTTTGTCTTGTATTTTCCAACACTGAGCATAATAGATTTGAAGCCTTGCATTCGGAGCTCGTCTCGGTGTTTGTGTCCGAAGTGATTGTGAGAGCTGGTCTTAGGGTGTCTTTAAAGCGACTTTAATTTGAGAAGGAGCACTGTCGTCATTCGGAAAGAGTTAAATTACACGCAATGAAACTATTCGTTGTTGTCACAAACCAAGTCAAATATTCTAGAGCCGAAGCTATCTGTTCTAAATCCCCACACACGTGGTGCGGACTGAAATCTCCAACTAATAAAACCTGAGCTCAGCTACTAGACATGAGTGAGTCAAGGGACCGAGGGTCATGCACACCTGATGGGAAATATGCCTTAGCTGCAGTAAAGGGCAACTGACCTAGGATAAGGAGATCAACCGCAAGGATTTCAGATTGATTGTCCGCATACTGAAAAGAAATGCATGCCCTGTGACAAAACTTTTATGAAATAAGTACTAAAAACCCTGTCCCTCGTGAAGACCGGTCTAGAAGAAAGGAAAGGTAATTTTTGAGGTAACTGCAATCTTTACTAAGCCATGTTTCCTGAAAAGCAATTAAATCCGATAGAAGCTGATTGCATACACATTTTAAATCTCTTCAAGCTGAGAATATGGAATGGCAATTCCACTGGAGTAAACTTATCGGCCCTATCTTGGCGGGAGCCCCGCAGCGGCTACCGCTATTTCTAGAATCGTGGTCTTAGGATTTTGACTAGTGTGATTTTTCTTTCGCATGGACTCGAGACAAAATGGACCTGCAATACTCAAAGATGACCCACTTCGTTTTTGGGCGTGGATATCCGATTCCATATCAACCCAGGGAACAAAGGATGGGTCCATAACGCTGTTAGGTAGGGATATTTTAGCAGTCGCTTGTCGCTCATATCGACTTTAGCCCTGTGGAGCGCAAATTTTGACCTCAGATGGTGTAGGAGCTCCCGGAGCCAAACAAGACAAGAGCGGAGCGGTGGACACCTGCAACATATTACACATCTGGTCAGCTACGACATGGGAAATGCACGTGAATACGGTGTCCTTAATGCGTTCCGTTGCACTTGTCATAGCTTTTTCAACTGCCGCTGCGATTGCCTGTGACCAACAGGCATCAATTATGGTCTGCATTTGGCGGCCACACTAGTGGAACAAGGTAAGGCTCTCTAACAGCAGCAAAAGCTTTTTGCCGCGTGCGTCGGCATTTGTCTATTAGCTCGAGGACCTGAACTTTTGGAGCTCATGCAGGACAGTAAGGCGAGTTACCAGAGTGGGCACCACCACATAAACAACACTTCTCTTGCTGTTCGGGACATTCTCCCCTACCAAGACTTTCACCACATGCACAGCAAAGTAAGCCCAATTTGCAAGCTTCGCCGCTGTGGCCAAATCTCCAGAAGTTCTGACACTGAAGAGACCGAAACTTAAATGCATACACTCGAAAGACCAAAGGCCACACTTTTATCTTTGAAGGGCACACTATTCTTGCAAATCTGGCTATGACGAACTCCGTAGGAATTTTTACTTCTTCGACCATTCTAATGCATCGATGGACAGCAATAAGGTCTGCAGACGAAGCCCAAGCAGCACAACTAATGGACCCAATATTGCAGATGGATGGTATCACCCCTGTCCTTTGTAGGATAGGCCCCTGCCAATACGTTTCTGATATTGCGCCAATTAGCTGTGCTCCTTTGGAGCGTTTCCAAAAGGCTCAATCGAGAATCGACCCCCCGGACTAAGCCCTTGGAACACGCTAGATGAGGCGGTATGAATGTGCTCACCGGGTGGCTGACGGAGGAGGTACACTTCAACAGGTCTTCTACGCAATCCTTGTCCAGTGACCTGCAGAAGAGTTCCCCCCTGCCGAACTGCCGTACATCCGTGATCCGCATGTAGCAAGGCGATGTAGTTTGAAGGGTCACCTGTACCGCCTCCTAGTTGGTAAAATGGACCGGGTCTCCATCGGAAGGAACTAAAGCGACAGGAATGCGGGTAACGGCACTGTGAAAAAAAGACATCAATTGGGAGCTGGTCCTTAGGGACAAAGGCCGTCCAAGAGGACAACATCTGGCCTGGAGAAGAGGTAGACATTAAGCCTTCGTCCCGCGTCCAATCACTCTGGAACAGGAGCAGGCGCAGGCAAGAAGGAGAAATTGGGCCCGCTAGCGCAACACCGCCAGGTACTTAGCCGCTACCCCTCAGCAGGACAGAAGCTAAGCTCAGCAGTACGAGCTGTTCATGGAGGGCCGGCCTGGGTAGAGCCCAAGAACTTCATCTTAGTCGTGTTCTTCTCTCGCTTCGAGAATCCGTCACACACTGGCAAGCTGGACAGCAAAACTGTAACAAGTGGTGGAGGAAGACGCATAAAAACTACGTTAAAGATCGGGTGCATCTCCGCGCGCTGGAAGCTTGCGCGCACTGCCGGCGGTCTGCTGCAGGCAGCTCACTGCAGACGCCCGTGCGGCCCACTGGCCTCATGAGAAGGTGAGACGCCGCCGCACAAAGCGCATCCCAGCCGATGCGCACACCTCCCCCTCTAGTCAGCGTAGCCTCGTTAAGCTCCTGAGCAGACAAGGGAAGGGAAATGAGGGGCTTGTTATGACGTATACGATGAAGCAAACCAATATGACCGAAACCAAGTAGTGTAGGGGATTATTTTTATGTTTAAAGAATTTGTGGGCTTAGTCAATGGTCTATAATTCCCTGAAAAATATTTCATCGCTGCCAGATAATTCATTGTAAAGTAGAAGAAAACACAGACACATGTTGCCGATGGGATTTGAACCCACGAACTCCGAATTTCCTATGCGGTGCTGTACAAACTGAGCTACTACAGCGGCTGCCTAATTTTCTCTTTTTTGGGTTATGTATGTTACGCGCAAACTAATCTTGACAGTGCTCACCAGCGCCACCCTCATCCATAGGGGTGGTCGTAGTAAGTCGTCTATTACTTTCCTGACGGTAGCAACACATATTGAGAGGGACTTATTTGTAGTCACTTTCTAATGCCGCGTCCTCATGGTGCACTTCTCCTTGCAGACCTGCCCTGCTGAAGCTGTATTGTTCGTAGGCATACATGCTGAAGACGTATCATTCATTGTTGCAGATTAGTTTGCGAATAATTGTGAGATCTGGCGATTTAGATTTTCCAGCATGGTGGATCTGTTTACAGAGGCAGCGTTCCCTGTTTTTTGCTACACCTGTTGGTTTGCGTTGAACTAAATTTCTTGCATGTCCCCACTTTTCATTCACAGCTGATTAAAAACATGCTTTTCAATCCCATAATGACGTAGTGTCCAGTTAGTTTTTTTCTTTTCATGGTTAGCTGCGTACTTTGAAATCTCTGGTGCCCTGACTGCATTGCTGACTTGTACCAATTCATTTTCTGCCTCGTCGAATTTGAACAAAATTGTATTGTGGTTCCCTCCTGAAAAGCCACAAGAGCATTTTTTTCTCTTTTCGCTTGATTCTCTTGAATAAATAAGCGATCTGTGTGCTGAGACAGCCGGCCTTTGTTTTTACGTGTCACAGTTAGCTCTGTGGAAAGACTCCTGCTCTGACCTAGACTTTGGAAATTACCCTCATTAACGTCTTTGTTCTTTTCTAGACCTACTAGATTTGGGGTTGTTCCTGGTAATTTTCTGCTTTGTATTATCTTAGTAACTTCCTAACTGCTTTATGCTATTTTTCTTCATTAGCAAATAACTGCAATAACAAATGTCGTTTTTCCTGAATTTTTCCTCCTTCTTCACGCTGGAGATACACTTAATCTACGAAATCTCACCGTGGTTATTGATTTTTTTTTTCAATTTGCTTGTCTAGCTTCTTAGGTCCTTTAGCGAAAAGAAAGAATGTGCTAAAGATACATTTGAAACATATCATGTTAATTTCGTAATTAATTTCTTATGTTTTTGTCCCTGTTCTTAAATTGCAATACGAAAGTTTTCTAAGTATACTAGGAGTCATATTTTGAATGTTCTTACAAATATATATGAAAAATACAACTTTTGACCGCTTAGTATATTCGTAATACATCAAAAATGTACCAAAAATATATATTACCTTAATTACATCTTTTGATTAAAATAGACTCAAATTATTTATTTATTACATTGAATATAATGCACTTCGGCCTAAAAAAGGATGGGACTGGTTAATTTTATCAAGAGAACAACTAATGCCAGACCCGCCTATAAGCGATAAGGAGCCCAACCCTGAGAAGACGCGGAGTTGCTATCATTCACGAGGTATATGGCAATGCAAGGTCACGTAACGAAATTTGAACGGTAAAGATGTCGCACAGCAAATTCTGACAAGAAGTGGTGTCAGCAAAGAAGTGCTCTGACAGGCGTGATAGTTGGCTTGCCTTATACCCCCCGAGAGATGACGGATTATCTTTCTCGGTGAGGTGTTTATTTCCGCAAAGACTGTGGGCCCCGAAATTGTCGTACTAGTGCAGTACTGGTCGCGTTCGAATCTGGGGGCGATTTAGCACCGAATTGGTAGTCGTAACATGCTAGTCGTAATAGGTCAGGAGCCGAACTTTCAACCAACAAATACATGGGCGCCCAAGGGAGGCGATCGGAGTTGCCAGAAGGGGTCCTTACGCTAGAACGCTTTACGCTTCCTGCTAGAAGTTACCATAAATGAAAGGATGACAGCAAAGAGAGAGCTTTCACTGTTACCCGAAACGTGATTTCGGGCCCTAGACTGTTTCTCAGTAGCTTGAAGTGTGATTCAGGTATGTTTACACTTACTGCCCATTTGTTAGAATTTAAGTATGGTTTGGACAAATAAATTGCGTATTTACGAAAGTACCATTCAAATTGATTCTAAATGCGATTTCTCGAGTTTTGATTTCAGGCACTAGATTGTTCAACGGCAGCTTAAAGTGTGCTGCAAATATGCTTACGCTGACTACCCCTTTGTTAGAATTTAAGTGTACTGAATTAATTTTGTATTTACGAAACTACGCTTTTAAATTGCTAACATGCAAATGTCATTTCCCGAAACACGATTTAGGGCACCAGACTGTTCTACGGCCACTAGAAGTGTGCTTCAAATGCGCTTAAATGAGCTGCCCGTACGTTAGAGTTGAAGCACACTTCAGACGAATGAATTGCATATCTAAGATAGTACACTTTTAATACATTGACATGATGTTAAAAGCACATTCATATTTTGTCACGTATTTCAAACGTGCTCGAATCATGCTGTGAGTGAGGTATTAAAGGCAGATTTTAAGAACATATTACGAATACCAAGCATGAAATTCCAGGAACCAATTTCCTACATATTTTCAGTGCATTCATGAATACAATTTATGCTAAAATACAACATAAATATCCCGCCACATATTCCAAACGTGCTAGTTTACGCTAACGGATGTATCAGTTTTCTTTTTCTTGCTACGCAGTCGCATATCCGTTGTCTTTTTCAGAGACAGTACCTTGGCGTCTGGAAGATTAGGCACATCCTCCCCATCTCTAGTTCAAGACATCGCATTTATTGCTTTTTGCTTGCATTTGTTGCAGCGCAATTCCCTTCCTGGTTTTCTGGCATCCGTAACCGCTTCCGTCTATCTTCACTGCATAGAAAACACAGCCTATCACAAACATGATTTCACGTCGTTGTCGTAAGTGCAGTTTTTGTTTCTTTACGCCCGAGTGTTTACAGAATAGAAATTGTTTTAGGCCCCGCCGCGGTGGCTCAGTGGTTACGGCGCTCGGCTGCTGGCCCGAAAGACGCGGGTTCGATCCCGGCCGCGTCGGCTGAATTTCGATGAAGGCGAAATTATAGAGGCCCGTGTGCTGTGCGATGTCAGTGCACGTTAAAGAACCCCAGGTGGTCTAAATTTCTGGAGCCCTTCACTACGGCGTCCCTCATAGCCTGAGTTGCTTTGGGACGTTAAACCCCAATAAGCCAAACCAAACCAAATTATTTTAGAGAGTAATTCATAAACCTCGCTCGTAAAAGCGATACAAAGTGGATGGAAACAAAACACTTCGACATAGATGCATTTCCAAGTAGTGGTCAGGGACACAAACAAAACTGCAGCGGAGCAGGAGAAGAAGACACAAGAGCGGAGTCTTCTTCTGCGCTAGTTTTTTTTTACCCACCATGCACTAACAAGCCCCAAAAGCCACGCAGCTGAACTAATGTAATGTGCTCGGAAGTTCTTTGGACCAAACAAAAAAGCTGTTTTCATCTGAGAATATTGTACTCTTCTTTTTGCACATATTTTAGGCAGAGAAAAGTCGGCATAAAAGACGCAGGTCCTCACATTACTCACAATCCTCTCAATTTTTTTTTTCGTGCTTATAAAGTCCTTCTCAAGATTCTACTTTCTTGTGTGGTTTGCAAAAGTAAATCTGGTGTGTCTTACGCTGATTAACAAAAATATAATTGTTGTCAAACCAGTCCAAATTTATGTATGAATCTTTTTTGCATTAGTGAAACAGTGTTGCTCTATTGGTACACGACACCACTAGCGTTGTATAATCTGGGAAAATTGTTGTACATAAATTAAAAGTAAAGCGCTCAACAATGATCTTTCAGGCACTCTGCAATTAAGGAGAAATAGAGGGCTATTCCATTCCATTACTAATAGCGGCAGCCATATGAAAAGGAGAGCTGTTTATTCGCGTACAAAAACAGGTAACATGGCCTGGCCTGCAGCTGATCAGACAAAAAGGAGGGATAAACGAGGCTTATATTAATAAATGTATAAAAAATAACAACTCCCAGCCACGAGTAGAGGTGCGAACTACTTTTTGGAGCGCACTGTCCAACTGCGGGTGCCTGTAAGCCGCTGAAGACTGGCGGAGAGGGCGGCAAGAGTCAGATTCTTGGGCGCTTCAGGAGATGAAGTAAAAGTAGCTATTTAAATATAGGAAGAAGTTCATCAAACAAAAAATCAGCATTTGTAGACAAAAAAATTCCTCATTGGAATGAGTGAATTTGAATAACAAGACTTCCTGAGGTCTTGTATGCACGCAGACTCTCAACAATGTGCACAAAATTCAGTGAACCGTGACGGCCCATGCAAAGCGCTAGATTTTCTATGCGTTTGCAGTTGAAGCAGCTTGATATGTGATTGCGTTTTAGTCTGAAATGATAAATCATTATGTCCATGTAATGTTAGCGCCGGTGTGAAACTAGAGCTATAAATTTGAGCATTGAGAGGACATAGTGGTAGCGCTAAATAAACGGAACGACAGGGTACAAGAGGACGGACAACACAGGTGCTGGACAGCAACTGACTTTATTCCCTAAAAATACCATGAATTTATAGGTGACAATCAGGTGCAAAAAAATCAACATTCAAATCGCATGCTTGACTGCACTTCCCGGTACAGGAACTTAAATTCTTTAGTATCCTCTATCGGGAAGTGCCATCAAGCACCCGATTTCAATATTGATTTTCTGCGCACGTGATTCTCATCTATAAATTCGCGGTATTTTTCGGGAATAAAGGCAGTTGATGCCTAGCGCTTGTGTTGTCTTCTTCTACCATGTCGTCCTTGCGTTTTAGCGCCACTACTATGTCCTCTTAATCCAGACACCAACTAGCCCAGCTTTCTGTCTTAAATTTGAGCAAATGCTCGAAGCAGGACTGTTAAAAGAGTGATCACTTTCAGGTAACTCCTCATTTCTACACATGGACATGAGTGCTATAGCACATTCGTGTCTGCCATTTGATCCGTGTCAAAGCGAGAGACACTCAAAGGAAAATTCCGGAGCATTGCCGGCAACCCCGCATTTTATTGAAACTCTTACTGCAGTTTACAGTCCGTTTTCTAATCTTTTGTCTCAGATTTCAATGTCCAGCGAAATTTTTTTTTTTGAGTGCAAACGAAATTTCAAACTTCTCCTGCCGTGGCCTCAATCTGGGGATTTGTATGGGAAACACCCTCCCTCTGTGACGCAAGCGCATCACGTCCGTCTATATTCGCTCTGTACTTGCCGAATAAAGAAAATTCGATCTTATGTTGATGTCAGAAAAAGGGTGATTGCAGAAAAACGATTCTTATTATCGCTTACGGTCACCTGCTTCTCCGCTGTATCCGCATGAGAGGTTTCGCGACACTTTCTGTGGGATTAATTTTTATGCTGTCGCTTTGTCGTGTGTTCATCGCAACTCAGTCTTTGTTTTCGTTGTTTTTTATAATGTCTGCATGTTATTTTAAAAAGTTCTTGATGGCAACTATGACATGGTGGTCGAAGAAACATAATGCGATCACCAGCTCAAAATATTCGAAAATGCTTCATAATTGCCCTCACAGTCCCCTCGTTGCAAGTGCGGTCTTCGTCAATTTTTCCTTGTGAGGAACTTTGCAGGTGTTCAAAAGAAAATTTAGTGCCCCATAAAAAGCCTCAGCCATACCTTTTGTGATCTCATGGGACAACCTTAGAGTGATTTCTTCTAAACCGGTTGCAATCTTTGTGTAAAATTCCTGGTCTCGGCTGTTTACAATGAACATGGCTGGTAGGGTTTACTTCTAGAAGAAATGGGCGTCCATATGGAGCCTATCTCCGTAGAACGCACACCAGATATGGATTCAGGTATTGGTGGTAGTCATATTTTTTCTGTACGTCAAACGACGAGGTTGCTAAAATGTTTCTTCTGTGAGCATGAATTTTTTCATTGCTTGCTTTGTCGGTCACTTCAAGCAATACATGCTTTCGTTTTCATTGGGACACCAAAATTTCAAAATAGTACTTTTACCGCATAAGCTTATGACTGCGCGAACACATCGTAGGCCAGTTTGAATATCGATAGTTTTAAAAGCCGAAAGGAATATGAATCGCATGTAACTGCTCTGTTTGGATGATATAGCTACTTTGACGATGTTTACATAAAACGATTTATTTACCGCCATAACTAAGCTAGCCAGGACAGAAGAATATGCCCATAATATAACACCAGATTTTTGCCGCGTTACACAAATGCAGTGTTCAACAACCATTCTGGCCGCCCGCTATACTGCGCCTAAAAATTCGAACATCTGGGGCTATTGTTGACGTCAGGTGAGAGTCGTTGTCACCTGGAATGAGTGCTATCGCCACTACGGTGTTCTGACATTCTTCAAACTTTCAAAACTGAGGGGCAACGAGCAAGGCGCCTTTGAAACGGAAGCGTACAACCATTTTGGAAACAGCTGTAAGGCGTGACACGTAGCTGTAACACGCCTCGACGTGCACAAGGGCCCATTCTATATCTAATTTTTGTTGTTACTTTTGGTATGAAATTTTTTTTATCCACTTTCATTCTACGAACGTTGGTCTTGTGAACGTCGAAAGCTTTAAGCAAGTCGTGAATTTCAATAATGAGCACGTTAAAAAAAAGGCTCACGAATTGCGTTGGCACGCGGCGTTTAGAAGCCCAAAGCTTACGTCATATAAAGCTTTGCATGCAATTTGAGGGCCGCCGTAGTGAACGGCTTCCCATTAAAGTCGATCACCTGGGTTCCTTTAACTAAAACTGAAATCACTCAGCACAAGGATGTTTATGCATCTCGCCTCCATAAAAAAGCGCCATCGAGGCCGGGATTTGATCCTGCATCCTTGGTCTTCGCAGCCGAATGCCAGGGTGGGCTTAATAGTCGCTTTGAATTTTATACGTGAATTTTTCGTGAATAAGGATCGGAGTCTCTACAGGATGCCGTCAATGTACAGGTTCGATGCAGGCTCTAGGGATTAATTTGGAAGCATTTGTTTGACCGTAACGACTATCCTTACTTCCTATCTCTTTACTAGCGGGATGTCCCATTGCTGTGCTCTACTGTCGCTGTCATTATGTTCCTGATTGAATTGTCTTCTCTGTAGATGTGTGCAGAACTCTTCGGCTATTTTAACTATATCTCTTCCTTATTGCTATAACATTACCCTCTTTTTCTCTTAGCGCATGCATCTGGTTTTATCCTATGCCACGTTTCCGCTTCACCTTTCTAGGCTACCTCCGTTGTTTAGAGCATGTCGATTCTCTCGATATTAAACTTCCTTATGTCGGCTACCTTGCACTTATTTATTAACTTCGATAGCCCTGCTAGTTGTATTCTGTCTGTGCAGTTAAATGTCCTCATGCTTTGGTATCTTCATGCTTTTCTTTGGCTTTTAGGCATTTACTGAGGTAATCGCTAATAGAGTCAGGACAAGCTTAGGCTTCAATCAAAAAAAGATCAGGCAACCTATTGTAAAGGCCATTCAACAACAGACCATATCCACACTAATCAAGTGACAGAAAAATGCGTAGATTATAACCAACTCCTATATATAGCCTTCATTGATTACGAGAAAGCATTTGACTCAGTGGAAACCTCAGCTGTCATGCAGGCATTGCGGTATCAAGGAGTCGAGATGTGCTATGCGAAAATATTGGAAGATATTCATAATATTTGCCCAGCTACCACAGTCCTCCATAAAGTCAGCAATAAAGTTCCAATAAGAAAAGGATTAAGGCATGGAGACACGACCTCGCCAATGCTATTCACCGCCTGTTTACTAGAGGTATTCCGGGGCCTTAAGTGGGAACGGTTGAGGATAAGAGTTAGTGGAGAATACCTAAGTAATTTGCGATTCGCTGACGACATTGCCTTGCTAAGTCACTCAGGACATGAACTGTAAAGCATCATCAATGAGTTAGAAAGGGAGATCAGTAAGGTGGGTGTAAAAATTAACATGCAGAAAACGAAACTAATGTTCCACAGTCTAGCAAGGTAAAAGCAGCTCACACTTGCTAGCGAGATGCTGTAAGTAGTAAGGGAATACATTTACTTAGGGCTGGTAATGACCGCTGATCCTGATCATGAGAGGAAAACAACTAGAGGAATAAGAATGGGCTCGGCAGCAGCACCTCAAGCACAATGCTCAGCAATCCTTTTTTGCTTCAATGAGCATGTTTTAGCCATCTTGCTGCCCTCACAATCGTCATATCTCGGGAAAGGTTCCTTCAGATCGCCTTCGCACCAAGCCAGTGCCGTTGGCTTTGATATTAGCCATCTTTGCTTGATCAAAGACTTCGTCATGCCTTACACCACTGTTTCTGCGACTGCGCCATCTTTTGGGACGTGACATCACGGCGAAAGTGTCGCCTATATAAGGAACTTTTCGCCGCCGCATACATTCAGTAGGCTCGGCAGCAGCACCTCAAGCACAATGCTCAGCAACTCATTTGGCTTCATTGCGCAGGTTAGTGACTACTTATCTGCGTATCGTTATCGTTGCAACAACCGCTTTTTGTTGCTGCTGCCACTGCGTTTAAGGGATGTGTTGGCACAAGTGTTCGCTTTAGGAGACGATCTTTTAAAGTGTTGCAGAATAAAGTCAAACCCATGCCTAGACATGTCTGAAAAGTAAATGCTTCTGCAAGTTCTCCTGAGTCAAAACAATCTGACGACGTCTGCCAATGACATTCTTGCGAAACAGGGTATAGATAGATACAGAGAGAGGAGAAAGGAAGGGGTGTAGAAACAGGGTACTTTTGAAGAAAAGATCGATGGCTTAGCGGAGAGCATTAGAAGCTTGGAAGGTGAGGTAGCAAATATCAATATATTTAAAAACAGAAGTAAATGATCTGAAATCAACCGTTGCTAAGCTTGAGGCAAAGTATCGTACCTTTAAATAAAACCGACGGCTTGGAAAACAGGAGCCGTAGGAACAATCTACTCATTTATGGCATAAAACAAGACAAGGAAACACAATCGGAGCTAATAGGCAAAATAAGAAAAGGATATTCTTGGTGAGAAACTTTGAGTTACAATCAATAGCATGGAAAGGTGGCATCGAATAGGTATGAAATAAAAAAAGAATCACCCTGTCATCTTAAAAATCCATAACTATCGAGAGCAATTGTGAAGGCATTCCAGAAATTCAAAGGTAGAGAGGTGACAGTCAGCGAATACTTTTCCAAAATAATTTGTGATTTAAGAAAAAAAGTATGGGAAAGCGCTTCCCGGGAAACGAGTAACGGTGCTAAAGTGAAGCCGGTGTTTGAGAAAATAAGTATTGATTGTAATATGTTTGGATGGAACAGCGTAAAAACAAACGGTTTAAGATCCCAAAGAATCAAGAATGACACCTGGAAAAGAACAGTCCCGCATTCAACTTTCTGAATATAAATTGTCGTAGCGTTGCCAATAAAGCTGTAGAACTTGAGGGTATGCTGTTCTCGCCCGACGCGGACGTTGCATGCTTACGGTGACCTGGTTGTGCAGTGAAATATTTGACAGCAAATTTGTTTCCAAGGACTATAAGTTTTTTCGTAGTGATCGCGACAGAAGAGGGGTAGGAGTACCAGTTTGTTCAAGTCATCAATAAAACCTTTTAGACTACCTGATGCACAAGACACTCAAGCCGTTTTTGCAAAACATACGTGTACAAGGGTCTCTTTATTCTTGGCGTCCTTTACAGGCCCTCGAGCTCTTCTGCTTGTTTCCTTGAAGCGGTAAGAGAATAATTACAGCGTCATGCGAGATTGGACGATACAATTATACTGGCAGGCGACTTTAACTTACCAAGCATCAATTGGCAAAATTTTTCATCGCATTCCACCATACTGTTCATAACACAATATTCGACATTGCGTTCACAAATGACATCCGGCAAGTGGTAAATAATTTCCCGAGAGTACAAGGACCCAAAGGATCCATTCTTGATCTGTTTTTCGTAAGCGGTGCCATCCGACATAGACAACCTGTGAGGTGACAAACAGAAATTCGGATCATGATGCCGCCGCGGTGGCTCAGTGGTTATGGTGCTCGGCTGCTGACCCGAAAGAAGCGGGTTCTATCCCGGCCGCGGCGTTTGAATTTCTTTGGAGGAGAAATTCTAGAGGCCCGTGTACTGTGCGATGTCAGTGCACGTTAAAGAACCCCAAGTGGTCGAAATTTCCAGAGCCTTCCACTACGGCGTCTCTCAAAGCCTTAGTCGCTTTGGGACGTTAAACCCCATAAACCAAACCAAACCATCGGATCATGATGCAGAGCTCATGCGCTTATGAAACGTGTATCCAGACTGGCAAACTAGTGTTGAGTTCTTTGCCAACTTTTTGCGTGCCGTTGACTAATCAGATATCGATTAACTTGATTTCCACTTCAATTTCAGAACTAGCATTTGTAGTGTGAATGACTTATGGCTTTCCTTTAAAGGAATTGTCTCTGAATGTATTCAGGGTTTTGTTCCCAAAACTGCGAAAAAATCTGTGCACCGCAACCCATGGATTCCTCGGGAGGCGCTACGATTAAAAGGTGAAAGAAGGAGTCAAGAACAAATGCATCTTTAAAACCAATTGTGGAAGATATTTCAGAACAACTTAACCAGAAAATAATTTACGACAAAGAAAAACGTTATGAAATGGTTCTGCCTGCGTTCATTGAAACGTCTGCAGAAAGATTCTGGCGCCAAATCACGCCAAAGTCTTCTTCCACCAATGAGTTTGTTATTGACGACAAATATGTGCGTGATGAAGGTGGTGTTTGTTGTGCTTTGAAAAAATATTTCCAGTCCGTATTTGCAAAGGACAATGGTTTCGTTCTAATTTCATTATACCGCTGCCTGCTATATTTTATATTGTTACCTCGGAGAATGGTTTTTTTAATTTGCTTTTGAACCTTGATGTTAAAAAATCGCCAGGACCTGCTAATATACCAAAATGCCTTTTTGAAGTGCTTTGCGGAATGGCGTGCGAAGTATTTGTGTGTTATATTACAAGATCTTTACGCGAAAGATCTCCGCCGGACGACTGGAGGAAGGCCTAAATCAAACCTTTGCATAAAATCGAGAAAAAATCACACATCCAGAATTACCGACCTGTATCACTGACATCGACATCATGCAAAATTTTTAGAGTACATAATTCATAAACATATATCGGGTTTCATAGAGGAGCACAATGTTCTTACAAATGTCCAACTTGGTTTCAGACGCGGATTTTCTATAAGTACAAAATTAGTTGAGACTGTGACTACTTCGCACAGTCGATTAAAAAGGCAAGCAAATAGACGCAATATTCATTGATTTTCGGAGAGAATTTGATAAGGTGTCACATATTAAATTAATGCATAAATTGAGATATTATATAGAAAGTGACCAGATATACTTACATGTGTCACAGCCTACCTTTCGAACAGATGTCTGTTCGTCACCTTAAATAGCACTTCTTCTCGTGCCCACGTTGAATCTGGCGTACCCAGAAATCCGCCTTGGGACCACTTTTATTTTAATTATTTACTATATAGATTGTGCCAGGACTTTCCGTCCGCGTAAAGCTTTATTCAGATGATTGTGTTCTATAAAAAAGTCTCCTGAGTTGACGATCACGTGCGGATGAATAATGACCTCGTCAAAGTCATTACTTACGTGACCAATAGCAAATGTCCATTAATTTCGAAAAAAACCGTTTTCTTGAGAATTACACGCAAGAAAAGGCCTTTTAAATTTATGTATGCTGCTAACAACATATCAGTATTCGAAGTAACAGAGTATAAATATTTGGGCCTCTGGATAACTAGCCACCGTTCGTGGACAAAACACATAGATACTGTTGTAGCCAATTCGTTCCATAAGCTGTTTCTCTTGAAGCGCTCACTAAAATCTTCCTCACCTAGTGTTCGCTTTTAGCCTACATTTGCCTTATCCGCCCTTTGTTGGAATATGCCGTAATTATCTGACACCCTCTCACCTTGACAACAAACTAAAACGAATACAGCTTAAGGTACGTTTCTTTACCATTCATACGACCCTATATCTGTCAGCCGGCTCCTGAAACCAAGTGGATTACCCCCAGTGACTGTGCGCAGTCGTATTTGCCACTTAAAGTTTTTCTTTCAGCTAATGAATGGTCTTTATAAAGTTAATACTTCCAAATTTTTTACGTATTCCTCAGGTTATAACACGAGACAAAGGCACGTTTTCGCAATAGCCCCCTTCGAACTCGCGAAATAATGGCCTTAAACGTTATTGTCTTTTACGAGGACAATTACAGGCGACGAGATGTTTCAGAAAAATTGTTGAGATTGTTTAGACAAATAACGAGACTGTACCCAGAATTCTTTAGTGATGTTTGAAAAATGCCCGCAAATGTTATGAATTTCAGTGTTTCTATGCTTTTATATTTCTTGTATACCCACCCTGCTATGATCTTGTACTAGATCGCAGTACCTCTAAATAAATAAATAGATGAACGAATAAATACATAATGAGAAGAAGCGCATTTGGCAGGTTAACGCAGATCATCAATGGTAGTTCATCAATAACGTAAAGTGAAAAGTGTACAACAGCTGTGCCTTACCGGTTCTTACCTATGGGGCAGAAACGTGGAAGCGGACGTAAACGGTTCAACTTATGTTAAGAATAAAACAGCGAGCTATGGAAAGAAAATGATAGGTGGAACGTTAAGAGACCGGAAGAGGGTGGAGTGGCTGAGGGGACAAACTCGGGTTAATGAGATCCTTGTCGAAATCAATATGAAGAAATAGGCTTGGGCAGGGCATGTAATGCGAAGGCAAGATAACCGCTGGTCCTTAAGGGTAACGGAGTGTATTCCACGAGAAGGCAGGCGTAGAAGGAGGCAGCAGAAAGTTAAGTGGGCAGATGAGATTAAGATGTTTGCGGGGAGAGGGTGGCCGCATCTGTCCGAGGGCAGAGTTAACTGGAGAAACATGAGAGATACTTTTGCCCTGCAGTGGGCGTAGTCAGGCTGCTGCTGCTGCTGCTAATGATGATGATGAAATTCTTTCTTTTGATCAAGCCCTCCGCAATAAAGGCGAATCTCGCCGGAGCCCCCAAAACGCTCTAAGAATTATACTCGATAAATTAAACTCATTACTTGAAGAGTGCCAGCCTTTGAAAGTGCCATTTATAGCGGCAAATAGGGCTCTTCGTAAAGTCGATAATGCGGTAGCTCGCGAGATAATAGTTTCCTTAATGGTAATTCGTTTTTTTTGCAATTTCTCATGCATTCTCTTCTTTTTTACTGCGCCGCAGAAAACGATCGTAATTAAACACTGCACGGTGACCGATCGATCACACTTACAGCGGCCACTACTGATAGTTCTTAGCCTCTGGCGCCCAGCCTGTCAACATTCATAAGAAAACCTTTTACGAGCTATTCCTTCACCATCTGCTTTCCGTACCAGCTTCCCCACGCCTCCGCGAAAGCTGCAGTCTCTCTAAGATGGCCACTTAGTTGCAATGTTCGGCGCTTCGCAACGTCATAACTTTGAAGTTCTTTCTCGTTGTGGGGGGTATGAAATTTATTGGTCAGTAATTTTCACCAGATATAGCTGCAGTAGATTGTGGGGCATAACTTCAAGCGAGTTTCTTTAGCGTCTCCAGTGCGTTGCACATTACGTATGAGAACACGAGTGCTCTTGTTTATCGCCTAGATTCAAATGCGTCCGCTACAGCTTATAATTGCGCCCGGAAACGACGCTGGTGAGCAATAGCCGACCATAGCATCTGAAGCATCATAGAGATCCGGAAATTATGGTTCTCGGAAAGAAGTTTTCTTGTCCTGCAAATGCGTTCCGATTTTTTGGGACGCGTTAGGTTCTTATACTGACATTAAGGCGATAGTGCCGCAACCACTTCCACGCACACACTTTCCATATTCTTCGCGGCTGCCCCAGCGGCCGTTATAGAGGGCGCATAAATAACACCTTCACTCTGCTGCAAATCATTTTCATTGCGCTGTTCTGGCGACCGCGTTTCGTTTTTTGCTGCATAAATGTAGCCGCCAGCATTATGGCCGCTTTTGCCATGAAGCTAAAACTTGCTGGACTATTCCTGCGGTTTTCTTAATATTTGGGCCCTCAAAAGTGCGACAATAAAAAGATATTTGCACTAATCGAGGCAGTGCCTTCAACTGTGTGCCGCTTCTTGTGTAAACATTGTAAAAGTTAAGAATCAAACATGAGGAATTCATGATGAGCACTTGGGGAAAATCATCCCCGAAAAATAGGTCCCCCCCCCCCCCAAGGAAGCCCCCACTAGGAAAAAAGGTCACTTAGCGAAACGCTGCTGAAAGTATGAAGTCTTCGGGAACCGACTTGACAAAAGTTTGCCTTCGTTATTGGGCTCTTCCTTGACTTTGAGAACAGATCCAAGCATGATCTACAGATCTACACTTCAATTATCCCAGAATCGTGTGGGCTAATACATCGCCGTATCCTCGCCCCTTTTCTACCGAATGCAATAACTTTTTGCGCACCTTTTTGGACTTAACCTTTTGCAGCTAGTTACTAAGCCAACTCGAGTCACGCCATCATCTTCCAATGTATTAAACCTTGTGCTAACCAACGCGCCGGATCTTATCCCTTCAATCTCGTACTTACCTGTTCTTAGGGGTCACTCTTTGCTTCATTTCGATGTAAAAATTAATATTCCTAGTCGCCGGAGCATCTTCAAGTCTATTGGAGATTACAAACGGGCGGACTATGATGTCATCAATGGTGAATTAGCTCTCTTCTTAAACAATTATTTGCCAGAATTTGCAAATCGTTCTGTCCACACTAACTGGGAACTGCTTAGGGACACTGTTGAACGTCTCACTAATAAATTTGTGCCACTAAGAATTTTGCGTTGTGGTTTAAAAACATTTTAAAAAGGCTATCCAATATGAAAAAGTGGTTCTTTCGCTTGGCCAAATCATCTAATTCGCAACAACAATGGCACGGTTACCTTTCTGCGGCCGCTGAGTACAAATTAGCTCTGAAAAATGTTAACGACTCCTTCCTTAACATTACTTTGCCTGCTCTGCTCATTAATAACCCTAGACAGTTTTGGAACACTCTGAACAAGAAAGATAGTTCGTGAATACTACTTGCATCTTCTGTCGGCGTTGCATTTTCACCTAATGAATGCGCTAGTGTTCTTAATAGTGTTTTTGTTGCTGCTTTTTCTGGCAATGTTTGCCTTAACAATCAGGAGTGTCCGGTCTTGGATGCTTTTCCGATGGATCCAATTCTTTTTCACACAACTGGCATCCTGAGAATAATTGAAAACCATAAGATTTCTTCCTTCGGTGGCGTTGATAACATAAAATTCGAAATTTCTGGTTAACATAAAGATATACATTTCAATGATCCTTACCAAACTGTTTGACCAGTCTCTGGAAACAGGCTGTATTCCAAATGACTGGAGGGTTGTAAGGGTGATTCCGCTGCACAAGTCTAGCGATAAACATTGCCCTGATAACTTTCGCGCTGTGTCGCTCACCAGCATTCAATGTAAAATCATAGAACATGTCTTCTACTCTCATCTTGCTAACTTTCTAGAATGAAATTGCTTTTTGACTAATGCCCAACACGGCTTCCGTAACTCGTTTGCAAGCAAAATGCAAATCATATGTTTCACAAATGACCTGGATGGCATTCTAGATCGCCGGTCCAACACTGATTCTATATTTATGGATTTCTCTCAAGCATTTGATAAGGTTTCACATGAGCTTTTTTTTGTTTAGCTAAACAGCTTTAACATTGATTCCACATTGCTTGAATGGTTTAATTGTTTTCTTTCAAACCAAACTCATTTCTTAACAGCAAATAACGTCAATTTAGATTCCTTGCCTGTTTGCTCTGGCGTGCCTCAGGGGCCCGTTCTTGGGCCCCTCCTCTTTCTCATTTATATAAACGACTTACCAATTAATATATCGTCTTCCTTTTGCCTTTTTGCCGATGACTGTGCTATTTACCGCGAAATTAATGATGATAATGATGTATCTTTTCTTCTTCAGTCAGATATTAACAAGGTACTGGATTGGTGTAACCTGTGGAATATGAAGCTAAACATTACTAAATGCAAGTGATTCATTTAGGGCAGAAAGCTGGGCTAGTTGGTGTTTGGATTGAGAGGACATAGTATTAGCGCAAAAAACAAGGACGACAGGGTAGAGAAAGAAAACACAGGCGCTAGACATCAACTGACTTTATTCTCGAGAACAACGAATTTATAGGCGACAATCAGAAGCATAAAAAATCAACAATTGAATCGCATGAGTGATGGCACTTCCCGATACAAGAACCTCAAACCTTTAGTGCACAGATAAACATTTGGTTTGCTCACGCACGTTTGCCTTTCCAAGTGACTGAGAAAGGCTCCCGCTCTTTCGGATCTGCACTGACATATATCACGCTTGTCTGCTCAAACAAAAGGGTACCTTTTTTGTCATCATGCTTACATCGTTTGCAATGTGCCGCCAAGTGTCCAGGGCTTGATATAACAGCTGCCAAATTGATATATTCCATGAGGCGAACATTGATGCAACGGCCAGTTGCTGCAGGACCAATGTGGTCTATCGGATTCCGCTATCTTGCGGAAAGTGCTACATCGGCCAAACTGGCCGTTGCATCAATGTTCGCCCCATGGAACATAACAATTTGGCAGCTGCTGCTATATCAGGCCCTGGACACTTGGCGGCACATTGCAAACGATGTAAGCATGATGACAAAAAATGTACCCCTTTCTTTGAGCAGACACGTGTGATATATGTCAGTGCAGATCAGAAAGAGCTGGAAGTATTGGAGGCCTTTCTCATTCACTTGGAAAGGCAAACGTGCGTGAGCAAACCAAATGTTTATCTGTGCACTAAAGATTTGAGGTTCTTGTATCGGGAAGAGCCAAACGCATGCGATTCAATTGTTGATTTTTATGCTCCTGATTGTCGCCTATAAATTCGTTGTTGTTCTCGAGAATAAAGTCAGTTGATGTCTAGCGCCTGTGTTGTCCTTGCTTTTTAGCGCTAATACTATCTATCAATCAATCAATCAATCAATCAATCAATCAATCAATACTTTATTCAACATCATCAGGATGTTGGGTCCTCTCCTCCTATGTCCTCTCAAACTAAATGCAAGCATTTGCCCATTTCTCGTCTATCTGCTACACCGTCTACCTACTTCATTAATGGCATCACTCTTGAAACTGTGTCGTCTTATAAATATCTGGGTGTTCACGTCTCTTCTAACCTCTCTTGAAAAACTCATGTTGACTACATAACAAATAACGCCACGCCAGCCGCCGCGGTGGCTCAGTGGCTATGGTGCTCGGCTGCTGGCCCGAAAGACGCGGGTTCGATCCCGGCCGCGGCGGTTGAATTTCTTTGGGGGAGAAATTCGAGGCCCGTGTACTGTGCGATGTCAGTGCACGTTAAAGAACCCCAGGTGGTCGAAATTTCCGGAGTCCTCCACTACGGCGTCTCTCATGGCCTTAGTCGCTTTGGGACGTTAAACCCCATAAACCAAACCAAACCACAAATAACGCCAACCGCATGCTTGGATACCCTCCCAGAAATTATTCATATGCACCGAGTTCATTAAAACTATTACTTTACAAAGCATTGGTCCGCTCTAAATTGGAAGATGCTTCATCGGTGTGGAACCCTGGGGTCGAATCTCCCATTTGTGACTTAGAATTAGTCAAAAAACCGCGGTAGTCGTTTCATACTTTCCAACTATCACTCTACTAGTAGTCTAACTGCCATGAAAGCTTACGTTTCCCTAGCGCTTCTTTCGTATCGCGGGTCAATAGCTTCATTATGTGCTTTTCACAAAATTTATCATAATCCTTATCGTAAGAGAAGTTATTAAAAAGACCACCGCATATATCAGCACTCAGCGATCACCGCCACAAAGTTTCGATCCCTCCTTGTCGTACAAGGAGTTCAGGAATTTCAGTTCCTTCTTGTACAGATAGACCGAAGCCTCACTTACACACTTTTCGGGCCCATATCTATCAATCTGCCAGGCTTCGATGACCTCACCTGTTTTCTGGTCTTTGGCTCTTCCGATTATCTTAGTACGCTCAAAGAGCGGCGTGCATTTTTTGTCACAGGAAAGACAGTGTTTTGGCAAATGCATGCCGCTGTGAGAGCCCAACGAATTTTTATGTTCTTGTAGGTGCTTATTGATGCAGCGTCCCGTTGTCCCACGTAAACTGAGCCGCAACTAAGCGGGATTTCATACACTACTCCCATTCTACAGGACACAAACTTGATTTCGTGGTTTACACCGCAGCCTGCTTTTGTTCTTGATTCATTGTTAGTTAGCGCGCACAAACTCCTGATAAAATTCCTGAACTCGATTAGATAGAGATTGCTTGTAGCGCATGCGTAGGGTTGTTGATGGAAGCAAGATGTGTTTCAATAAACAGCTGCAAGTCCGTGCTCGTCCTGTCTACTTCTTCCCTGTGTATCGTCCTTTGCGTGGTTTTCGTTCTAAGGTCATGCTAAGTGTTCTCCTCCTTGCCCATCTCATCTTCGGCGACGATCTCCAGCTGTACGAGTCCCCAATGCCCGACACCTCTTTTGTTTTAGGCAAAACGCAAGAACTGGGCGCCAGCTGTGGGATCCGCGCAACAAACTGAGAAAATAATTGGCCAGTTTATAATGGGAAGTTTAATATCGAACCACTTGAAACGCCTACTTCATTATCCTTGTAGGACGACAGCTTGAAAACTCATTTTCTATTAAAAATACTACCACAGATACATAAAACAATCTCCAAATTTAATTCGTCACGCCATCTTCGTGCAGGCTGTGGGCTTAAGTAAGGTAATCATTCCATCCTGTCGGTCACAGTTTTCTTGCAAAGCTGGTTTTGTGGAAAAACGGGAACAGAAAAAGCCTTCGGGATGACGGGTTCAAAAAATCTGTTCAAAACATGCGTTGAAATGAGATTTGTTTTGTCGCGAGAGTCTTAAGGGCCAAGTTCAGCGGAGAAGCTGCTCTGGTTGTTGGCACGTCGAGGAAACGGGGATTGGTTGAGAGGTCGTGTTGTCAAAACCACATGACCTCCCACGGGTAATTCAAACATTCAATGGCGATCTCACAGAACGACAGGGACGATGTCAGTACACACTTGGTCATTGGTCTATGGAATCGAGAAACCATTCCATCATCATTACGTAGTGACTCTAAAGAAGGGGAAGCAGTTGCACTGTAAAGAAAAAAGGCCTAGTCGGGACTGAATTGCTGCCCCCTGGGTTGCGAGCGGGCGCACTACCCCTAGACCACTAAGGAACGGTCGTTCGACTGGTTTAAGGATGACTTGTGTATCTTGTGCTAAATAGAAATCAATAAAATAAAGACCAGGGCCCGTGTCTGCGAGGTGGTATGCAAAGAGGACAAGAGGACTTCAGGCGGCTGAAGGGACTCATTAACGCTATCGCATCGTATCAGGCAAGACTTAATGTGACTCGAATTTTTAATAAATGCTTTGTGAGGAACGAATAGCGGCGCCATAGACAAGCGGCCTCTTCCTTCAGACGTTACATGTCGTCGAATGATGCGAACGCCTTTTTGAAAGCTTCGGTGAAGTCCTTCTAGGATCCAATGCTTCTCATGAACAGCTACCGCAGCTTCGCAGCTCCTTCGAGCGCTGCGATCATCGTTTGGCTTAGTTTATAATGTGCGGTGATGCCCGCCATAAGGTAGAATGCGTTTAGTCGCTCTAAAAACCGTTCTGGAGATTGGAGATTGTAGGTACCAGTATAAGGAGTATTCACCTACGTCAACAAATCGATGCATGATAGCAATAGTCGCCACTTTGTGGTGGAGCCAGCGTCCTCTCGTACCACTGTACCCAGTGTCAGTGACACAGTACTACCACCTGCGACCATGGTTCCATGAAGTTTTGGAAAACAGTTGATGCGTAGGAGCACTCAGGCGAAGAAGCACAACATTAAGGACTAAAAAGCGGTCCTTAAGTTCTTCAAGGTACTGAAAGGGCAGGTGAAGGAATGTGACAAGACCCGGCTGTTGTTGGAAAGACATCGGCTCGAATGGTTTGTGCGAAGGCCACTCACTGGCAGTCATTCCGTCTAACAACGGGTTTCATTCCTCTCGTGTTGGAGGAGGAGCTTTTTTCCTTGGCTTGCACTGCGCAACACTTGCTACTCCAGGGTTGATCTGACGGCGGTGCATTTCTAGTGATGAAAAGTTAATAGCTGAGATTGTCGCCGATGCAACATTACGCTGACGAGCAGAGAGGCAATGGTTGCTGCCCTCGGTGCATAACCATGATTTAACGATTAACACTCCCATTTCTCACAAGGGTAACGGGGTGGATTCCAAGTGATGGCAAGCGTAGTATAAGGCGGCAGAAAGTTAGGTGGGCGGATGAGATTAAGAAGTTTGCGGGAATACGATGGCCGCAGTTGGCAAATGACAGAGCTAATTGCAGAGACATGGGCGAGGCCTTTGCCCTGCAGTGGGCGTAGTCAGGCTGGTGATGATGATGATGTCTCCCAGTTGAAAAAAACAACAGTGCCACAGTATCCGAGCAGGCCTCAGCGAGCCCAGGTGCATAAGGTGTATACTCTGTGTATACTACACCTTATGCACCGTGTATACTTCCCTTGGAATCCCAGACTAGCCACTACTTGTGATCCACTTGTTACAAGACACTAGTCACTCTCGCCGGTCCACACACACACGCACGCACTCACGCACACGCACGCACACGCACGCACACACGCGCACGCACTCGCACACATACACAAACACACGCACACATACACACACACGCACACACGCACACACGCACGCACGCACGCACGCGCGCGCACAGAGAGAGAGAGAGAGAGGTGCGCGGGCGCGCGCGCACGCACACGTGCACACGAGCCTGATGGCTCTTATGACCATAGCCGGTGCATGTCGCGCCATCTCTGTGAGCAGTTCAGTACTGCTCATGAAACAGCTCCTTGGGGATGTCTCCGACGCCACCACTCGTTCCTCAAAGTTTTTAAAAGGCATAATTTTTGTTTGCTCAATATTTTCTTGAATCTGTGGATTAACGCGGATTACTGACGTCCTGTTCGAAATAAAGAGGAAAAAATGGGCTTGGACAGGGTATGTGATGCGAAGCCGAGATAACCACTGGCCCTTGAGGGTAACGAAGTGAATTTCAAAAGAAGGCAAGCGTAGCAGGGGGTGCCACAAAGTTAGGTGGGTGGAGGAGGCTAAGATGTTTGCGGAGATACGGTGGCTTCAGCTGGCAAAGGACAGGGCTAATTTCAAAGACATGGGAGAGGCCTTTGTCCTGCAGTGGGCGCAGTCAGCCTGATGATTATGATGACGATCATTGCCAAATGACTCAAGGTCGCCGCAGCAGACATGCCGTTTCGCTGCACGAACTGCACCTGCCATTTTGTGGTTTTCTGGCTGAGCTGTGCCACTGTACGTCTGTGCTTCAGCCCCACCCCATTGCTGGCGCTGTCATAGGTATTCGCGATTGCCCCAGCGCAGGCGTTGCACGACGGCGAAAAGAGGAAACGGCATGACGGTGGTCGCTAGCAGCGCAGTGGGTTTCCTTGAATGCTTTTGTGCCGTATTACTTGCTCGTCGTCGTGTTTGTTGCTTCTTCTCTTGCAATGAACAGAAAACATCGGAGCAACATCATACGCGGTGTCCCACAGTGCACCGTTACGGCTGTTCAAAACAAAATAAAAAAAAAGGTTTGTGAGGAAAGGAAATGGCACCGTAACTGTCTCAAATCTCGTTGGACAGCAGACGGGCGCCGCAAGGGAAGGAATAAATATAGAGTGAAAGGAAAATTGGAAGGAACAGGCGCCGTAGTGGAGCGCTTCGGAATAACTTCTACCATCTTGGGCTCTTTAACGTGCACTGACATCGCACAGAACACGGGCGCCTTTTTTAACGTTTCGCCTCCATCCAAACACGTCCGCCGTGGCAGGATTCGAACCCGGGAGTTCTGGCTCAGTAACCGCGCGCCCTAACCACTCAGCCACTGCTGCGGGTGAAAGTAATAAGCCTTCATTTATTTCCGAAGGACCCTGGCTTGAAGAAAGAATGGATAATGAAGCTACGAATCGGCAAAGCTGTGACAGGGGATATGACAGTCTGCAGCATGCATTACGTGGAACCTGAAGTTTCCTGCAGCCGCACCGGTGAGAAAAATTCGACTCGACGTCTTTTTGCTGTACGAGCCTTTCAGCACACGATATGTGTTGTCTGTCCCTGTCACCCAGACAGGTTTTTGTGCGGAAGAATGGTAGATTTACGTCTACGTTAAACACTAGACGCGACCTACAGTGCATGCTGAGGTGTGTAAATAAAGCCACCCTTGGTCATGCACTTTTTTGACATATCATTTAGCAGTAAGCAATGTGATATCTCAGACTACGTACTAGCGGGTTAGGTAGCTTTTGATTTTATGCACTGGTATGAGACATGGAGAGAGCAACTACGTGACGACTTTTCTTGCGCAGTGTGGCGTAACTTTGTGTGATTTGAGCTGGGAACACAGAAAAGAAAGTTGGCACACATATTCAGTGAATAATAATTGAACAATAAGCAGTTTTTTTTCTGTCACGAGGCCTAACGCTTTCGAATGGACGGCAAAAAGTAAAGATGTTCCAAATACCTTGATGTAACCGTTAGAGTCTTACACAAACCCAACTTCATGTGGCATTTGTTCCATGTTAGACGTCAGTAGACAATGCCCTTGCACACTCACGGATTCAGTCGTGCACCTTTTAATACCGCTGCAGATTAGGTGCCCAGCATTTGGAATCTCTTCGCCTTCTACGACGCACCGGATTCACGTGTCTACCTCTCCAGCTTGCCTAATCACGTCTGCTAAACACACACACACTCACACGCACACGCACACGCACACACACACACACGTGCGCGCGCGCGCGCAAGCTCACGCACACGCACGCACACGCACACACGCGAGCACATGCACACACGCACGCACGCACGCACACACGCAAGCACACGCGTACGCACACACACACAGAAACACACACACACCATGCTAAAAACTGGCGGTTTGTCACCGTCCGAGAAGCCATAATGAATTTTTGCACGTGCCGCCTAAAGGCTGTGAAACTTGCGAATAGTGTGCTTCCCACTTCTAGTGATGCCCGAGTCACATCGCACTCCCCTCTGTCTCGCGTCGAAGGGAGGCTCTAGCAATGACGCCAACAGCGCCTCCACCTGTGAAGGGTTCTTTGTAGAAATTTTGCAGCAGGAAGGCTTTGCGGCACTATCATGTTTTGCATGTTTCGGGATCAAGTAAACACTGCAGTTGAAGACTTATTCAGCGTAGTCCGATGGCAACACTCTTGCCTCCTTCACTGGCGAAACGCTATCGAACGCAAGTGAGGCCGACTAGAGAGGTGAAGGCAGTTCAGGCCCTACTGTCACAGAAACTTTTCGCGCTCTAGGCGTACTTTGTCCGCTCGCCTATATACCGAGCTTAATGTAGTTGTTGGAACCCTGCTTACGTGCCTTCGAGGCAGCACTAGTAGCTTTGTGAATAAATACTTCCGCATGTGCCTGCTTTCAGAGAATACTTCACATATCATTCAGGCGTCAGGTCAGTGGATATATTTAGGCTGCTTTCGGTTGCAGCGTATGCCGGCTTTGCACGTACACACAAGTAGCACACAATATGGAGTCCTAGTGGGCCCCACATGGGCAAGTGGGCTGGGGCAACCGCTAGAGCACCTAAATCGCCCCCCTTGGGGAATAAGTGGGCCAGCCCTCATTGGGCTTGCCCCTGTTGATTTTCCATGGGGCCGAAAATCGATATTGCTAGGCTACCTCATGCAGCATTCCTAAATCTAGCGCACATCGGCCCATTTCCGGGTACATGAGAGCAGATGAAACATCAATGTGGCTTCTATGCTCGAAAACCCTCTACTAGCCCAAATGTGGCTGCCCCCACGAAACTGCTGTTGGTCTCACATAGGCCGCGGCGGGGCTGGGAAACGGGCTTGTCCAACTGCTGCCCACATCGGTCCCTTGTAGGGTACATGAGGGCAGGTGCAACTTCAATGTGGGCTCTACGTTGAAAAAATTTCTGCTAGCCCAAATGAGGCTGCCCACGCAAACCCGCTGTAAGTCCCACTTAGTCCATGACGGAACAGGAAAGCGGGGGCGCCCAAAAGCTGCGCACATCCGTCTTTTGTAGGGTAATTGAGGGCAGACGGAACGTCATTGTGGAATCTATATTGAAAAGCCTTTGCCAGCCCAAATGTGGCTGCGCACATGAAAGCGCTGTAGGTCACACATAGCCCGTGGTGAGGCTGGAAAAAGGGCGCGCCCATATGCACCCCACAAAGGTTCCTTGTAGGATACTTGAGGGCAGGTGGAACATACAAGCGGCCTCTGTGCGGGCAAAACCTCGTTAAGACTAATTGGAGCTGCACACAGACAACCGCTAGGATCTCACATCAACCATGTCTGGGCTCAAAAGTGGGCATACCCACAAGCTGGCCATAACAGTCTCTCGTCGGGGATGTTTGGGCCCGTGCAACACAAATGCGGGTGCTATGCGAGAAAATGCGCGGCAAGCCCAAATGAAGCAGCCGATTCATTTCCGCAGGCGGTCCCACATTGGCTACAGCGGGGCTTAACCCACCGACTTGACTGTTCATGAATTTAATGGAATGAACGCCGACCAAAGGTTGTTGTTAATATGAAGACGAAGACGTTTCGGCTTTCGTACGGAAGCCTTGATCACTGGGAGAGTGATAAAGGCTTCCGTACGAAAGCCGAAACGTCTTCGTCTTCATATTAACAACAACCCTTCGTCGGCGTTCCTTCCTCAAAATTCATGATTCTTCTACCCGACCAGACGATTTTTCGTCGAACGTTACATTTAATCGACTTGACTGTGTGACTGCGCCCACTGAGTGTGAAATGACTGTGCCCACTTACCAGAATGAAATGGGCGACCTGAGACTCTCCAAGCATTATTATATTTCGGAACACAAACATAGGCTCTACGCGCAGCGCTCAAAAATAATGCGCTCAACCTGCACAAAGTGCAACACGGGCTCATTGTGGGCAGCCCACACAGCCAGTTTGCCCTGTGTTTAAAAATAAAATTTCAACAGGTTACTTAGGTCAGGCTAACAAAGAAAACATTTGTGCGTTTTATCATTTTCTACAATGGGCGCAAAATTAGTGCATGGTATGGTTACGTTTGGGGTGGGTCAGCCTCTAAAGAGTCTACATCGGCCTCCTAATAGGCCATGTGGGCTGCCCCGATTGCGCTTGCCCCTTTAGGGCCCGCATCTATCCGATAACGATTTCGGAGTAGCTAACTGATATGAAAACCTAACGTTCGCACTCAGGGGCTCCGCCATCTCACCAATATAGGATCGACGGGGGAGCTCGGTGGGTTACTGACTAAGAAATGCAGGCCGAATGTGGGGAGCCCCAAGGGGCTCCCTGCATCGGTTCCAAGTGGGGCCTATTGGGGCGTATGTGGGGAGCCCACGGGGGGTCGACTGGGGCCTGCGTTGCAAGCCCCACACTGGTTCCACCGGGGCTCACATGGGCTACCCGCATAGGATCTAGAGGGGACTCATTTGATAGCCTACATAGTGCTCTATGGGATAGTTTTTCCGCAGTGCCACTCCAGATATCGGGTTGCCTGGTGGACCGGCGAGCACGTTGTTTAAGAACGTTCGAAGTAAGAATTGAAATCTAACATGAAATTCTCTAGAACTCAATGTCTTCTGAATAAAGAGAGGGGGGTGGGTTTATTGACAGCAAAGGCAGAGAGGTTGGCCCGAAAAATGAGCGTCTGGCCTGGTGCTCTGCACTGGGGAACAGGAAGAGGAGAAAAAAGAGGGTCGCGATGGGGGATGATGATGGTGGGAGGAGGCAGATGAAAAAAGACAGGGCACACTTGCCAACGTTACAAACGCGAGTCAAGGCCCGTATCGCTTAAAAAGCGTGAGAGCGCCCGCGCTGCACGTAGAGTCCTCAAACCATCTGGCTAAGCGCCGAGGATCAAGTCCTCCGAGAGGGGCCTGGTGTCAAAGGACTTCAAAATAGATGCCAGCATGAGTCTTTCTCGTGCATACGCTGGGCACGCCACTAAAGCATGCTCTACAGTCTCTAATCGATGCGCTCAGTATTTGGCAGTAAATAGGAGAAAACTATAAGCTTACCAAGATATCAGCGGAAATATTAATTCCTCAGGTGCTATCATAAAACATGTGAAAAAACGCCGTTCATAAAAAACTTTCGGCTGAAAAATTGGGCTTTTTCACAATTTATAGGTGTGTCCACTTCAGAATGAGCGTCCGTGAGGTGTCCTTTGAGAGGCGAGTCCCGAGCACTTCAGTAAACTTGAATTTGTTTCGTACTCTCCTTATCAGAATACAACAATGAGGACAAGCTGTTCAACTGTTGTGGAGCCTTTAAAAGCTATAAAGACCTACACTGGACTAAAAAAACTTACCACTTGCCCCGCGTTGCCGCTTAAAAGCGCGGGTAATGGAAGCAATGTTTTTACACGAGCAAAGCAGTGAACCAACAGCGAGCCACTCCCCATAGAAAAAAAAAAAACTCTATAGTCGAATACAACTTAAGTCTGCAGTGAAGCTCCGCCCACATTCAGCCTTCGCGCACAGAATTCCTCCACGACTATAAAGTAGTCCGCTGCTTAAACGCTTCTGGTTAGGTAAACAAGAAGCTTATCACAAGCAAAAAAATTATGAGCTCTAGAATTTTGATACATGAATTGTTTGATATAGTCGAACATTAAAAAGCTGATTTCGTTTACAGTTGCGATTGGCCAGCGGAGTAATACAGGACGCCGTGGACCGCGGCCCAGTGTTAGCGACTGCTGTTTTCTAAAGTTGTATCCTACCATAGAGATCCAGTTTCTAAAGCACTGTAGCGACTGTAGATATGGTTATTTAGTAAACGTGGGCATATTACCGCCAGACTCTGAACTTGAAATTCGGTGCTTATTTCTTTCAAGAAAAAAGGGGAAGCTAAGGCAAAAGGCTGCAGGCCCTACTAGGCATTGGCTGCTTATACTGAGAGCTGCACAGATCTCTTCTGTATATGCAACACAGGCAAGCATAAATTAAATAAATCATCTGATATCTATGCATGGCTATTCATGCCTAAAAGGAAGTGGTAACACATATACTGGTTTTACATAGAAAACAACAATACATAACCTTCAATAACATACATTTCATGCTACAGGACTTTTAAGCAGACAAATCTTATATTCTGAGAAAGAAAAAAAATGACCAAGAACGAGTGCAATCAATGTAACCACGCAGAACATTCATTCGAATATTTTTATATATTTTTTAAACACCTTTGTTGACGCCGAGAATTCCTCATGTAGTGAAGCTTAGTTAACTACAAATGGTACCGAAAAAATTAAATTCTGTTCGCCATAATTAGCTTGAGACAGAGGTACAAACTTTGTTTGTGCTCTCAGGTGCTATATTACGGCAGGTCTGTAAGGCAGTGGCCTATAGTTTGTTGTGGTGAATATATAGCAGCAACGGCAAGTAATAAGGTTGATGTGCACGTAGAATAGCATATTTCTTAAATAAGGGTTCTGTGGGCAAATTTCTTGGTCTGCTGTACGTTCAATGGTTTTCAGTGCTTTTTTTAGCAACGTATTGAAGTTCCCAGGCGTAATGGTTCCCCATACAAGAAAACAATTTGATAATTAAGAATAAAAAGAGCATAATACATTGAAATCATCAGCGAAACAGGTATTTAGTTAGTGTTTTTAGAAAGACATCCTACCGTTTCACTCACCCCGCCGCGGTGGCTCAGTGTTTACGGCGCTCGGCTGCTGGCCCGAAAGACGCGGTTTTGATTCGGGCCGCGGCACTGAATTTTGATGCAGCCGAAATTCTAGAGGACCATGTACTGTGCGATGTCAGTGCACGTTAAATAGCCCCACGTGGTCTAAATTTCCGGAGCCCTTCACTACAGCGTCCCTCTGAGCCTGAGTCACTTTGGGACGATAAAACCCCAATAAACCAAACTGTTTCGCTCAGATGTTTTAGTGAATAAAAAATATAACATTCCATGAAAGGTTTTCATTAAACCATACACCTAGAAACTTGTCATTGGCGACTCAATCTAGAGCCATTTAGATATTTAAATACTGCGCTGCTTTGTTGAGTAGTGTTTGTGGGTCTAAATATCCTAATGATAGATTTAGAATTATTCAGGCATAGTTTTTAATCAACCATTCGTCTAATGTATTTAAATAATCATTGAGCCTTATTTTTAGTTACGAAAAAGAACAGTCATTGAAAAACGTATTAGTGCCATCGGCATACATGATCAGATCGGGTGAATCAGGAATATTAGCGATATGATTAATATATATTATAAATAACAATGGGCCTAAAATTGAGCCTTGGAGAACACCTCGTTTTATAACCCTGTTAGTAGAACAGGAGTGCTCCGACAAACTAAAACCTGTTGCTCAGATTTTTAATAATTCCAAAGTATTCCATGAAATTCATAATTAGCTAATTTATGCAGTAAGATATCATGCTGGACATGGTGGAACACTTTGTGAAGATCGAGTAATAACCGACAGGAAATCAAATCAAATCATTGTTTATTCCCACTAAATTGTAAATAAAAGTATTCTGGTCATTCTAGCATAAATTGCTTGTTAGTAGACCAGGCAGCTCGTGAAATCTCTTTCGAAGGAGATAAGAAGCATAATACAATGACTAAAATGTAATTTTGAAGAAAATAATTTTAACACAAAATGATAAACACAGTTCCCCACTCACAAAATGAAACAACTAAAAAAGGCCATTGCAAAACAAAGTTTAACTCCAGTTTTTCAATTATTTCACCATTTTACATCTTGATTGTATGCCATACAGTGTTTCAGTAAGTTGATTAAAAATACCAGGCACATAAATCCTGGTTTTCTTTCGTACTTTGTAAAAAACTCACGCTTTAACATATTCTTCTGTTTCTCTTAATTACATCTTTTTACCAATTCTGTAAAAGCACTTGAATAACAATAGCGTGTCAGCACTGCATACATAAAGTGCTTCTGCACAGGATGAATACCCAGGATACTTTACTTTTCTTGCCTGTTTACTTGTTCGAGCTCCATTCCATATGTTAAAACTATTGACAATTTTATGCCCTACGTTAATAATAACTTGCTTTCTATCGTCAGAACATTTGCCATATAATGTGATCCCATATGCAATTACTGATTCTACTAATACCTTATATATAGTTTTTCTTAGACTGATAGGAGTTTTCCCTCACAGATTAGAGGTTATGGACACGACCGACCTTAGTTTCCCGCAAACATACACCATGTGCAAAATTTAGGTAAGGTACTGGTCTAGAAATATTCTTAAATACTCAACTACTGGCTCAAACTGTAATGGTTGTCAAAGGCATGCCGTACATTTCGACTTAAGCCAATATATGCACCTATTTAAATAATGTGCCTTATGAGGGTTCCTGAAGAAAACTTGTTTAGTTTTTTGGCGATTTATAAAAACTGAATTTTGTGTGAACCAAACCACAATCACTGAAATGGTTTGTTGAAAGATTTGAACTCCTGTCTCAGGGTCACGAATATCAGACGCTATCGCAGTGTAATTTGCGAATAGATTTTTTTTTATTTCACTGGAAGCATGCTGGGATCAGAAATTTATATATTAAATAGTATTAGTAGTATTGGTAGTAGTAAATAGTATATTTGCGAAATTCAATATTATCAATTATTTTCTCTTAATAGCTATCAGTGCTTGTCCCGTAGATGTTCGCTTTTCAAATCAATATTGCGCACTGTTTATAAAACTTTGTTTACGAAAGAAGGTTTCAAGCCTAACGTTTATTACACCCTCGAACACCTTAGATAACACTGGCAATATAGAGAACGGTCAATAATTTGAGATTACGCTTTTGTTTCTGCTCTTGTATACTGGACACATTTAAACATTTATAAATGATTTGCGAACATGCTAGCTGTAAGCATAAAGTTAACGATGGATGTGAGGACATCACACATGATCGAAGGCTCATGTTTCAGGGGAGGCTGCTTTCATTTCATTATGCCCTGCTGATGCGCTACCTTTTAAGTATTTGACTAAACCACTGACTTCACTGGAAGTTGCAGAATAGATGCTAGCAGAGTTTAGTAAAGGTGTAATGAGGTTTGAGTGCGTTATAGACGAAACTGAGTCATTGCAATCTGCAGTGCCAACGTCAAAAAAAAAACTCATTCAGTGCTGCAACTAAAACATAACATGTCATTATTCTAGTGGGTGTAGTTACTTCTGATAGGTCAGACTACGTTTTTCTGTCTAATCAATTATTAACTTGCAACTAGAGTTTCTTGGGTCGTTACGTATGTGAGAAAAGCGCTCAACATAATAATTTCTTTTGACAAGGTTAAGTTTATTATTTAGTCTGTTCCTATATTTTTATAGTCGCTAAAAAGCTAAGCATTGTTAATTTCAACAAACGTATGCTATATTTTACTTCCCTTTTTACTTTTGTCGTACAGCCTTTTATTAATCCATGGTTTTCTAAACTTGTTTTTTACTTTTCATGCTCCTCTTTTTGAACAGGAAAGCTACATCATAATATGCAAGAAATTTTGAAATGAAGGCTTCGCCTGCCTGATTCACATCGGTCATAACATATATAATATTCCAGGAAACATCGTCGATAGTCAATTTATCCAACGACTCTTCATTTATGTCTCTTGTATCATATGCTCTCCACAGGCAATTTAGGCTTATATAGTCTTCTAGGAACAAAACTAAAAACAGGCAAGTGGTCACTAATGTCATTTGACAGCATACCAGAAATAGTTTCAGCTAATAATACATCTGTGACGCAAACATCTATTAAAGTAGAAGTAGTTGGGTTATTCTTGCAGGTTAAATTCCGATGCTAGAACACGCAAATGTATTATAAGTATTGCTAAGCCGTTTAGTTCATCGGTTACATTTTTGTCAGAAATCAAGTTTATGTCGAAATCATCCATCCGAACAAACAGGCGCTTGGTGGGAGTTAGGAATTCCAGTAGATTTTCTAGGAACCGGAAAAACTGCCATCCGTTACCAGCATGTAGCCCGTATACTGTGACAATTGTACTATGGGGCAAGGCTATCACCAAACATTGAACATTTGGAATTATGACCGAAAAATCTTCTCTTACACTTTTTGCATAGCTACTTTTAACTTAAACTGCAACACCACCCCCTCTGCCACTCATCCTAAGAAGGCCATTGCACTTACAGCGTGGAAAAGAAACGTGATCTGCGTTCGTAGCGAGCCAGGTCGCAGTAAACAAAATGGCACCGAAGTTTGCTTTCAAGGATGCAGAGTACAAGTTGAGGCAGTCAACCTTATTTTTCGTACTACGTACATTGACGTGAACTGCTGAAAATCTAGCTCTGTTATAGCTATAAGCCATTGTGGAATCTATCGCTGTCACAAACAATACTTACATGTTGATGAAAAAATAAATGACAGAAAAGAAAAAACAAATATATGTCTTGCACAGAAACACACCTATATTGTCATCTTGCTCAAAGCAGTCAGATCTCGGATCCTCACTTCATCTGCCGTCTCATTCTTTCGCGCAAGCACTTTGCACCAAGAGTTCAACACAAATTTCCACCTGATCTGATTTTTGCGTGTAATAGTAGCCCCAAACAATGTCTTGCTGGTCAAAATGAGCTTTCCATTAACATACAGTGGTCTTTTTTCAGAAGAACCAAGTTTCTAATTTTTAATCTTGTCTTTCCTGGCCTTACACAAAAAGGCATGTCTGTTGCTCCTTTTTTTGCAAATCGCGCTGTGATATCGTTCTCACGAGACTTCTAAGTCGGAAGCTTGTGACAGGTATCAATGTACGCGCCAGATATAGGCTCATCGACTATTTCATCAATTTGCTTCACTTTTCAGCTAAATTAACACCTTTTATCTCGAATTTATTCATGCGCTGCATTCCTAAAGTTTTTCAAGTCTTTGCAACTGACGCCTATTTTCATTTTCGACATGATCATTCAATTCAAAAGTTCACTAACTTCTTGCTTGAGGGCTTGAACTTCGGAGCTAATGACTTTCGGCTCGTCACAAGTATCGCTGCAGAATTTGGCACTATCCTTGACAGAGCGCAGTTCGCGCCTTACTTGTCGCTTTAAGTTGTGAAGGGCTTTCATGAGTTCCTTTGACGTGATTTCTATGAGTCCTTTTGTTTCTGCATTCGAGCGTTCTTATCGCTCGTTCCTTAACTTCATCTAGAAATATATTACGGAAGCACTTGTTCCAACTGTCATCACCTGTGAATCTCTGCGGTTCATTCCCCTAGCTTAAATAAAAAGCGTATGTTCATGAAGATCATGTCGGTGAGCTCGACCCGGAGACACTCCAAGACGTACCATCAGAACTGGGTGCATGACTTGGAGTTTACTCTCGCTGATCGTTGCAAACCAACTGTAAAGCGTTGCCCACTCCTCACAGATTTGCGTGTGCTGCTAACAGTCGCAAAAGAGACCGTATTTAGGCCAGATGGGAACAAAGGGCGTCTCCCGCACTACGTCTGTGAGAGGACTTTTATGACTAATCTGTAGGGTGGCGTTGATCTCCTCCCACGTCAACGAACATCCTCATGAAAGGCCTAGATTTTGTGTACCTTTCCTCTAGGAAAGATGCGAAGCGAAGTTAAAGCATGCTGGTCTGGCTAGCTCTTCATTTACAACTCTTCCCTTCTCCGCCCCCTCCGCCCTCACAAAAGAAACCTTATGCTCCTCACGCTTTGAGTAGTTTCCGCATCCCAGTTTTTCCTCAGCGTCCTTGAAAGAACAATACTATATGCTACAGCGCTACACTGGCTGGTGGTGTACAGTTGCAATCAATAAATATTAAACTAAGACGTTAAGTTTTGGTGACGTATTTTTCCACGTACGTGGTGCTGTTTTAATTACGAACCAATGCGCTCTGAGGGCCGGTGAATCCGAATGTCAGGAGGTCAAGGTCATGCTCAATATACAAACTCAGGAAATAATACCCCAGTAAACAAGAATAATTCTAGAAAGATTCCACCCTATTTATCTACTGGTGACGCGAAAGAGCAGGATCACTATCCATTTGGCTACCTTCGCAAACTACAGCCTATTCATCTTACCGGAGGAGCCCTCTGGGCGGGAACAGTCTCTGCACAACACCACCCTTTCCCGCTTCGCGTCACTCGTGTACTGCGCTGACATCGTCGGAGTGAGAGTCCAAGTGGACTCGCATAGACGCACACATCTGAGCTCTCACCACGCCACTCAATCCGCATTGCAGCGCAGCTGCTGCCAAAGCTGTTCGGAGAAGGAGACGGCACGCACGGCTCTTCCCGTTGTTACACTGTGGCCCAATTGCGTCCTGTCAAGTGCACAGTATTCCAACTAATGGCATGTATGCCCACTCGTCTGACAGCTGTTTAAACTGGGATTTTGGGACAAATACGCCTGAAAATGTCACATAAAACGTTGCACAAATTCACAGAGAAAGATGAATGATTTGCGTGTGGTTAACTCTTTCTGCGAAAAAGCAAAGACGTAAGAGACGATTTGATTGCTCTCTTACGTGCTCAAGAAGGCATGGTTAATGAATTGGGCCAAACAACAAATGCTAATAAGTGTTCCTATTCGTTCTGAGAACTTTTCCTATTTTCTTATTATACCTGGGAATTATGGGACTGTATTGTCAAAATAGCGAAATCATGCTTCTATCTTGCGCGTACACACAACGTAAAAGTGAGCACGCAGGGCGCAGGGTGCCGTAACTACAATCGCAATCCTCGGCGCGGAGCCCGCCTCAGGTTTTACGCCCGGTGCGCCTTTCAGTGTGATGTTTTGTCCAGTCAATTTACCCTTTTTCCAGGGAATCTGAGGCGCAGAATTTGGCAGAAAGGGAGTTTTTACGAAGTTTCAGGGAATATTCAGGAGAGAAATTGTCCAATTTTCTTCAAGTTGAAACAGGTTGAAGATACTGCAAAATGAAAAAGTCTGTAATAGGCATTTTTCGGTCTAAGCGAATTTTATCTTACGGTACAGAATATCACTAAATTTCTGACCAACTACATCCTCTCCTCTGCTCCTCACTGCAGGCCACCAGGCCACAATGTTGACATGCACGAGAGGAACCATTGACTGAGGCAGCAATCAATACGACATATACAAACCTAACAAGCATGAGAGGTCCTGTTGTCGGCGACCTTGAGGTGGCGTTGAGCCATAACCGAAGGCCCACATCCTGGTACCGATTTCCAGTCATCCGGGCACCTATTTTCCTTCATCCGGGCACTGATTTCCTTTATCCGGGAGCCGAAACAGGATCATCCGGCACCAAAAAACATTTAACAGACGAGTTATCCACTCTCTAAGCCCTCGTACAGGACTTGCATACGAACGCTAGAACAGCGTCTTCGGCGACATCCACAAAGATAGCGCCACGGCCCTACACACTCACGCACGCAGGAGACCGCCCGACGCCAGAGGTCGAGGCAGAAGCAGTCTGAAGCGCGTTCGAGCATTTGGAATCAAATCTGTCAGTGCTCTACGGCGTCAGCTCTTGGCGTTCCCTAATTTGGCAGTCAGATATATACACGCTTGTTGAACACTTGAACGCGCTGCTTCTCCTACATTCCTGTCATGCCTGTGCCGCGTCGTGGCCGCTTATGCTTCTGCATCGTTCTGCATTTCAGTACGTTACCGTCACAGCAGCTTAAGCCGAGCAATGCAGCCTGATGAATGCAGAGGTCGGAAGCGTCTTGCGGAAAGCGGTTGCTTTGCTAGTTATATGTCACATCAGAAGAATGCTCGCCCCTGCCGACAACACCGTGATAATGCAGCCGCTCACGAAGGTGACAAGGCCGCCACAGACCGCGACTACCTAAGGCCGCACAATTGCAGGTGATCACTTCAGCGCGACAAGAAAAACCTGCGAGAGGCGCTGAGCTTACTGCTTCATTGGAAGAACAAATGTCGATGAAGACAGCGGCACAATGTGCTATTCCCATAACCATTTCATGCTTGCCACTAATGTTGGTTACGGGAGAGGCAGTATTTTTTTTTTTGCTTTTGTCGCAATTTACTCTTACAAAACACAACTTACAGTGCAACCCACCAGGTGTAGGCTGACAACCCTTCCCCGCTGCTTCCGCTGCCATCAGCCCGGTTATGTTTGGCAAAATGCGGCCATTAGGAAACCAATGCAACAGCATATCCTTTAAAATAAATGTAACCTGTCGCTTCCCTTGCTCGAGCTCAACTCGTGCTCCTTGTTTTCTGCTACACCTGATTACATGTCTTTAACTGGCTACAATCATACTTTTGTCGCCTACATTGGTAATTAACTGATTTCTCGATTACTGCTTGAATGTGCTGCATGAAAGAGCTCAGACACTTCTTATTCATTGGCAACATTGTCCATAATTGGCGTGATACAAGTTTCGCTTCTTAATGAACGAAACCGGAGAATCAGCATGGCGAATAAGAAACTGCTGCGAGAGCATTATGCACGTCCGGTGTCTTCCGAAAATCGCAGAGCTGGCCACCGCATTCCCTAGACATTAACACCCTCAAGAAAACGTCGGGCGAAATGAAAAGTTCACTTTGGAGCCGCACTCCTCCTGTCTCTCCATGGCGACGCACTGTGATCCCTATCCAAAGCCGACTTGGAGTGACTGAGAATAGGGACGGCATGAACAGACGCACTGTTTCACTGTCTGGCCGATAGATGAGTGCAACCATTTTGAACCTGAACCATCTTGGAAAAAGTTGATCTGGCTCATTGATGACATACAAGAGATCCTACCTGCACCTAAAACTGTCCTGTGTGCGGGACTAAAGAGCGTATTCATGGAAGAGATGCTTCTGTAATAAATTCATGCGTTCCCGCTGTGTCTACAACTCTCGAACAGCTGAACGTTGGAATACAGCGTGACAAGAGAATTTCTAAAACTGTGCGGGACGCTTCAACTTCGCCTTTCTGAGAAGAACGCCATAGCGTTACCGGGACCCGTTCGCAGCGCCTACTCGACACTTGCACAACGTCCGAATTCCTAATTAGCATAGTCATAATTGCTGATGCACGTGCCAGTAAGTCTCTAAGACACTTCACTAAGTCGGCGCCGCCGCGGTGGCTCATTGGTTATGGCGCCCGGTTGCTGACCCCAAAGACTCGGCTTCGATCTCGGCCGCGCCGATCGCATTTCGATGCAGGCGAAGTGCTCAAGACTTGTGCTCTTTGCGATATCAGTGTACTTTAATGAACGCCAGGTGGTCGAAATTATCCGAAGTCTTACACTTCGGCGCCCCTCAAAGCCTGAGTCCCTTTGGGACGTTAAGCCCTATAAAATAAAAAAAATCAATTTACTTCAAAAGGCCATTTCCACTTCGCTACTTCCACTTCCACTTGCATTGAGCTTCGACCAATGAGTATTCGCGGCCTACTACAATAATGAACAAAAATGCATTCGTGGCCTACGGTTAGCTTGCCCGTTTCGCACTCCGAAGGGTCCCAGTTCGATTCACACATGAACTCGAATTAACCGAAATTTCTTTTCAGCTCAACTATTTCTCTTTGGTTGCAGGAGCCTCCCCAAGAATTTTGACATCAGACCGAACATTCTTTGATTTGTTGATTAGTTTTGTTGATTATTTGCTTCCATCGGGATGTTGTGCTCACAACCAACGACTACAACGACGATGCCTGCTTTTCTACAACATGGGACCCTTAACGCTATCGCATTAAAATCATTATCAAGGCACGTGACAGAGTTGCATATGCAGCGCAGTTGTGCTGCTCGGGCACATTTTTCGGTCTCCCGTTGATTTTCTGACATTTTCATGGTTTCTCTTTTTATGAAATGAGGACCCTCGAATTTTAAAGTTTCCTTGCGTTTGCTAAGAAGGATTTTTTCAGCACCCTCACGTAGTGATGACGCATAAAGTTGCGTTGGAACATGCAATATTCTGGGGCTTCCTTCATGACATATCTTACAGAAGCAGTCGACAGTTGCATTGCCCAAGGATCATGGGGAGGGAATTGGCCACATGCTCAGCGAATCTCCGCAAGAGCAGGAGATGACTCATCACGTTACGATGAAGGAATATAGACTGCATATTTTCCTATCTCTAGTCAACGTCAGAGCCGTCGCGGTACACAGCAGGCCAGTGATCGTCGGTTCTCTTTTATGCTTGCCTACGGTGCACTTTTCGGTACCTGACAAACCGGCCGCAGGAAAACAGCATATTCGCTTCCATATACAGGGTGTGTCATCTAAAAGTTTGCTCAATTTGAAAACAAAAAACGAAAACAAATTGGCTTTTCGAGTTAGAAGAGCGCTTTTTTCGGCATAGTACTGTCAGCGGTTCAGTATATCAGAATACAGCTAAGGCGTGCTAACTAGCAGGCTGGTTATCTAAATCCGAATAGATAACTTTTTAACTATTACTGTGAGGCTCCTAAATTATTGAGAGGCGTGTAGACCGCCGCAAGTAATATCTATATCAGTTTTTATAACTTCGAATACGCGGCTACCCTCTTTGCTGTAGCCCGAAAAATTTTTCCTACATCGCGCCAAAATACATACGCTTTCGCAAAGCTTGCAGGCGAAGCAACGTCTTCATCGTCTCCAGTGCACGTAACTCGTTGAAATAGCCAAAGTTTGTTCCGCCAAAGCGTGGAGGGCAACCGCTTCTTCGAAGTTTAAAAGCTGATATGGTTTTTAGTTCCGGTGGGCTATAAGCCTCTCTGTAATTGAGGAACCTAACAGTGAAAAACAAAAAGTTAACTAATCAGTATTAGTTAACCAGCCTGCTAATTAGCACCTCTTAGCTGTATTCTGATGCAGTATACTGATAACAATGCTACGTGGAAACCAGCGCTCTTCTAACTCCAAATGCCTTTTTCTAAAAATAGTTTGTCTTGGATGAAACACCCTGTATACAAAAGCCCTAGCAACAGTGTCGTGCTGGCGCTTTGAACGCTCTTTAAAAGACAGATTCTACGAATGAACGTTGTCACGTATCCTCTCATCCAAGCCGCATTTTTTTCACTGGCGCTCTCCACGCTGAGCAGATTGCTCCATGATCATCGGGTTACATGCTATTTTATGAGCTCCTTTTGTTGCTTTATACAGTTTTATACAGTAGAAGGCTGCATTTTGAAGCTTTACACGTTCAACTTTCATAACAGGAATGATGGAAGCCTAAGGAAAGTCAGGAATATTGAAAGCTGTGGGGTGGGTTGCACCATGCTATAGCATAATGTGCGCCTTTTTCATGCAGACAATAGTGACCTGTTATGAAAAGGGAACATAGATAGAACTTATTCCATTATACTCCTTTAAAACGAGGGTTTTTTTTTTTCAGAGAGGGTCGAACAGGAGAAAAGATGGTAAAGCGACAGTAGCAGCTCCGGAAATCTGCACGCGGGTCCTGCCCTGTGTTCTGGAAGAGCGGCTCCAGCCGCTTTCCTTCTTTCTCTTTACAATAACCCAAGGTGGATAAGGAAGCCATCCTGACAATACACGAAGAGAACAGAGCACACGGGTCATCTCAAGTAGATCTTTAGGCAGGACACGTGCACAGCCTCACGTCCACGTCTTTGTAAATCTAAAAGGGGTGCCACTGGCTCCCCGTTGTAGTTTATTGGGGAAGGGTGCTCGAAGATGTGGTAGAGTCCGTGACATTTTGGAAAAGATTTGAAGAAAGGCCGGATGCGATAGAAGACATGAGAAGCGAGACGAGACAGGCGGGTAGAAAATTGGCACGATGTTTGGCTGGTGTAGAAGGGCAATTTTTGACGTCTCAGCTCATCGGACGTCAACTACCAAGAGAGATGACCACACCACCGTTGTCAGTGCTTGGAATCTTAAGAGACAGTTGTGCATTTGGTTGCATCAGGCCGGTAAGGAAGGACAGTTCCATGCGGAGATGAAGATCGTCGCCCATAGAGAGGAAAAAGATAAGAAACCAGTGGCGCTCCGCGTGGCGGTGACGTCGGTGCAGGTGACGGAAGCCAGTAGCAAGCTCCAGTTGGAATGATGAGAAGCCGCGTACATATTCAGCATGTCACCTAAGGTGTGGTTAATCTGCGGATGTTGCGCCGTAGCGGTATGGTAAGTTATGTTACACTGTTCGAGACGAGATTCCACGATCTCCGGAATAAATACGCTCCCCAGGTCAGTCACAAGGTCGCGGGGTGCTCCATGGCGAAGATTGAAGTGGCGCAAGACGAAGGGTACAACTGTATCGCCGCAGCAGCAAGGAGGGAAGCAGTTTATGTGTGACGCGACATGTTTTCTACCGCTAAAATAATGTTTCATGTTTTCTACTGCTACAGTGCAGCGATTTCCAGCAGCGGTAGTCTATTGAAGAGGTCTTTAGAGTTTCACTCTAAAACAGGGAAAGGGCTAGAAAGGCAGGGCATGCGCTATATGGTACCGGCTGATTGGTGAAGACCGGTTTGTCGACGTTGACAGTCGATGTATGTGCGGACGCATTTCATTGTTTACCAACATTGTCTCTACATGGCTTCATAAAAGTTGGGCTTTAGAGTCAAAGAAGCAGCTCAACCAGCGTGGCACTAAGACAAACGCTTTCAGTGCATTTTGCGTTTTAAATGTCCTCTTGGAACGCACAATCACCCTCGTAAGTTAGCCATTGCATTGGCGTGAGCTTCACATCACCAAAAAAAGTACCCGCATGAAGACTGCCTGTCGTGTCGGTCCCTGGTCTCTTCATTGGGGACGGTATGTACCTAATCTGACAAGGACGTATTGAGAACAGCCACGTCACTAGCAGACACGATACTTCACTCATTGCCCAAATATGATAAACGCTGACGTTATAGAAAATGATGGCACTACTCCAAATTCACTTTCGAGAAATGATCCCACGAGCACTGAAAAGAGCGCCGTCGCAAAGAACATATTACTTGAATGGAGCTTTCGGTAAGAAATTCACATCCTCCCGCGCAGCGCAGAAGATCACCCAGTAGAACATAGCCATACTTATTGACAGGATGAGTTTTAAAAAGAGTTTAAGGAGCTGAAGACAGTGTCATATAAATTGTATTGCAGCGTGGCTGTGCTAAAATAGAAACTTCGTGGGTCGTTTGTTGATTTTATGTTTATCTTTTTCACCTTTGTTTTCATGAAATGGCCATCTCTAACCCGTTGTGGCCGAGTTACGCGAACTCGCAACAATCTCTTTATGGACTCCTGCATCGATCTGGAACGCACGACCAGCAATACGCTGCTTTTAAATAATATTTCGAGGCGGCCGGCAAACACATAACAGTGGAGCGCTATCTCAAGCGTGATAAGCAAAGCTCTACAGGCTGTTGTTTACTCGGAGGAAACTCGGAGGTACCGGTTACCCAGCACCTCCACCAAATATGTCACGGCTAGACAGTCGGGACGGCCAGGACACGTTTTACTGTGCAGCATCAGGCAGCAGCGGACTCCCGAGGGGACCACACAGAAGAGACGACGAAGAAGAAAAACACTGCCCGCCACCATGGCTAAGGCTAGCCAGAATAGCGGGGAAGGCAGTTCGGCCGGGAGACGGCGCCACGAGAGTGCCCACGAATGTGGCATTGCTCCCCCCTCTGGAAAGCGCCGCCCTCGGCGCGGCAGGTCGTGTGGACCGACGGCGGCTCCCCCGGGCACGGGATTTTGGCACACGAACACTTGCTGTTCATGGGGTGCCCGTGCAGAGGGGCAGTAGTCCTGGTGCATGGAGCAGTTATCGTCGACGGGCGCGGAATCCACTGTCTCGGCCGTCTTGATCTCTTGTGCGAGGAGGGAGAGACAGCTCTCAGTAGTCTGGACATTTGCTACTTCCAGTGCAGCAGCACGCGGTCGTTGAGCGTTCCCGAAACCGAGGCGTGGGTACTCTGTCCGACGAGTATTCAAGCGGCAGCGTGTTGTGATTGGACAGCAGGGCGAGTGTGGGATTCCATAAGGCGGTTCGGGCCGACCACCATCTCGACGGGCGCGCACGCTAAACACGTTAGTCTTCGGCGCCCGCAGGTAGAGACGAGTGAGCTGCTATCGGGCGTGGTACGGCTTCATTCGTTCGACATGCACAACTTCGGACGTTGGTCGTCGAGAGGAACGAACAGTTCCTTGAGGGAGAACTTCATAGTTGACCTCGCCGAGTTGGCGTATTACTTTATAGGGGCCAAAGTACCGCCGAAGCAGCTTTTCAGAGCGCCCTCGTTGGCGGATTGGGCTCCACACCCAAACGTTTTCTCCGGGCTGGTAAGTGACATCCCTGTGGCGGTGGTTGTAACGGTGAGCGTCTCTTGCTTGTTGATGCCGGATATGTTGCCGAGCAAGTTGGCGGGCGGCCTCAGCTTCGTGAACAAAGCGGTCGGCCCCCACGACAGCGGAGTTTACACTACCAGGAAGAAGCATTGCGTCGAGCATAGTCGTGGCCTCGCGACCATGGACTAAGCGAAACGGTGTGAAGTGAGTCGTCTCTTGCAGGGCAGTGTTATATGCGAAAGTAACGTAAGGGAGTACTGCATCCCAGTTGCGGTGGTCGTCGTCGACATACATGGAAATCATGTCGGCAATCGTCTTATTTAGGCGCTCAGTGAGTCCATTAGTTTGCGGATGATAAGCCTTTGTTCGTCTGTGGCTGGTGCCGCTGAATCGCATAACTTCCTCTGTCAGCGTTGAGGTAAAGGCCGTCCCTCTGTCAGTTATAACGACCGTGGGGGCGCCATGACGAAGCACGATGTTGTGCATGAAGAAGGCGGCAATTTCCGCAGCTGTTCCACGGGGAAGAGCTTTCGTCTCACAGTATCGACTGAGGTAGTCGGTGGCGACCACAATGTACCGGTTACCCAGCGAAGACTCCGGAAAGGGGCTGAGTAAATCCATGCCGACTTGGTAGAAAGGAACGTGTGGTGGATCAATAGGCTGCAGTAGTCCGGCTGGCTTAGTCGGTGGTGTCTTGCGACGTTGGCACTCGCGGGCAGGTCTGACGTAACGCTGTACAACTGCAGCAACCCTGGGCCAGTAGTACTTTTGGCGTATCCGCGCCAAGGTGCGGGAAAAACCCAAGTGACCAGAAGATGGGTCATCATGGCACGCCTGCAGGACTTCGTCGCGCAAGGCCGCAGGTACGACGAGCAGATAGACAGCTTGCGTCGGGTGGTAGTTTTTCTTATACAGGACTCCATCGCGCAAACAGAACGACGACAGTCCACGAGAGAAGATTCGCGGTGGAGACTCAGCGCTTCCTTCAAGATACTCAATGAGAGGCCGTAGTTCACTGTCGTCTCTTTGGTGTTGAGTGAGGACGGACGTGCAGACGGCGCCGAGAGAAACAAAATCGGTGTCGGGATCAGCTCGGTTGTCCTCAACAGGAGCACGAGACAGACAGTCGGCATCACTGTGCTTCCTGCCGGACTTATAAACGATGGTGACGTCGAACTCTTGAAGGCGAAGGCTCCAGCGTGCAAGCCGCCCCGAGGGATCTTTGAGGTTCGCCAGCCAGCACAGCGAATGGTGATCACTGACGACTCTAAAAGGGCGGCCGTATAAGTACGGGCGAAATTTGGTCACTGCCCACACAATTGCCAGGCATTCTTTTTCAGCGGTGGAATAGTTGGCCTCCGAGCGTGACAAAGTGCGGCTTGCATATGCGATTACGCGTTCGAGACCATCCTGCCACTGCACAAGGACCGCACCCAGGCCGATGTTGCTGGCGTCTGTGTGCAGTTCAGTGTCGGCTGACTCGTCGAAGTGGCCAAGGATGGGCGTACTTTGCAGACGAGTGCGGAGGTCTTCGAAGGCCTGTTGTTGCTCCTGGCCCCAGGAGAACGGTTCGCCATCTTTCGTGAGGCGGATGAGGGGCTCAGCGATCTGGGAGAAGTTCCGCACAAAACGCCGATAATAGGCGCAGAGACCCAGAAAGCGGCGCACACTTCGCTTATCGGTTGGCACGGGAAAAGCAGCGACAGCGGCCGTCTTATCGGGGTCAGGGCTAACTCCCTTAGCGCTCACGATGTGGCCCAGAAACTTCAGTTCCTGGAAAGTGAAGTGACACTTTTCGGGCTTGAGGGAAAGACCAGCCGAACGAATTGCGGCGAACACGGCACGCAAGCGCCTCAAGTGTTCTTCGAACGTGGCGGAGAAGATGACAACGTCATCCAGGTACACGAGGCAGGACTGCCATTTTAGGTCGGCAAGCACGGTGTCCATCATCCGCTGGAAGGTGGCAGGAGCCGAGCACAGTCTGAAAGGGAGCACCCGGAAGTCGTACAGACCATCCGGTGTAATAAAGGCGGTCTTTTCCCGGTCGCGCTCGTCCACCTCGATTTGCCAATAGCCACTACGTAAATCTAGCGACGAGAAGTACGTGGCGTGGCGTAGCCGATCCAGGGAGTCATCAATCCGTGGCTGAGGATAAACGCCCTTTTTGGTGACTTTGTTTAGACGCCTGTAATCAACACAGAACCGTAGGGTCCCATCCTTCTTCGCCACAAGAACAACAGGCGATGCCCACGGGCTCGTCGACGGCTGTATCACGTCGTCCTGGAGCATTTATTGAACTTGCCTTCGAATGGCGTCACGTTCCTTCGAAGAGACCCGATAAGGCGGCTGGCATAACGGTCGCTGGTTTGCGTCAACAATAATGCGGTGCTTTGTGATCGGAGTCTGCCTGACCTTGGAGGTCGAGGCAAAACAGTCGCGAAAAGATTCGATAATGCCCTCCAGGCAGCGTTTCTGATGAGACGGGAGGTTCGGGTTCACGTCGGTCTTTATGGGAGTGGTCGGTGCCTCCACTAATGCCGGGATTTCGGACAACGCGTGCTGTCCCGCGAATTCACAAAGTTCTTCGAAATACGCAATAGCCGTTTTGCCAGGCAAACACTGAGGTTCAGAACCAAAATTGGTCACCAAAAGTTCGGTTCGCCCACTGTTCAATTCAATAATTCCGCCAGCTACACACACTTGCCGACCCAGGATCAGCGAGATGTTGGTTTCAGCGATGCCGCGAGTGCTGGAGCTGTTATCGCACTCTACGGTAACAAACATGCTGGCTCTTGACGGGATCAACACCTGGTCATCACAGACGCACAACTTAGCCCTGCGTGGCACGGTATTGTCGTCGACAGGGCCTTGGGTGGAAAACGACACGATTAGCACGGCACGTCCGCACATTCGAGACGTTGAAGACTCGTCGTATTACGCCTAAATTTGGGCGGCTGGCTAACGTTCCAACTGTGGCCAGCGTCGAAGAGCGTTTTACGGTTTGTTTTGTTGTTTTTTGAAAAAAAAAAAACGGAGTTTATGTAACATTGCCGAAAAATTTTGTTGCGAACGGCATGTCGGTTTTTGTCATCATAAGAGGCTATAGGGATCGTTTAAGGCAATTCCTTTGTTATCTGAATAGTGATGTAAGTTCACAAAATCGCGTTTTCTCTAACAAACACTTTGGCTAAGTTGCGGCTTGCACGAGAAGAATTGTTTTTTTTTATTAATGATTCCGTGCGAAGACGAGACCTGTCGCAGCGATCGCCACAAACATTAACTGTTGAAGAACTGTAGAATGGGCTAGTTGGTGTAGATTTATAATGGCGGTCCAACAGCGCAAACACACACAGGCCAAGAAAGAGACAAGACAGGTGTGTGTGTCTTGTCTCTTTCTTGTTCTGTGTGTGTTTGCGCTGTTGAATACCCATTACGAAAGATTGACTGCAATCCTGCTGATCCGGCGGATGCTAACATTGGGAAGAATGTTTCCTCAGGGGAATCTGAGAGCCAATTCACAGCTGAAATGTGACCAATCCTGTTGAGGAGAAGAAAAAAGTAACAGGAAATTGCGAAGAGAAAGAAGTTTCTGTAGAAGGGCTAGATATGAGGGCTGTAAAATGGTACTACAGCCGAGACCTGCACTCTCTGCGCTCTGCGCATAGGACCGTACAAGCTGTATGATAGCAAGGCAAAAAAGAAACCTGTGATATGGCCCAGCCAGCAGTTGTATCCTAAGAGAACACATTTATAGGTGCTGCTGATTTACCTGACGGACTGATGTCATAATGCAGGATTTCTGTCAAGTCGAAGAAGTACTTCCATCGATTGTACTTTTACTTTTTGGACATAGGAGTGCTAAACGCATGGCTGATGTACTATCAGCGTCAATTGAAACGCGAACAAGCCAATTGAAACGCGAACAGCACAACTCGCAGATATTATACTAGGGAGGCAAAATACATGAGCAGTTGATTTTCCCACCGAAGCCGAAAAGACCGCTCTTCTGAAATGTTAATAGCCCACGCCTGTATTTCATCTCCAGCCTCTAATATGCTTGGTTTTTTGTGCTCGCGTTCCAGTTGTTTTGTTCGCGTTTCATTTGACGCTGATAGTACATCCAGGCCAGTAGGGCAGCTGGATCACCAACAAAAGTGCAACATGACCTTCTCGCATTCGAGTCTTTCTTTCCCAACAGCCTTTGTTCCCAAATTGATAGACTTAGTAAAGAAAAGAGGCCGATCATTGTTTTCCTCCGGAACTCAAGTTCAGCTAAAGAAAAAGAGAGGACCAGCAGCTGCTTCGCGGAATATTGAAATCTGCGAGGACAGAATGGGACACTGGCCCAGTGCAATAAGTGCTGCAATATAAAACATTTCAATGAACAGCAAGCGTTAATTTGTGCAAAATGAAGATTGACCAATGCATTGAGAAGAATAAAAACCGATTCATATCTCTACACGATGTGAGACGCAGCTTTGCCCGAGTCAAGTGAAGCAGTGCAACAAGCAAAGTTGCGGGAAAACAAAAGCTGGTTTTTCGCGACAAACGTACAAAATGTGCACCTAGACAGTCTGCAAGTTTTAACAATTTCAGAACATAATGAGTTCCAAATGAAGTAGATTTTTTTTTCTCTTGAGAGAAAAAAAGTAAGGTCCCGGAGGGTAAACCATAATTTTCATTTCGCTCACTTGTCACTGTTTTTTTGCAGCGCCTGTCACGTGGCAATCATCCGTAAAATTGCTTTCAAAGCTTCAAAACACTGAGCGTTATTCTCGACACATTCTACAGAAGCCGTCGACAAGACCCACAAGGAATCACGGGACGGTAACTCGCTTCATCGTTAGCCGAGCAATTCTCTGCAGGGGTATCAGACGACACGTCACGAGAGGTAGAATATAAGTGCACTCCCGGCCTCGCCCTGTGTGCTCAGGTCGTTCGCGTGCTACTCTTGAGCGGCGTTCTGCAGTCGACGCTAGCGGAGTCGCCCTACACAAGCGGGTCTCGGGGTCGCGTGTTCTCTTCAATGCCGGCCAATAGTGTACATTTTCGCAACCTGAGAGTGGGCACCAGGAAGCCCGGATATTCGCCAACATTACAAAAGCCCCCAGCAATAGTATTGTGTTCTCGCTTCGAAGGCTCCATACAAGACCAATACTAAAAATAACTTTCCCAGGTATATTGTCGTCGACCTTCACATTTGTCCCCCTGAAGGTCTCTATGCGAAACATACTGCTCGACGTTAGCGGTTTGCACGCTTTTGTGTGAGTTGCTTTTGTTACTCAGTCACGATCCGCTTGAAAAAAGCATTTCCAAACGCAACTTCTCGCCCCCCCCCCCCCCTTCGCATGCGGTCAGTTTTCAGAACAGGAAGCATGTAGTACATCTCCTAAAAATCAGCACTATTGGAATCCATTGGATGCGTCTTATCTTGATTTGCAACTTCATGCGAGTATGCTTCTAACCGACATGAAGCGAAGTTAAAGAAAAGGAATGGACAGTGGAATTAATCCTATTATTGATTACACTGGGTTAACCTCCTTGTGGTCTAAAACTAAAAAGGTGTGTTTTATCCTCGCATCGTCTACAACCGCGCTAAGGCTTGACTGGATTGAATTGAGAGGTGTTCGCTGCTGTGCTTTTCTATTTCCCACTTTTTATGCTAGTTAAAAACACGATATAGTATAACCTGTTTTATAGCTTTGCCGAACAGCAATACTTGATTACAACCCCCTGCTGAATAATGTCTTTTAACATTTCATTGACCGGCCAACCGACCGTTGGCAGATTGATTATGGCTCAAAACTGTCCTGTTTTGTAGGAGCATGCGGAAGGGTGTAAATGAGGGGCTTTGGATTAATTCAAAGGCCAGCTCGGTTTCCTGACTGTAATAACTAAAACTGCTCGTACACGATCGTTCATGACTATAATTTTAAGTATTTTGCGGCCACAGCAGCTTGGATTTCTGAGCAGTTTTTTTATGCTTTGGCCCTATGTCTGCATCTGGTATTCTTATGATGAGCGGATATAGTGGCGTCCACCAGTACGTAAGGAGGTAAAGAGTTAGAGTAATAAAGATATCTTAGATCGAATGTAATATGACAGAAGTAATTAAAATCTAACAATGTTAATCGATACTAAGCATAATGAGCTCAATCGTTTGTCCTGCTCCCCTATTTCGTGTGCCACGCACATTCAGCAGACCCGGCCGATGAAGGCAACTTATCTGGACACACGCCGTAATGTTTCGCGCGCACAAAAAGTTTGTCAAATTCCCTCCTCGATACGACTGTGTCATCCGTGTGTCTGCTTGCCTGTGTATGTCGAGAAAATGCGCCATGGCGTGTCGACCAACTGTCAAGATTGCTTGTATGCTTCACTTTACTGGTACCTACAGGTTTCTATGCATCGGTCGCCGCAGAAGTAAACCTCGACGGCGCCATTCAAAGAGAAGACCTAAAAAAATTGGCAGATATAAGGCGAGAACAAAGCTGAAAATTAGTATGGCAGTATGCCTGTCTCTTATGCAGTATGCCCACTGCATAAGAGCTGGAAGGTTTAAAGCATGCATTTTTGATGCAGACCCGCGAGGATTCGCCAATAACGATCCGCTCTTTCTATTATTGCTGCAGCGGGAATACAGCTACCGTTAATCGAAGTTGGTGCAGTAGGCTCCAAATGAAAAAAAAAAATTCTGCATACCATTCTTTGTTATGGCAGTGGTGGCACTATGACTGTGGCATTCGGCTGCTGTCCATTAAATCGCTGGAGCCACATACAGCCGCGGAGGCCAAATCTTCAAGGGTACGAATTGCAGCGGGCCCTCCCTCCTAGGCGGCTGTTAACAGCTGTAGCTGCGCAAAAGTAATCCACTCCTCTCCAGCACAAAACATTTTGTACTCCACGTGCCGCGCTGAGCTTGCTGCTCGGGATACCAAACGTCGGATGAAAACTGCCGAATTAAGAGAGTCTCGTTTTATCTCAAACATTTCATAAATTATTCGTTCGGCAGTAAATGAAAACTGTAGTTCAAGATGTAGTGACGTAGTTTGTATTCGCGGCTGATTTCCACTCATTTCTTTGTGTGCGTGTGTGTCGGGGGGCGGGGGGAGGAGAGGGGTACACGCTTAAGCATAAATATTCGCGGCCCTCATTAATTACCAGGGGAAGGTGCCGCCACCAGATGCTTTGCTGAGCATGCATGGAGCACTATTTTGGCGCGTATCATATACGAGGTATTCCAGCTAAATTTCGGCGCTGTTTATACAATGCAGCCTCAAAGGACGACCCAGAAAAATAAAACTAAAACTGTTTCTCATTAAAAAACTTCTGATATAAAATTCTTTCCTTCTTTTCGTTATGTTGTGATTGGTATATATCTGGCTTGTAGTTTTTTCTCTATAGATACAAACTCACTTACTGCAATGTGATTGAATCTGAAGTCACAAACTGTGCTTCTGATTCTCTATTTGTGATCTGTTATTAACTATTGGCTTTCTAAAGCTTAGTGGAGGTTTCAGTCGCCAGTCAACCTGTCCAGCGCAGATTTCAGCCCTTAAGACCTTCATGTGTTATTTGGAGAATAAATATTCAAATTGAAATCTTTCCCTGAAATTCCATTTCAAATCTTTTCCAAATTCAAATCAAGTGCCCCCCCCCCCCCCCCCCCCCCCAACGTTGCAAAATGTGATGGCTCGATTCCACGCAAACACAACTTTCTGCTCACTCACTCCCTCACTGCTCACTCACTCACTCACTCACTTGCTCAGTCGTTAGTAATGAGTCAGCCAGTCTTCAAGGTCGCCTTCAGATACACCGGTCAACGTGCGGGGTTCACGCTGCGGCGGCCAAGTACTGAGTCATCGAAGAGATTGGGTCTGAACCTCCTGAGTGGGCGTGACGCTGGCTTCCGGCGGCAGTGGTGGCAAAGCAGCTAAGCGCCTGCTGCGAAAAAGGACCAGGGGACCCAGGGCGGCGTACCGAGCCTGCCTCGACCAAATATTGTTATGGATAGAATAGGCTTATTTACAGATCAGTGCTAGGCGGACTGGGGGAAATGAAGCAGGCAGCAAAACAAACGTCATTGTTGTTTTTTACCTAATTAATATTGTTTTATCGCCATTATAGACACGTTCACACTCAGATTGCGTTTGTGTAGGGCTGAAAAAACAATGCTTTTTTCAGTCAGTGCAGTTCTTCTCTTCTGAGCCTAAAATACCTCTATCATTCAATACACGGAAGGCGCCTTACTAACCTCATTAACCGGCTTTAAGACTACTGCTGACCAGCGCTTACAAGTGCCGAACGGTCATGGCATGCGCCTAACATAGATAAGGGTTAAATAGGACTATTAAATTTCATTCTTTCTTTCTCTTATTTTTTAGTGGGGTCCGGCTTGTAGTAGTTATTTAATACATTCATTATCATAGGTACATGGATGAATTGTAATGATAAGCCGCCACGGTCGCTGCCTTGAATGTTTATGATACTTACATGTTACTGAACCCTAAAAACTATTATTAAAAAGGTTTTGGCAAAGATTGGTTTTTGTAGACACTATTTTAGTTTCGATAGGTGGATGCCGGCTTGTGTGCTTTACCTGAGCGCCGCCTATCATGGGCTATCATGCGCAGTTAATTTGCGGCCCGTGGGCTGCAGACAGAGCAACATGTGATCTCTGCAAGGCAAGTGCCATCCACTCGTTTTATTTACGCTAAGCGTCCAAACTGTAAGTAGGGGTTCGCCTCGTGTTCATCCTCGTGTCCGCTATGCTTGTAGAGCAATCTTGGCGTGATGTGGCATTGTGAAAATATCTTGAAACTCAAAATCATTGGGAGCGGTTGAGTAACTATGCTTTCGGGGAGAACAGTTTCTCGTGAATACTCTCAGTGCCTGCTTGGCCATGGCAAGTGTGAAAATTTAAACTGCAGAGCTTACGACAGTTGCCCCGCTCGAGAATTGAATATTCGAGAGGCAACAGTGAGCTACGTGAGCTAAACGAACACGCGTCTGATCATTGCAATGTTTTGTTTTGTGGTGATACGCACGATGAAATTGAAATTCGATCCATCCTGCCGCTCGCGTAAGATTGTTTGTACTACGAGCGATACAAACCAGTTCACTGAAATCGAAACGCAATCTGGCCTACTCCGTTCCCGCCAGTGCTCAATCATGGTCCACAAACTCCGAAAAATTTGTAATTATACGGGCTGACAGTATGGCAGAGTTTACCGTCCTTTGTATGCCGCGTGTTCATTCTCCTTTCGTTGCCGTCAGTGCATTTCGGTCAAAAGTTCGTGTCGCCGCTTCGATTCATGCCACGATGTGGAAATGAACTTTTTCTTTCTACGAGTCATACACGCTTCAGATGTTCGTTCTGGCCAAGCTTCTGGCCAAGTTTGTAAAATCTAGACATCGAGTGCTATTAGCTGAGCTTTGCCCGAACGATCCAAAAGCCCAGTCTCCTAAAATTATGTACAGATTAGTTGGTAGACCAGGTACTGTGCTTTAGCGTATACAGGAGGTCTTTATTTGTCCATTCTATTCACAAAGTGCCCTGAACATATGCCTAAGCTCGTTGTTGACGCAAGTGCTTTCTGTTCACAAAACACGACTACTGCCGATGTGACTCGGGGCCGGCGGGAAAGTGGTGAAGAAATTGACATCGCAGGCGCGCTGAGACCCCGGCTTAACATGGCGCGCACACATACTACTGTTGGTTTCTTTATATTTTTGTTGACTGTCCCGGTAGCTCACAATAAAGCATTCATATCTAAAGCACATTGGCGCAGCGTACAACATTTCAGTTTTTATAATACAGATGGAAACTCGACCTTGACCGGTGGTTAAGCAAGCCGGACGTTACTCCGCGAGCCGGAATAATCTCCCAGGGGAGAATGGCAGCAGTGGGGTGTCGCGCAGCGCACGTCTAAGCCTCTATTCTCAGTGCTAGGGAGTATTTCTTCATCTCCTGGCCACTCCTCGTAAAATGGTGTATACACATTGTCGCCGTGACATTGCCCTCTTATAATGCCTTTTTACTGTAGATCAGACGGAAGTGTGTTGCTCTTCGTGTGCATGGTCTGCTCCCTTCATCCTGCTCCAGACTCAATGCCCGCATGCTATATCTATTTATTTAGCCACAGAGCAGCATTCAATAATATAAATTGTTTCATTGAAATGTTTTTGGCCTATCTCGAGTACGAAGTGTTTTCTTGAGCGCTTCCTATGACTGCAACCTGACTATTAGTATTTGCTCATTCTCCCATATCTCCCGAAACGAGACCCAATCTTTTAAAACTGTTCCTCTCGGGTATTAAGACAAATAGTGGCTTTTCGTAAGTTCGCATCTGGACATTCCACGCGACACAAGAGGTGAGGACGAAGGCAGATGGGACTAGTCCTGACTATCTAAAAACTGTGTTGGCAGTCAACACTCGTCGTCTCTTCTTTCTTCGTCCTTGTATGGGAAGTCACGCTCAAGGTCGATATGTACGAGTATTTTTCTTCCGCAAACTGATACGTACGGTATGAGGCGACGTTTTTTTCTTTGTTTAAATTACGACACCATTGTTTAGTGGTCAACTCCAATAATTGCGCTTAACTTCAAGAGAAACTACAGTACTATTCCAAGTCAGGCTGCATTCATAAGCCAGCAGTGCAAGAAAGCGAATATGTCACGGTTACGAAAAAACACAGAACTGAGAAGCCAAAATGTGTGGGAACGCAACTAAACATAAGACACACGTTGGTGCAGCGCTTGCGGATTCCTGCAATTCCTTTTGGGAACGATTGGTTTTCTGCTAGAGACGACTGCTTGATCGCTTTATCCTCCAGCGCTATTGCAACGGCAAGACGCAAGTGCCGTCGGAGAACTGATCGCATTTTAATGGCAGTGCAGGTGTAGAATTTTTTTTTAACACGTGATGCGACAGGTTGGTATGCAGATCAGAGAGGACGTCCCAGGCTGAGGGCCCTCGGAATATGCAGAGGCGTTCTTCGTCCCAGAGAAAAGGTACTACGCTTCAACGAATAAAGGCACGGTAATCTGGTGTTTTTTTTTGTTCTCAAAAAGAACCCAATAGCTAGAAGAAGCGGGCTTAGGTTGATGGGTAATGATGCAATATTAGCTTTGCTACTCCGATTCACAACAAAGCTGCATTTCACCACCGATTCATATTGATAGGCAGCAACAATTGATATGAAAGAACAAGATCAGCATAATCACTTAAAAGAGCAACCAACAATAAGCTACCATCAGATTTACCTGGGTTCCAAAGAATAAACACAAATGAATATACGTCAGCCGCACTGAAAGCTGTGGCAGCGGCGAAATTTATTCCTGTTTGCAGCTCCAGGGGAGCGAAATGTTCTTCCCACCCAGACAAACGGAGAAGAATTGCGAACGCTTCTTGTTGCTCATTGTATGATTACAGATAATCTCCGGCTATTTTCAGAACGACAAGTAGGCGACAAAACGCACTCAGACGGGTTTTTCGGGTATTTCAGGTGACATCTGCTCTTTTAAAACTAGTGTTTTAGAGGTAAAAGAACGTTTTTTTTCGTCATGGCATTTTAAGCGATGTAGTGATCAAAATCAGATTACGCCTAAGACGTGCAAACAAGTAGGCCCGTTGACCAGTATTGAATTGTTAACTTTCTAGCTATTACTGTTGGTGTCCTTATTAATAACTGAGTGGTATATAGCCAACCGCATGCAATATCCAGATGAGTTTTTTGAAATTCGAGGACGCAGTTACCCTCTTCATTGTGGACCAACAAATTCTGGCTGCATCGCGCCAAAATACACGCGCTTTCCAGGAGCTTTCCGGCAAAGCAACCCCTCGAGTGCACGTAACTCTTCGAAATAGCAAAATCTGGTGAGCCACAGCGCTGCGGCTAAGTTCGTTTTCAAAATTCTAAATACTGATATTGATTTTACTTATAGTCGGACAGACGCCTCTTAATAAACAACTTCAAAACTTCACCAGCGCTGCGACTAGGAACAAGAACAGAGAAGGACAAGGACAAGCGCTTGTCCTTGTCCTTCCTTCTCTGTTCTTGTTCCTAGTCGCAGCGCCGGTGAAGTTTTGAAGATGTACCAACTAGCTCAAACCACGATTTTGCGCCTCTTAATAAATAAAGAGGCTTATAGCAATAGTTAAAAGGTTAACTACTCAGTATTACTTGACCAGCTTACCAGTTAGCATATCTTAGCTGTATTCTGATGCGCTAGACCACTGACGATGATATGCCAATAAAAGCATTCTTATAACACAAAAAAAAACGATTTTTAAATTTGCAGAACATCTTCGGTGAAACACTCGATATACACACCAGCATTCACAACTTCGGGATTTGTTGAATTTGTTTCGCACATTACTCATGAAGAATGGGTGAGACAAAGACTGGAGCAAACCGACGGTGGCCGGCAGGCTGCAGTTTTAAAGCCATTGTGTTATGGCTCCCGTTGATCAGAATACACGGCGTCCCGTATGCATCTTCCGGCGTTGCGCCGCGAAACTCCGGATTAGTCGAAAGTGTGTAGTGTCCCAAGTGGAGTGGCGGAAACTAAAAGTCATCAAAACATTAAAAAATTATGATTAAAATTGTTATTGTGATTTTGAATAATGAATACTTTATGTTTTTGCTTTTATATGAATAACTTTATACTGCGCGGCACTGCGATCATTTAATTTCTGCTCTGTTCTTGAATGAAGGAATGCTCCTATTAGCCCTTAAATTTCACTGCTGAGTTTTGTGTTTGCACAGAACTCTTACATTAATGTTGTCGAGAATACATTCGTGAGCTGTTAAATGCGTTACGTTTTTATGGACATGTAATGATACGCAGTATTATTCATATTGTCTGCTCTTTTGTTAATATTGCTGTTCACAAACTGATGCTATGTCACTATTGCTGCACCCTCCGCACCTCCGTAAGAAAAAACCAAGTCAGGAGAACATTTCCTCTTGTTTTGTCCTTCCTTAAGATAACAAAACTCTGCGTGACCGAATAGCGCGAACTGCTCACCAGGACGTCGATTTTGTGTCGATCACCATTTCGAGATGATACGCAGAGGGCAGGCTTCGCGCACTTGAACGGGACATCACGATTGCCGCGTGGAATCCCGGCCAATTTCCCAATTCCTGTTCGAAATCCTTGAACCCAGATATGAAGCTCCGGCTTCCATCCGGCCTACCACGACGTGAAGAAAATTTAGTGTGTGGCCTGTGGCTTGGTGTTGCTTTCACCAACCATTCCTATTTCTTAATCGGTATGGCTGACAGGCCTGCATGTGCCATTTGTGGGTATGACGAGGCTATATCCCGCATTCTTTGTGACTGCCCTGCCTACAGCGCCGAAAGGCAGTCTCTCAGCCATGCGCTGGAGCGCCTGGATCCACGCCCACTGACGGAAATGAGGATTCTCGACCACTAGCCGCGGCGATCGTCGCCGGTGAAGGCCTCCAAGGCACTGCTCCGCTTCTTGCGAACTTCTGGCCTGCACGATACGCTGTGACTTAACGAACGCTGACTTTCCATGCGACTTGAATTTTCTGCTACTCTCCTTTCTCTTTGATTTTTTTTATCCCTTCACCCCCTTTCCCCCATGTAGGGTAGCAAACCGATTATTCTTCCTGTTAACCTCTCTGCCTTTCCTCTTATTCCTCTTCTTCCCCCTCCTGCACAACCGAAATGAAATAAAAAAAAATGGCGTTGTTTCCGACAGGCAATGTGCTTCGATTTCCGGGTTATCTTGGTCTGAGATGTCCGAAAATACATCCTATACACATTTAACGCTTCAAAAAATTGCCTCATGGAATGAGCGCGGACTTCCGCACTGGCCGCGACTTGTCTTTCTTGATATTTCTTTTATTCTGGATGTCACATGGTGGAGCCTTATGCTCTGGCAATATCTGGAAGAGGAAATGATGAAGAGTATCTAGGCCGTGAACGCTCTCGGACATGTTTATGACGGGTCATCCCATACCTTATCGAAAAGGCTATGATCAGGGCTCCTGAAAAGGCACCTGCAGAATGCCGAAGTACCGCGGCTGCCTCGCGCAAATAGCCTTTTCGCCTCTTCTGTGTCCGCCGAAAGTGCAATAGGCATGAATTATTATACAAGCCATTGGAGAGCGATTCATCGGTGTTAGGCATGGATGAGGAAAACACGAATCCTGGGAGTGGTGTATCCTGGTTTTCATGAACTGCGCCATTATTTTCTCTTTTTATTGCTGCTGCCAACTTCACCCCCACAGGAGTTTAGGAGGTCAAAACCTTTAATACGAGCTTTTTTTAGGCTGCTTCCTGTAATAAAACCATGTAAGGTTGCACTGAAATTATACTCGTGTCTATATCTGCAATCTACTCATGTCATATATCTATTTCTCAGAATGACTACAATTTCAGCGCTCAGTGTGTATCGTATCAGATTCCAATATGGCTTAAATCCCTCTTCGCTCGGAGGCTCTGATACGACCCTAAGCTTAGCAGCCTCTTGAATGACGCCTTCCAGCCACTTAAATCTACTATGATGATGATGCGGAATACTGGCAAGGAACCGCAATCACAGTTCCAATTACCACTAGAGGGTAAGCAAGCGGTTCCATTTGTCAATTTATCACAGTGAAAATTTCTTTCTGCGTAACCACCTTTTTTGTCATGGCAGATGTCACTGCAGGGAATTTTTGTTACTCACACTGTGTTCATGCTCTTCATACCCGATGAAGAACTACACGAAAGTCTTGTGTGAGATAGGGAGATAGGCAGGCTTTTCGCCGACAAGCCTTTCTGTCCGCTACGCTCAATGTGAGATCTCTGAAGTTTTTTCGCTTACTCAAGTTGACTTCAGTTTAAGTGTGTAGATTTGGGTCAGTTGATGTCTAAATGAACTATTAATTTGTTCAGTCTTCTTTACTTTTCTTTGTATTTTTGTATTTTTTCACCTTTACTAAATGCATATTTCTTTCACAGGAAGGTCCAATTTCTTTGTGTGCTTTCTTTTTGGGAATGTTTTTTTTCGCAATTGCTCAAGTTTTTCTTGACATTCAGTCTACCAATTTATCGAGGTGATATTTTTGCATTTCTCTCTCTGTAGCAAATTAAATCTGGTGATCACAACGCATTTTCTTTCGGTTTTTAGCACCTAATTAAATCTGGATATTATAGCCGACGCGATGGCAGAAAGTATATCCGACTTGTTTGGATTAGGTAAGTGTTGAGAACAGTCAGTATTAGCTCTTTCTGATAAGCTATAGAGCTGGCATTTGTAGCGAAATACAGAATGAAAACAAAAAAAAACACTTGCTGTGCATCTCAACATTATTACACAATTCACGGCACGGTTTTAATATGTAAATCAAAGAGCGCGGCACGTGGCGGAGCAGGTGTCTAAAGAGCGCATGATTGAGGAAGTGCGCCTCTCCTATGTTTCTAAAGGGATAATAAGGCCGCTGACGCTACGAGAATGACAAAAAACTCCAGCGTTAAGCATATATTATCGGAGGTAACGTGAGCGCAAACAGTGAGCAATGGGGTTGCTAATGCTGATCGCTGAAAATTATGAAAAATGGACCTGTGATTTTATTCACAGATAGGAGGTCGTAAGTGAGCACTTATGTCCAGAACTGAAACGTCATCTGGGTCAGGTTTGCACGCAAGCGCCAGGTAAACTGGGCGTCAGTTTGGGTGCATACTCAACAAATGTTTCCCATAAAAAATAATATTATGCTGTGAAAACTTCGTCGACTGCTGCTCATGTCAGCAACAAATCCGAACCCCTCCACTTTGCTGGCGCCAGCAGAGCAGGGTTCGTATTTCTGCATTCAACATAAAATCGCCGCCTGCGACTGTGGTTTGCTGTGATTTATTGTGCTGGTCAATGCGCTGCACATCACCTCTTCCATGGTTATGCGACGTAGGGAACTTGCATTTTTCTTATGCTCCTTCTTCATGTGACAAATATACATTATAATCTCTTGTATATCGCTAATTTAGGAACAATGTAAAACTATACTTCAAGTCAAACATTTCAGATTGCCGCCAAGAAACTCTTACGCATCGCAATTTCTAAACTTCCAAGATTTCGCATTTCAGCCTAATTGATGACAACATGTTTGGCCGCTGCTCATTTTGCTTGATCATTTTAAGGCGAATATATGCGTCCCCTTTACCTAGAATAGCCCTATAATTGGTTTGAAAACTTCAGCTCGCATTTAATTTTATGTGCTCACATGAAGATGCGAAACAATTTCGAAGCGGTCTTCCACAATGTACTACGTTTCGAACTCCATCAGTACTGTCTGTGGGCATATTGTTTTCCCTCTCTGAAGTACGTCAAGAATAATTCGACCGAGGTATTTCTCATGCGTTAACAATCAATGTAAATAAAAAGGCCCTTCAGTGCCGAACACATTTCAACATTTATAGTATGAAGGAGAAACTAGAAGTGGCGCAGACTTTTATTATGCCGTCCCGAATATCTTCATTATATTTTTGTTGTGTAAACCATGGCACCGAGAATACAGCAATTATATTTTCTGGACTTCCTCTCACTCTTCTTCAGCAACAACTCACGAGGAGTCGGAGTAGTATGCTTGTTAGAATACTGATTAGCCGTTCTCAGTGAATTTTTCGACGAATTTTGATCTTCATAGACACTGAAAAAACTCTAAAGATCTCTGGCTAAGAAATATGCATGTGAAGGATGCCAACAGTAATCAACACTGGGAGAGGCATAGGGATTTTTATTTAAATTTTGTGGTGGTTTTAAATGGGGAATCTGATGACGTATTTACATTGTGACTAAATGATAATGGATTTGAAAGCATAATAAAAAACCACAAGGCGCCGATGGGATCCGAACCCGTTAGCTGCGAAATTCACATCCGGCGCTGTATTAACTTAGGTACGGAGGCAGCTGTCCAACCTCCTTTGGGGGGTATTTATGTAGCATGTCACCTAGCCTTGACAGTGTTGCCCAGCGCCACGCTCGTCCTTAGAGGTGGACGTAGAACGTCCTGTATTACTGCGAGAGTCTGGTGGTACGTGATCTAAAGTAAAGAGTCGAAGCTGTGCGAGAACCTTTTTTTGTTACCTAAGGCCCCAAGTCTGCAAGAACCGAGGTCCTCGTTAAGCTATCGAGCAGAGAAGGAGAAGGAATGAGGGGCTCGTTTATGACATACATATCAAGGAAGAGAAGTCACCGACACCAAGGAAAGCATAGTGGAAGTTTCTTTAATTTTGGGGTGTAGGTCAATGGGAAATGCAGGATGTACTATGTCCACCGTTGAGGACGAGGTTGGCAACGGTGAACAATCTGAAGGTTAGGTCACATGCGACATAATTACCCCCGAAAGCATATTTGACAGCCGCCACCGTAACTCAATTGGTACAGCAGAGTACGCGAAATTCGGAGGTCGTGGCTTCAGACCCCACAGGCAGCATGTGGTTGTTTTTAAAGTGAAAATGCGATTGAACAGGCCGTTCATTGATGGTCTTGATTTGCCTTGTACTTTGTTGTGTGCTTTTTGTATTGTGTTTATTGTGCCCCTCCTGCCAGGGCCCTTCACTGGGCCTACAGTATGCCCTAAATAAATAAATAAAACTTTACTAGCCCTGCGGGCCCGATTTGGATCTGTCTGCATGAATGGCCTTGAAAAGAAGGAGCGGAGCTGCGTAAGTAACCACTTGACGCACCACGTGACTCGCTGCAGCTGCACCCGCGCTCTCTGCCGTCTCAGCGAGCGCTGCGCGCTGCCTATTCAGTGTCTGGCTATGGACGAAGCAAGTCAGCTGGAGCCTACGTCATCGAGAGTGGGTACCCGCAGATGTCGGGCCGAGTCTGATCACGGTCGACATAGCTAATCGACCGGGAGAGTGAACGCGCTAAACGTGCAGCCGAAACCGATGAAGAGGGGAAGCTTCGAAAGCAAAGGCGCACAACTGGCTCCCTGGTTCAGTGGACGCCTCAGTCGCGCTTTCAGGTACGTTGCGGTGGTGAGAGAGAGAGACGTGGGGTGTACGCGTTACCACTGACAACTTTCCGGCAGACACGCGGCACTATATGCAGCAGCGGACTTCACGCTGGTTATGTAAGCGTGACTTTCGCTTGCACAGCCAGGGTTTGCTTATCTAAGCCGAAGCCCTTTTTAGAGCGGAGCTCTTAAGGCCCATCTCCATGGGCGCATCCGAGGCGCACGAGCGCAGCGCCTACGCGTACCAGCGTACGCCGGAGCCGGTCTGCGCATGCGCGACGCGCCGACGCGAGCCGGCGCTGGCGCTTGGCAAATATCTGTCCATGTCAGATATTCGCGCCTCGCTCGCGCCGGCGCCCGAAGTCGCCGCTGGTTTGCGGTCGGTGTAACCAATCAGAGAACGCAGTTCTCTCGGCATCCGGTACGGCCCTTCGCGCCGTTTGCTTTGCCGAGCCGAGCTGAACGCGGTAGCAGCGACAGGTCATCGAGTTGTATACGTTTTCCGACGCTTGTCGCAGTGTGGCGCTGGTGCGCCTCGGATGTGTCCATGGAGATGGGCCTTTAGGCGCCCGTTTCTGCGTTTCGCGGCGTCGCCGTCGCCGTTGTCCGTTGTAACCAGGAGAGGGTAAAAGCGCAACCTCCACCCCTCTTTAGCGAGCAACAAAAAAAAACAGTGCCGCGCGGACGGCTCTCGCCGGCGCGCCTCGTAAAACGGGTGACAAGGAACCCCTAGAAAGCGACTAGCCTTGTGTGCGTGGCTGCACCCTCTCCCACCGCTCGCCGACGAGGCGCGCGGCGGAACTGCCGTCGATTGTTCTAGACTCTCCGAGTCGTTTCTACGCGATGTTGACGTAGAGGGTGTAGCCTTGCGTGCGCTAAAAGATGCCCTCCACCTCTTCACTGGCGCGACGGCGGCGATGCCACGACAGAAAGTTCCAGATGCTCCTCGAAGCTACTCCCGGACTTTGACCAATGAGGACGCGCGCCCAGCGCGAGAAGGGGAAGGAGACTTCACAGCCGACACTGTGTGTATGTGCACGTCTGCATTGGCGCGAAGAACAGAGAGACGTGGAGCGAGCCTATAAAAGAAGGGCGTTGACCGCCTGAGCCGCCCGTTAAGCTTCAGTGAACAAATTGTGTTTTGTTTGCTTGCCTCTCTTTCTTGTGGTAGTGCACTTTAAGTGCAATAACTCTTTTGTATTGTAATCTCTCTCAAGTGTAAATCTGCACGAGTTGAATTTTTTGTTAATCACTTTGTATGTGCTCGTACTAGTGATTATGAAATCCTCTGTATCGTCTCACTGCTGTACAAACTTTGTTTTGAACCTTTTGGCTCCGGCCCATTCTCCGGCTTGCGACCGGTAAAAGCTGCTCGACTCAGCTTGCCAAGCTGAGTCGAGGGCATCTCCCTTGTGTCCGACACCGCTACCCCCACACGCTGTAAGGGTGTTTGGGAACGCACGCAACAAGTGCGCGAAGTTGGGTGACAATTGCCCGAGCCGAAACGCATAGCCGCCGCCATTTGTCGCTGCGAACCGCCTGCCTATATAAATAGTTTACTCTCTGCAATTTCCTTGTGAGCCATGAGCGAGGCAAGCGGTGGAAGTCCTTCGTCTGCCGCTGCTACTAAACGAGCTGCCAGAGCAGAGGCCCAGCGCCGTCGCCGCCAGAATCCAGAGGTGCGTTCCGCCGAAGCGGAAGCTTCCCGTCGCCGCCGTCGAGATGATCGAGGAGTGCGCGTCGCTGAGGCACAGGCTAAGCGCCGCCGCCGAGAAGACCCTGCCGTTCGCGCCGCCGAAGTGGGGACTTTAATGTAGATATAAAGACAAGTGGGAATTTCTTGCCACTTATGCAGGAGAACATCCCGTTCCTCTCGCTCGTTACGGCTACCACAGCGGTGACAACCTCGCGAAATACTTGCGCAGACCTCGTCTTTGAGATCCAGGCATTGGGGCAGGAAGTCGAGCATATATCCACCTATTTCTCCGACCACAAAGATTTCTTCATGATTATCAAGAACTGTTAGTGGAGTGTTTCTTGAAGAAGGAATATGTCTGAAAAAGAGCAAGTTTTCTGTAATTGTACTTACATGTCTTGCTCGGATTCTTTGCCTCAATCTATTGAAAAGCTGGAACTGCTGATGAGCTGCGCTCAAATTTCGTATTATGAAATAACGTAATCGCCGGCAATTTTTTTTTCTTCTGCTTTATATTCAGTCATATTTCAGCTATATAGAAATAGCATCATTAATTTCCCATTCAAGCACTACGAAGCATAGGAGAAGAAACATCCTCTGTGCTATCCTTGGTGTCGGTGACTGGTGGCTTCCTTGATATCTATGTCCTAAAAGAGCCAAGAAGCTTTGCAGGTGGCTATTTGGTCGAGCATATTGAGACTGGGGAACGCTCGATTCTAGACAAGGGAACAACACCACTCGTGTCTCGTGGTGTTCCTTGTGGTGTTGTTTTGTCCAGAATCTAGCGCTCTCGAGGCTCAGTATAAAAGAGCCCCTCATTTCCTTCCCCTTTCGTTCTCCACATCTGAACGAGGGCTTCGGTTCTGCCAGACTTGGAGCTTTACGTACCATAAGGGGGTTCCGGCACAGCATCCGCTATCTGGATTCGATTACGTCCAACGAGACAGTCGCGATAATAGACCTCTTGCATTTCCCAGGGGGCGCTGCGAAAATGGTGCGCAATAGCGCCCTCTGCCCTCGGCTGGGTAGTACCGGGCTCTGGCGTCTGCTTCAGAAAGCACGTTGGCAGTATGGACCCGCGACTTTCGCTTGTGCTGTGCCATGGCCTACAGCGAATATCGGGCGCCGAAGATTTTTTCAGGGCTGGCACGCTGTGTAAAGGGAAGAAATTATGCAACGCCAAGTACGTGCACTCTGTTCAAGAAATAAGCGGCGAAGTTTCAACGCGGTGTCATTCACAAGTGAAGAGAGTCGCGTACGAAGTTGAACTACAGATAAGGTCTGCACGCTTCGAGATTCAAGCGCACCAACGCGATGAAATACTTGCAATATATGAATTCGCAGCAGTTCTAAACAGACATGTATACGGGACTGCTCGAGCGCACGACGGTACACGCCGCGCCAGCAGCGGTCTTTCAGCATGCCACGAAACGGTGGGCCTCCTGCAGTCTTTCTTGACTGCATCTCGCTAAACAAGTAGTCATGCCTGCCTTGTAGTAGCCGCCATCTGTTCCTTCAGCAAATGCTAACATGATGCAATGCATATATGAGCTCGCAGCCGAATAACGCTGCAGCGCGAGCTCGTGCGCTGCGCGCTTGATGTCGTTTTCTTGATGTAGCTTTTCATCCTTAAAACGACATCGCTCGAACACGTTCGCTGTTATCAGTGATGCCGCGCTGCCACATACGTGCTGGTTTGAGGTCGAAAATATGCACATTTCACTTTCGACGCTGGGCTGCTCGTAGTGCGTAGCCAATTCGCACCTAATCAACCCGCCCATTTGTGGTCATTTGCACGCACCTGGCCACCTCACCACGTTGCACCAGTAGAATTGTCGCAGTGGCCGGGTCTCTAGTCGTGAATCACCAGCCATGCCTGCTGATTTGTCGATTTGCCTTAATAGTGATTATCTGAAGTGAAATGTTGACATGACATATGAATTATACTATGTATTTTTTTTTGCGCTCTTTGCTGTGTTGTGCATTCCCTTGATATGATCGCTGAATTATGCTGTTCGTTTCTCACTTTTTGCTGCTTGCTCTGTTGTGCATTTCCTACTGTTTGGTGATTGTCATGGGACACTTTTTGCTGCTTGCTTGGTCCAACTGCCTATGTAGGGATCTACTAGACAAGTTGCGTTGTAGAATGCATAAATTTTCATTCTACGCCTGCATATGCGGCTGCTCGCTAAATATACATTTTTTGAGAGAGGTAAGCGCCAAAAGAAGACGTACACAAGGAGGATGAGGCCTGCTGTAGACTGCGGGGAAAATTGTAGGTACATATGCGGGATGACTGGCCGAATTGTTTTTCTCGTTACCCACAAAGTGGCGACTGCATATCCTGATGTTCGGCACTGCATCCCACGGTTTGCCGTCCGGACTGCATGCGCAAAAAGAACGAATTTCAGCAACGCGGATAACCAAACAAACATCAAGGCAGGCGAAGCAGCCAGCACAACGCGAAGGTTCGCTTACTCAGTGCGTCGAACTGCAGCTATCCAGCGCGCCCGGCGCTCCGCTTCGTGAGACCTTGAAGGAAAACGGTGGAATTTTATATTGGGATTCAGACCTTCTTGCTCGTGGCAGCCCACGACGCAGCAGTAACGACGGTGACGCTTTTTCGAGACTGAGCGAGGTCTCTCGGGCGGATCGGCGTCGCCGATTCCTTCTGCTGCCTGCGTTTCGTGCTGAGGCACACGAAGCGTCGGTTTTCTAAATACTAAGCCACGGCCAGGCCGCGGCGTGGTTGGTCACAAGTGACGAGCCTTATCGCACTCACAACAGTGCAGAAAAACGTGCAAATCGACGCAAAACGCAGGCTGGAAAGGTGCGCCGCCGCAGCCAGGGCCCAACCTGGTACTACCCAGCCAACTTCTCCTTGCCGGCACCAGGCGCCGCCACGTTACCTCAAACTCCAGCGCAAGAGGCCTATAGAGGACGTTCCGTGTCCGCCACTGATGCTAATGGTGGCGCTTGTGAACACTTTCAAGGTTGGGTTGCAAGGAACATAAATACCCTCTAAAGCAGAAAACTGGGCAGCCGCCGCTGTAGCTCGTTTGGTACAGCACCGCATGCACAATTTGACGGCTGTAATTTCGGATCCCACCGGCGCCATGCGGCAGTTTTTCTTCTTTCTGACCAGCGATCTTTCAGTAATTCAGTAGTTACGTGAATAATTTTACATTGACAAGCAACACAAAGTTACAAAGAAAGAAACATCCCCTATGATTTACTTAGTATCGGTGACTGCTGGCTTCAGTCGCATGTATGTTATAAACGAGCGACTCATTTCCTTTCCTTTGTCTACTCCATGGTTAAAAGTATGTAATTTCTGCTATTTTCCCCCTTTGAACAAAAAATATTGTGGCTTACAGATTAGAAGAGCCCTATTTTAGGCTTGTTGTTTATAAATCTAATAACTTGGTTTCCACCAGGATTACAATGCCAATATAAGTGGGAACTACTGCACATCAATAAATTGTGACGAAATAATTTCATGAAATAGACATACTAATTGTATCACATCTACCGTGGCCTCCGCGATCGAAGCGTGCTTTTGCTCCGGCCATCCCATTCGCACGGAGAGAGCGTAATTTGAGAGAGCGGTGTGACCGCTCCTCTCGCCGCACGGTGGCGCGCTTACCCCATGCGCGCTTTCCCTGAGGCAGTCGTGCGTAAACCGCGAAAACGCAGCTGTCGCAGGCCTGTGTGCGATGCGCGCTAGAAAATTACCGCACAGGAGCGCCGGCAAAGGACAAGATAGCTTACTCGTATAATATCTTCCTAAATTCGGAAGCAGACTTAGGACCGAGATAAAGCAGATCGTCATAAGAGCGTTTTTTTTTATTTGTGCAGTTGTATATGGCACCAAACATGAATTACTTTACATTTGAGCACAGCGGTCAATTTTAATTTTGCTAGCCACGTGAACGTTAGTTTAGAGCCTTAAATTATATAGAGAGATTAGCGTTCTGTCGGTTTTCGTGTGTAGCAATGCTATTTCATTTGAACATTAATGCATCCAATAAACGTTTGCTTTCGGCGCTTGTAGATATCAGTCAATTCCTTTTTCCCTGTCGAATGTTGGGCAGGGCCGTGCCCAACAGCCTGCAGTGCATGAGGTTTTTTGGCGCATATAGCCTGATTGATTTAATTAAACAGATTAAACCAGATCTATAATGTTTCTCGCATAGTGTTCATTCTAAACACGGAGCACTTTCCTGTGGACCGGCTGGCTGGCGAGCTTTTTTTTGCGGTATATGCTGCCCTATAGTCTGTGACAGTAGCTCCTACGTTAGATAAGAGTGACCTCACGAAATTATCGAACACCACAGATACTGTGCTTGCAGCGTGGTCCTCCCTTGCTTTGCCAACAAAAAGGGAGCACTGCCAGATCCTCGAAAGTAATAGCTGCAGCCAGCTGCTGCCGCACGTTGCTTATTTTTATATGCGGCGGGGCAATATCAAGCCTTCTTAGTGGCCACCAGAACACTGACGAACTCTGATTTTGGGTAGGTTAATCCTCCCCTTGACTGTAGGCTAATGAGTCAGCAACGGACTAGACCCATCCGACTGGTAAAGGGCAGGCCAGGAGCTGCACCTTCTACGTTCTTCAAGAGCTCTCGCCACGAACCCTGCTATATACGTAAGCAATGCTGGCATTTGTGATGCCTGATGGCGGCCGCTGCAGTGAGATAGAAAATGCCCATATAAGTATCCCGACCATGATCCCGACCTAGACTTTCTGCAATGTATTGCAAAATTTTCAAATCATGGCATTGTTGCCACTCAGTTGTTATAGCCTTAACATAAAGCAAAGTGGTCGCTTTTTGGTTGCACTTCATGGGTGGAGTAGGTGAACGAGTGGGCATCGCTTTCATGGATGTGAAGAAAAAACTCAGCGCGATGGCAAGCAATTTAGACGACATGTCGCAAGGTGAAAGCATGGGTTGCCCCCATCAACTCTTAAATTACCACAAAAGCTGCATGGAGAAGACATTCGCAACTGTTTAACAATGTACCTCAACTTCTTTGTCACCTCAGGAACGAGTCAGAAAAAAACTGCCTGCGTATGCCTAGTCATTCAGTGTCGAAGCGCGCCAACAAAGCTGGTGCAGCGGCTGAAAGTGCAGGCAGTGCCGGCCGGACGAGCGCCGCTCGATGCTTAGGCTAAGACCGCCACCTCGCGGCGTTTTAGGGAACTAGCAGCATTACACTCTTCTGCTGGGCGAGGCGCCGAATGGGACGGCCGGAGCAACGGCGCGCGCCGCCGCCGGAGCAGATCGCGGCGGCCACGCAACTACAACAAGCTTGGACTTTTATGAATACTTCAATAGGAGGAGCTCCTCGAATGCAGTAATAAAGGTACCCACCCGCCAGGATGAATACTCAGCAGCAGCTTTCAGAGTGGAAAAATTCAAGTACAGTGCAGTTTATTCTGCAATTTATCCCCAATGATGCACATAAGTAAAAAAAATAATTAGCACTTGTTTCGCGCTTTAAGAAGACGGGTTTATTAATTCAGTGAAAAATAAACAATCCATTGTTTCGGCCTACAAAACGGTGAGATCAAAGCAAAATTCGGTGCTTTGTTTGTGCAACTAACATGCATGAAATATTTGCTGAGCCCTAAGCCTCGAAAATACTTTAAATCGAGGCTTAGTTTTCAGCGTTGTCTTTTTGGACATTAATAACTTTTACTCTGTAATAAAGACATCTGGCTAAGATCGTTCTTCACAAACCTTGGTCTCAAAGATGATGGCAATTTGTTTTTCATAAACGCCGCACAGCCTCCTGGATGTAATTTCTTGGTACGGTTGTGAGCAATTTGCTCTCCCAAACGGTTTGTTCTATGAATGCCTTTTTTTAACACCAAAGCAATTCTTTCTGCAAGGTACAAAAAAACTTTTTAAAATTTTTAATACTTGTTTATTTTATAAATGTGTTCCATTACTTCAATTAAAGCGCTTCGCAAGGGAAAGCGTATCAATGTGTCTTGCGGAGAAAGGCACCGCAGCTTCTGGCATCGCACCTGCAGAAAAGACAGCAAAATATTGATACTAATGAGTTCTGCACCGTTGTTCTCGTTAGATATGGTGCTCTAATCATCCTCATCATTATCACGATCAACCTGACTACGTCCACTTCAGGAGAGGGCCTCTCTCACATCTCTCCAATTAACCCCGTCCTTCCAGAAACTCGCTACCAATTGTGAACTGCTGTTACTTTTCGGGACTGCTGAACATTACACTGGTGCACTGGAATATAATTTATAGACCCACTGTTAAGCTCGGGCTGTCTAATTCTTTGATCATGCTTTACAATTCATCCTCGAGTGACTTAGCAAGGCAATGGGGTCAGGTAGTCGCAGGTTACTAAGGTATTTTACATTAACTCTTACCCTCAACAGTTGCCAGTCTAAGCCTCTGAATACCTCGTGTAAATAGGCAGTGAAAAGCACTGGCGAGATCGTGTCTGCCTGCCTGATGCCCTTCCGTATTGGAATATTATTGCTTACTTTATGAAGGCCTATGGTGGCTGTGGAGCCGTTATAGATGTCTTCCAGTATTTTTAGATTAGGCTCATCTACACCTTGCTTCCGTCATTCCTGCATGGGTGCTGAGTATTCTACTGAGTCAAATGCTTTCTCGCAATCTATGAAGGCTATTCATAGGGCTTGTTTATATTCCGCGCATTTCTCTATCAGCTGATTGATATTATGAATATGGTCTGCTGTTGAGTATCATTTACGAATGACTGCCTGATGATTTGGTTCATGATATTTAAAGTTGTCCTGATTGTGTAAGGCTTTATCTTGGTAAATTCCTTATAGGCAACTGACTGCAAACTGATACGTCTGTAATTTTTAAAGTAGATGACATCGCCTTTAGTTGCGATTAAGAAGATGTTAGCGTTTTTCCAGGCTTCTGGTACGCTTGTGTTCATAAAGCTGTGGGTATATAGCGAGGCTATTTTTTATGGCACAATCTCCCCACCGTCCATAAACAGATCTGCTTTTGCCTGGTCCTCACCACCTCCTTTACCCTTTTGCACTGCTCCTAAGGCTTTCTTTGCTTCCTCTTTCGTTACTGGCTGGATGTCCCATTGCTGGGTGATACTGCCTCGCTAATTGAAGTCTGATTGCTTTGGCTACTGTACAGATTTGAGTAGAATTCTTCGGCTACTTTAAGTGTTTGCTGATGACATTGCCCTCTTTGCCTCCTAACACATATATCTGGTTCCAGCCTATGCCTAGTTTTCTCTTCACTGCTTTTAGGCTAACTCCCTTTTTTAGAGCATGCTCGATTTTCTCCATATTAAGCTTCGTTATGTCGGTTATGTTGTTTCTTAGTCAGATCTTTCGTCACTTCAGAAAGCATGCCTTATCCTGTATAGCCATCCCACCGCCTACTTCTACTGCGCACTCTGTAATGACAGCTGTGAGAATGGCGTTCATTGCTAGAATATTAACATCTTCGTCTTCATTTAAAGCCAAATATCTGTTCTTCAGCGAGACCCTGAATTCCTCTACTTTTACTTTCTACTTTACCTCATTCTGCTAACTCCTTAATAGGTTTCCGCCTCACTAGTTTCTTCCATTCTTTCTTTAAGTTTAGGCGAATTCGAGACCTTACGATCCTGTGGCCGCTGGATCGCACCTTTCCGAGGACCTTCATATCCTGCACGATGCAGGGATTAGCGCACAGCATGAAGTCTATTTGGTTTTAGAAATACAATTGCCGCACTTCCACGTCTACTTCCTATTGTTCGTTTGCGAAAGAAGATATTCATGATCCGTAAATTATTCCTCTCTGCGAAACCTGCTGACTGACCCTGTTACTTCTAGAGCCTATGCCATAGTCACCCATTGCCTGGTCTCTAACCTCTTTCTTGCCTACCTTGGCATTGAAGTCACCCATCAATACAATCAGTACAGTGTACAGGGTTTTTACTTTGCTTTTGCCGTTTCCAGATCTTCATAGAAGCTTTAGATGGTCTGGTCATTGTTCCTGGATGCAGGCGCATAGGCTTCTGCCACATTTCAGTTCGTACCTCTTATTAAGCTTAAAGGGCAAGTCCACCACTTTTTCAGAATTCCGCGATATTCAAGGAAACAAATCAATATAGGCTGGGGGTAAAGCATACCAAGTGTTTTTGCGCCAACGTTTAACATACTTACGCAACTGACGAATTAATTCTAGGCTTCCGCTCAAAGCACGGGAGAAGTGCGTGAAAGCTTGGTGTGACATCTCGAAACGTGAGATTTCTAATTGCCGCTGCCATCAACCACACCCTGCCGTGTCTCGTTTCATGCTGCCAAACAACTCTCGGAGTGCTTCGCCGTCAGTGAAGTTGTTTTTTTTTTCTTCAAAGCAAGCTTCCATGCGTTCCAAATGCACTGGTACTTTCGTTGACGTCATCATGCATCCTTCACCTTGCGCTGTGTGCCGCGGAGAGGTTTGAAGGGCATTGCGATTTTAATCGGCGATTACGCCACCATTTCAAATGCTAGCCGTAAAAGACCACATGTTTTACCTGGAAGTTTCACACATTTTACCTCTTGAAGCTCGTCGATTTCTAAACATATGCAATTTCCCTTTAATTGTGATAGCGGCCACTATCTCGTTCGCACTATATAATTCCTCTGTGCTGCCAGCTGCACCATTATTGGTCAGGAATCCCACGCCTAGTTCTCGTCTGTCGGCTAATCCAATATAGAATAGTACGTGCCCGCCCTTTAGTACTGTATACGCCTCATCTGTCCTCCTAACCTCACTAAGCCAAATGACATCCCATTTAATACCCGCCAGTTCCTTGAACATCAATCCTAAACAAGCCTCATTGGGTAAGGTTCTAGCCTTGAAACGTAGCCACGTTCAATTTACAATGGCAGTCTGTCCGGAGCCAGAGATTCTTAGCACAATCCGCTGCGTCACATGGCAGACTGCCGCCTTGGTCAGTCGCTCCGCAGCCGCTGGGGACTGAGGGCGGAACGTTAATTGGTGTATCCATATATAAGGTTCTGGCCAAGTACTACACCATGGTAGAAGAATCCTGTTCTGGTGAGGGAGTGCATTGTCGGCTGTGATGGTCACCGAGATCAGGACGCTTTCCAGACCTGGTTATGCAATTCCATCGACACGCGTAGATTTTTTTTAAGCTGGTAGAGAATGGCGCGGCACTGGGATTCGAACCCCGGTCCTCTTGCCCGCGAGGCGGATGCTCAACATCTGCGCCATCACAGCACGTGGTGTTCTAATAGAGAGAAGCAGTTTCAAGCCATTAAAGTTCCAGTTACATCCATCTTTTCTTTCTCTGAATATTAGATGTATGATTTGGTTTGGTTTATGGGGTTTAACGTCCCAAAGCGACTAAGGCTATGAGAGACGCCGTAGTGGAGGGCTCCGGAAATTTCGACCACCTGGGGTTCTTTAACGTGCACTGACATTGCACAGCACACGGGCCTCTAGAATTTCTCCTCCAAAGAAATTCTAGCCGCCGCGACCGGGATCGAACCCGCGTCTTTTGGGTCAGCAGCCGAGCACCATAACCGCTGAGCCACCGCGGCGGCTAGATGTATGATTTAGCGGTGGCCGTAATATAATAGCGATTATTCTTGGCTCTGTTGACTGGAGGAGACAGGCTGCTTACGGATAACGGTAAACTTACCGTGTATATCAGTCTTCTCGCATTGTTACCGATAAGACGTCTCATTAAAAGAAAGAAATAATCCACGAAGCTAGCATACGTGACAGAGCTCATACTTTGCACGTTTCGGTTTTCAGGAAAATTGGAGTGGCGTACCTCTGCGCACGACGCCTTGGGCCCTGCGCAGGGGCAGTGCTATGGGCAAACGCGTCTCATTCCTTCTCGGCGCTTGGTGTTTTTTTTGTAATGGTTTCCATTTTGACAGCAGCGAAAAGTGTATTACGTTGTGCCGGACTGATCTAAGGGGTCTGTATTATTTATTTTATAAAGTAGCAAAGATGTATGTGCTATAATTACGAAAGTATCCTTAAAGTACGCTGGGGATTATGTTGTGACCCTTCCTTTCAAACCCTGCATGAAGAAATGCGCAGACTTGAGGCAGTGGAAAAAAAATTATAACAAAAGTGCAAAGGGACAGGACGGCATTCATCAGGATGACAGCGTTGTTGCCTCTGAAGCGATGACACATCGCTTTTAACTACCGCAGATATTTATCGTCGTCTTTCTTGCGCTTTCGCAACCATTGAACACCACCAACTACGCTACTCCAACATTCTAATTAAGATAATGTACCAGAAAAGATCGTGTGCTATTTAGATGCGAGTACTCAAAAATTATTGCATATCTAAGCAATCATCTGTCAGTTATTAATCCAGATATTATTCATAACAAGGTCACTAATCCTTGCTATGAGTCAGGCTTAAATTGACACAAATTCCAAAAACTTAGGCTTCATGCGAGGTCTCCAATAGATTACATAAATTTTTAAATTTGTTAAAAGCTCTAGATGTTCTCTGCAGATGATATGGTGTTTATGCAGTGAAAAAAAAATATGCCAATATTTGCTTTCCTTCGCTCTCAGCTCAGAAAGCTTTCATTTTGTGCGGTAAAGAGCAGCTCATGCCCTATTTAACTGTCATGTTCTATTCCGGGAGTTACCTTTCTTCATTGAATTTTTCGTTTAAAATTGAGCTTAAAGAGAAAAGGGCATCGTTACACGATTCCAGGAAATGTTAAGAAATAGCAGAGAAATGAAAAATTTTACGTATAAGATTTATTTCGGGTAAAGATAAAGATTACTACCCACTGAAGGCGCAAACCCAGCTGCAGACACACAAAACAGTGAAAAAACGACGCAATTTGTGGCAGTGCGGACAGCGTTTCCTTACGGCCACCTTCGAGCCTCCACAAATTGCGACAGGTGCTATTACTGCTACTGCACGATAGGTTCACGTGCCCCTCTGCAGCTGCCAGAAGAGAGTCCTAAAGGATTCGAAGACAAGGGCGATATGACCGTCATCACTGATCCTCAAACATGCCGTAGCTTAGTAGATAGCATGGTGCACTATAGTTGCTTAGTTGTTTGATTAATTGCTGCTGTCGATGTAGGACATCGCTGAAGGCTCCGACATTTGGGTTTTCTGCAGGACATTTACAGAACGGAAATGACGTGGCTGCGTCTCGAGTATTCTCTCGCACTGTGCTCTGTGTCGGATGTGTTCAGGGGAATTCATCGACGAAGAGTACCTTATGAATATGGTAGTAATTGCTCATTGGCATCCGTCGAAGCACAGCCATATGTTTATAAAGGAAAGCCATAAAGCTTTTTCAGAGAATTCGTAGTCAAAGTAAAATTTGTTTTCGATCGTGGATTGAACGCGGCACCCCCATCCGACCTGGGGAATGTCGCCCGACCAGCTAAGCTAACTGGGACTGCTGGTGACTAATTACATTCTTATTTCAAATGTAGTTCACCTTGAGATATTGCCCTAATCGTATCTGTCTAAGACTGTTCCTGTTTGAAGCTGTTGATTAATTCGGCCTCTCTCTGCTATTTGATAGCGGGCCTTGAGAGCAAAGTTGACCGAGCGACTGCTTTGGAAGGACAGTGATTCGAAGTTCTATATCCGGACCAGGGTGAATTTTTCTTTAACTACGAAGCTTCTGTGAAAGCTGTATAGATTTCCAGTGTAGCCGCATGGCTGTGCTTGGGTGCATGCTGATGAGTAATTGATGCTCTCTTATTTGACCTACGTGGTTGTTTCAGCGAAGATGAACCCGAATTTTTAGAAATTGGTGTTTGAGACATCAAGTTGGCTTCCCCAGAGTTATAATACTATTGTTGGCAGACCAGAGAAAACAGGTTAATCATGTTGAAAGTAAGCTGGTTAACTAATTTCTAATCCTTAACGTTTTAATCATTGAACTTGGGTGCCTGGTTCCAAGTAGAAATCTAGAGGCGGCCGTCTTTGGGCTGCAAGCCAAACAGGCCTGTCCCCGGTGGATGCTTTCTCGAATGGTGCTGCTGCATGAGCGATATGACTTACGCAGTCCTGGTCACCTTAATAGCTTGTTTCCAGCTCACTTTTTTCGTTGGGAAACCTGACGGTATGCGTTTCTTTTCGAGTAGAAGCCATCCTGGCCGAATTTTTTTCAGCTCGAACATTGTTCTTGAATATCAGAATAAACCTTTTTTCTACGCGAAAATCACTTTCTAGAAAAGGCAGTTTTCCATGGCACAAATCTGAAAAAGCTACATAAAAAATTTGCGGGAATGCAATGTTCAAGAGGGATTTCTTCAGCTAACTGATAATTAAGCTTCGCCATGATGACGCAGATTATTTTGAGCTTAAGGTCGAAAGGCACGTTCTTGAGCGAGAGCCGAAGACATAGATGCTGTCCAGGCAGCTTAGTGGCTTTACTGTTCGAATCACTACCCACGCTAATGACATCTTGCTCCAAAGCGCTTGCTCGTTTAAAACGGTCGCCTTGATGTTGAAGGAACATTTTCGCGCTGTGCAAAACTGAGTCGGGTATGTTTTGTACGAACACAAAGATGTGTGCGCATAAGATAGCAGCGTACGCAGAAAACTAATTGTATAATAAATGAAAAAGAAATACCTGACTGGTAAACAGTGTTTTCGTCCAGTTTTAACTTCAATAATGTTTTAAAAAATCGTGGACAGAAATATTTTATGCGCGAAGCAAAAATGACCTCCAGTAGCGAACTAATTATAATCAGAAATAAAAACTAATTTTAGCTGAAGAAACCTATTTCTACCCGAATATGACCCTCAAAAAATATCGCCACATATTTAAGGCTTGAATTCCAGACAAAACAAAACCCGATAGCGAAAGCCAGGTTACTCGACATTCGAAGTCCATATTTATATTTTATTTCCGAGTTCGCAAAGTTACAATTTTTACTTATAAAACTAACCAAACCATTCTGGATTGAACACGGTAGCAATCATGAGCAGACAGTTATTTCTGCAGTAGAAGCCGAGCACGAGATGCTACTAATATTTGCTTGCTTGTTCCTTTTTTTGTTAGTTAAGAACTGCATTCTCTTTGACGAATGCGTGAACTGGATGCTTAGGAACTTTCTCTCGTAACATGTTGATTAGGTGGTGATGGCGGCCAACTTTTTTCACAAGTTGCCGCTGCCTGAATTACGGGTTGGAACTCAGTGAAGAAAACAAAAACGCGTGCAACGACTAGTACATGCTATAGTAGATGCCGAATAATACCTACTAGTAGCGGTGCATGGAAACCAAATGCAAATACGCCCTAAAAATTTATGAGAATCGACCCCGAATGTCCTATATTGTGTATTGCATATGTTCCGCATTGTTTTTTATGTCGTTGTTTTTGTGTAGAAAGAGCGAATTACGTATACATTACTTTCTTTCTTACCTCTTCTGTAATATTTATTCACATTGTGTTGAACGTTAGTACTTCTTATATATTCTTCTCTACCCGGCAAGCAATTCCACTCGCATACAAATCAGCACTGATACACAACGTTCTATGGGCGTTCTGTAAGATATGAGGCACGCCGAGGGCACCGAGAATTTTTATGCAGCATTTTTAAGTAACTTCTCGTCTGTATCACTCCTCTTGGCAAAATGACTAGTGCTTTGAGGTAAATGCAATGAAAGCACAGCAGACTGACGACATTTGTAGTAATGTATTTTTTGTTTAACGAACAGTTTCCGTGGCCACCTTCGCACACCTCTTGCTTCTTAAAAGACGTTTCTTTGTTGGGGCGTCACGCAGGAAACTAGGCAATGAGACTATGCAGACAATATACCACCGACAAAAAACTTGAATATAGAGAGAGCTCTCACAGCAGCGTCAGGCAGAAAAGTCTGTGCAAGCTAAGCAAACAGTACGATAGACTTCCTTGGTCGCGCACCGTAGCACATCTTTTTAGAGAAATGTAGCACTTTTTTCCATGCAAATTATTCGTTTCGACACTATTTTTATGCATCTGTTTATATGCCTACTTTCTTATACAGATTCAACAAATCTATATTGAGGTAACGCGTCTTTTTCACGACTTCAACTACTACGGACCAGCTTAGCTTTATTTAAGAGGTATTAATGTGATATCAAGAATACGTAAGTTAAACAAAATGAGTGGGCACTAATTTACGGGGTACCACTGCGTACTTATGCTATGCGGCGCACACAGCTTTGCTGTAGTATTGTGCAGGAGCCTTATGACCACTGTAAAAGTATTGATGTACTCCGTGACAGTCATGGGTCTTCGGCGCTAAGTGAAGACTGAGTCAGCTGTATAACGTATATCACGATCAAAGGCATAGTTTTTAATTCACATCTTTTTACTGGCTCTGTAATCAGTTACTGTGCGGGGGTAAGTAATAACTTTGTATCAATAATGGCTTCATTCGAAGAAGACGACAAATGGCAACATGACAGTCAAAGTTTGTGCGAAACTTTCGCTCCTGGACTTTCCTGTGTGTACTTCAACACAGAGGTGTATGCCTGGGCTGGCACCGGCATACGCATCGGAGCCCAGTGCACTATGGATGGAGCACGTTCACTGTCAGGCCCGGACAAACAGTACGTGCCCTCGCAACACTGTCCTGCAGCGACTGATGATTAGAATCCGGGGGCTGTTTTCTCTGTAGTTTTTAACCACTTTCTTGTGCATCTCGAATATACGCTATCAGAAGAAACAAGCAAAAAAAAAAGGAATGGAAGACTCCAACTTAGAAATAATGGTTTTGTGCTTCCCAGTGTGCTTGGTGGAAAGATTTTTTGGACGATAGACCTCGAATATGGGTTGAAGTTTGGATTTGAGTCACTTCTCAAGTATTCAGTCTGGCCTCATATGTACGTCTGGTCTTTGATTAGGAGGTAATGTCATTTATGAGTATGAAAAAAGTTAGGCAAATTAAACGCCGTCGATGCCATATTTTTTCGCGTGTCTGTTCAAAACGCTCGCTCCGTACTGCAGGGACGATAAAATTTCGGCAGATAATCACGTTCTTTTTTGTTTAGAGATAGATTTGAACAGTACTTCGAAGGTAATTCTTTCACAAAAGGTTTGTAGTTTCCGTTAGCCATGCCTGTTGACTAGAAATTAGGTTCAATGTTAATTGTTACGGATTCGAGTGAATCGATTGGATTTTTAATAAAGAGAGCACTTTTGTAAATGATGTTTACTCACAGACAGCATGCAGGTGATGACCGCTCCCTTTCACAATACGGGGCTCTTCACCTTGTTGCCTAGCATGTTTTCTTCATTGTTATGCTTCATCTTTCCAACTACTGACGGAGACTTCAAACGGTGAGATCACTAGCATCATCCCTGCCGCGTCAATATGATTCTACTGCACTGCACACAGTGTCTACTGCTGGCAGTTCAGATGAACTTAAGGGCAGAATTAACTGTGACAAAGTTACTTCTTACTATTATCAAAGAAGGTTGGAAGGTGATCGTAGCAGCGCTTGCCGTCTAACTTTCTGCTTTTGACCAACACGACGACAATAACGGCTGCAGATAGCATATGAGCGGACGTTTAACATCGTACGCGCAAAGAAAGCCTTATGTTTGATTGGAACCGATGCCTTGCTTTCGGCTTCTTTCACTGTGGCTGCCATCTACCAAAAGCGCTTTTTGAGACGCCTTGTAAATTTTATTCTGATCTCTCTGGGGTATCGATTTGCGTATTCTTCTCTTCTTCCTTCGAGACAATTCAGCGATGAAAATGCCCGTAAATGCGACCATACTTTGACTGTATTCGTTGCTATATGAAAACGCGCGCGAGGGGAAAAAATGTTTGTAGGAAAACATATTCTACCCTGGGCCGCATAATTCCTTGTTTATGGTGCTTCTACATGGTCACCGCCCCGCCTGGAAATGCGGCCATGAGCGCTGTTTAATATATCGCATTTAGTATTCCATAAGGTGATTTATTCACGCCGATCAGAAATAACAGTCCCTTTGAACGGATTGAGTAAAGCCTTTGGTGCCATGGTTTTCTTTTGGTAAATAGTCGGCTCCAGCGTCTACACAAAGCTGTAACTTTGTACCTGACCTATAAACACCCAAACATGCCGACGTAGGCCGAGTTTCTCATGGTTAGAGCACACTCCTTATGAAGGTTTAGTTTCTGTGGTTTATTGAGGGCTCATAAGCTACGAGCACACAGATATATAGCAAAGCTATTAAATTTGTTGACATCGCTGTCAAATGCTTACCTCTCTACCGTAGCCTTCTTTGCGTTCAAAACATTTGCGGCATTTTCAATCTTGCGTAATGCCATCTCATCATTGGCTTTGAGTAAAGACGAAACTACTCAAATGTTGTGTTCATTAAAGTAACAACTTTGCCACCTGGATATTTCTTAGGAAAACGCATACCTCGGCCCCCAAAACTAACAGACGATTACAATAGTCGGCAATGCGAAATATGAGCGCAGCTCTTCACGCTGTTACGCTCCATGGTGTCTTACGCTGCTAGCCACAATCCGGGATCTTTCTGTGGCAGCCACCTTCCTGTCTTCCATTGCTCCGCTGTCGCAGGGGCAGGCGGCGTTTCGCTCTGCTACTACCTGCCACGGTTGTCAGGTGGTGTATTACACCGACTACGCCTACGCCGATGACGACGACTACGACGCAGAATCCACGAACCGGCACCTAAAATCTGCGCTGCTAAATGATTCGGCTCCTTGAGACCATGTAGCTACATTGCACACAAAAGCTTTTTCCTCAGAAGGAGTAAGCATTTATTTTTAGGTACAGAAACTGGGCTCTACACAAATACGGAACATTGTTCATTCTACTCTGCAAACAACTTGTATGCCCTGCATGAAAGACACAGATGTTGATTTTAGCACTCGCAATTACAAATATGAGAAGCTAACCAGTTTACTGACGCTGCTAGCTTCAGGAGAAAAGAGAATGCGAAGAGATATCTGAAAACAAGAACAAGACAAACATTCTCTTCCGAATGGCTGGTTTCATGCGAGTATGTAAACTAGAAGCAGAGTAATGTAAGACAACCAAAATGCAGCAGACGAGCGCTATAAGCACTCAGCCACCGTGAGAGCTGAAATGGAGGAAATAGAAGTTATACATCCCTCAGAGACAAGCCATAAAATGACCGTTCAGCCCCAAGGAATGGTGCCAAGATTCTGTAAGGCCATTCGGCAAGTAACATTTTTCCGTCTTCTTAAAACATATGAAAAAATACCTCCTGTTGCCTTATTTGTGGCCACTTAGCAGGGTATTTACTGTGTTGCCTTTAGGTCTGCAGAAGCCAAAAATAATATAGAGCTACAGAGCCAATCAGAAATTAATATATTCGAAGCACAGTCGGTATCAATTATACTGCTTAAAAAAACTATTTACACGCGATCCTGCAATCCGATGCCATAAATGTGCGTTAGGAGGCTGGTTTTTGCCTTTAGATTTTCTCGCATCAGATTATTAGCGGTGCCATCGAAGTCACGTCAACATAATTACAGTATACGTAGTCACTGCTGGGTCCTATGGAGGGTTCTTTACTGAGGCGCTTTGAATGTGAAGGCTTTGTTTTTTGTTATTTTAATTTTATTTTTATTGTTTTTCTTTATTTATTATAAAATACGTACTCATTTATATACAGTCGTAAGGCAACGCATATGCCAGGTTCTCTTTTCTTCGCCGAGAAGCAAAGCGGGTTTTTATTAAATACAGCCTTTAAACAACAAAGAAGCGGCTGTATGCCCCATTGGTTCTGTGTTCGCCTCGTAAATTGAGTACCCTCAGTTTCATTCGCGGCACCTTAGGCAAAATTTCTTTTTTGTTCACGTGGCCACTTTTTCTGGCTGTAGGTTTTTGTTGCCGGTGAGCCATATATTGCTCTTGCACTAAAAATGCTTCCTGGCATTCTCGCCGCCCCTCCGACGTTGGCAGAACACGCCCTACTCAGGGAATACCCCTGCGTGATATCCTCTATCTCAAAGCAAAAAAAAAGGAAATATTCGTGGCCAGTTTCCATGAACTTCATCTTAGGATTATAAATCCTGTCAGGATTATAAATCAGGATTATTAAGTCAAGATTATAAATCCTGACTTTTTACTGCGTTAGAAGTACAGTCATCTTTTGCAGTGAAAACCTCAGTGTGTGGGTGTGCGCGTGTGTGCGAGTGCACACGCCTCCCGAGAAGCACCCTTTTGAGATTAAGGAGAGTAAGGGAAGTGAATAATATGCCTCCATGTAAGCAGAGTCAAAGGAACAATCACTAAATCTACAATGTTCATTTTTGCGAACGTGCTCCAGTTCTGACATGTCTCCTGCTATTTGTTACCTGACAAAGGAGTACAACATAACCTCTCGGTAAGCAAAGCCGACCTGATACCATGTACGAAGAACTTCTTTTGCCACACGTTTCATCTAAGCCCCCACTGCTACCTTCATCGCGTTTCTGAAAGTGCTCTTGCTCTTAGTCCAGGACAATTCGTTGCAAAGTACATTTCTGACTTCCAAAGGAAAACCGCGACAGTGTCCCTGCTTCTACCTCCTTTTTCTCGTTTTTTTTCTGCTTCGTGCAGTAGTCAACCTTTACTCCTCTATAGTTTTTTCTTCCTCTTGCGGCGCTCATGCAGGCAGTGTTTTCTGGTAAACATGGGAAATTTATGAAACAGCTTTACGCTGTCCCGTTTGCCAGAATAGAACTGCCACCTCGTGCCGTGGAGATCTTCCCACTGAGCGCCTGTGCCGTCTTATGTCCTCGGCTTAAAACCTGCATAACAAACTTGACCATATACTTGGGGCCTCTTGCATTGCTTTGAAGTATTCTTTATTCTATCTTCATCATGCCATTTCTGTTCCTTATTCTGTTCGCTTTCCTTGGATCCCATCGCGTGCTTAGCTTCGACCTTCACCATTTCTTGAAAAAGATCCCCGGTTCTTTTCCCCGCTTCTTAACAGCAACGAATCCTCCATTTTCCGCTGTTGCCAGTTTTACGGGCAACAGAAAGCATAAGGCTTCAATGGAAAAAAAAACATCAAAAAGAAAGAGGAACAATCTCATTGACTGAACACTCGAGTTCGTTGTATAGACGGTTAGCAGTAGAACTGAACTTAAGGAGGAGTGCTACGCAAAATTGAGCATGTTGTAGGCAATTAGTTGGGCGTGTGTGGTCGCCTTAAAGCGGAATACGTGATCACAACAGCAGGGTAGAGTTAAGGCAGTTATATTCAAATGGGTAAGAGTGGAAAAGTTGTTGGAGTTCTATTATTTTAATGCCATAAACAAATTTCCTCTTATCGCAATGGACTACTGCATCATGACTTGCAAAATAAAATTAATGAACAATACCAGTCCTTCGAAAGCGACGTTCAAAGTTTCCATGAATATTTAGCCCTTGGAAACGCCTTTACAGCTATAATTCGGAGCTTTTCTTTCTGGCATTCTTTGAGTATCCGCGCAGTATGGATGTATATACCAGGTGTCCCAGCTAAATGTAACCAAGCTTTTATAAAACACGAGGTGTACTAGCCGTCTGAAACCAAATGATGGTTGTTTAGAGTCGCGTCACCTAGTCTGCAGTATTTTTTCGTCCCTTAAGGTTGACGAATTAGTTCAGCTTAATTAACTAACTTTTTAATTATTGACTTGAGGAACAAAGTGTCAATGGAAAAGTTGTAGATCGCTTTGAGAAACAGCTTACTGAGACAATTGCAGCAAAGTAATAATTACGTAAAGTAGTTTTTTTACCGGCCTTTAACCATAACCCGCACAATAAGAAAAAGCTTCCACATGACAACTGTGCCACATCAACGAATAAAATCCATTTTTTTCTGAAGTGCTCTCCTCGATGAGACTTTGGGTGCACATTGGGGCAGAGAAGTGAGCGAGCAGCTGGTCACGTGACAACTTTCTTTTAAGGCCAATAAATGAAGCTACGTAAATGGTAACTTGACGGAAACTGCACTACTAGCGCTTTTTCGAGGCGAACTAAAACTTTTTCATTGCCGCTTTCTTCCTGAAGTCAATAATTTAAAAGTTAGCTAATTAAACTTAACTAATTAACGAACTTTGAAGAGCGAAAAAAATACTCAAGACTAGGCCACGCGACTATGAACAACCCTCAGTTGGTTTCACTGGACTAGGACACTTCGCATTTTTTATAAGTTTGGTTACATTTAGCTGAGACACCCGGTATATAGCGACTCAGAAGTATGGCCCTTGTTGTGTCCATAATTCTGAATGGCATGAAACTTTAAATACATTTTTTTTGCAATCCTGAATTCGAAATAGCACGACTTGAAGGAGTTTTCTCATATTTAAAGAGGTGAATGCAGCCATGGTGGTTCAGTAGTTGTGGTGCTCGGCTGCTGACTCGAAACACAAGGGTTCGATCCCGGCCGCGGTGGCCGTATTTTTGACAGAGGTGAAATGTCTAGAGGTTTGTGTAGTGTGCGATGTCAGTGCACAATAAAGAGACCTAGCTGGTCGAAATTATTCGCAGCCGTACACTACGGCATCCTCGTAGCCTTAGTCGCTTTGGGACGTTAAGCCCTATAAATAAGAAAATGACTGTCAATCAATAACTCTAAAACTAGAAATTCTACCTTAAACTACATCGTAATAAGTGAAAAGAATAAAATGATTATTATACTGATATTTCCATTCATTGCTTCGGGAGCATTAGGTCGTCCCATTTTGCACTGCTGTTCGGAGTTAAATAAGGTATACGAAGACAGCGCGTTCAGTCTCGCTGCTCGACACACTGTACATAGCCTGCAAATTGAGCGAGCCTTTCATATTGAGTTATTCATCGCTTTATCCCGATGTCTTCGATCCTATGTTTTCAACTTTGCCGACAAAAAGCTAATTTCTTCCTTTCACTCTTGCTAGTAACACGTTCATGAGTCACTGTTATGAACGCAACCATGTGGTACAGAGTCGATGACACTGGTCTAGATCGCTCGAGCGACGCCGTCCTATGAAAATAATGCGAAATTGTAAAGAAGGCATTCACTTTCACTGATGATACTTCCGCTGAGGAGAAGCCTAAAAGACATGTGCACCACACAGGCACCAGCGCCTTATCCCCAGCAAAGCAGCTGCGATAATATTTAGCTTCATTTGCTCCCCAGCACACCACTCGAGCGCTCTAGACAAGTGTGATCGACTCTGTACGTTAACAGGGACGGATAAAAACCAGAGGTAATGACCACTCATCTGGAAATTAAAAACACAGGTTCAGTCTAACTTTTCAAGAAATATATGAATAGATGTCCAAAAATGTAGTGCCTTTTTTTTAATGAAAACCTTCAGTGGACAAAGCCTAGCATCTCTCTTTCGAGACTGCAAGCAGTGTCCCAGAACGATACAGCCGCCATTTCACGCCTGCCCCACTAGCTCCAGTTCCTTCATGCATTCGTTTGTACGTACCACGAAAGAAGCAAAGGAAAGAACACAGGGCATGACATCATATCTCATATCATATCACGACATCATATCGTGACATCAGAACCCATGAATGACATGACATCATATCTGAATATTTTTCTCTATTTTATTGCATGAAGGTCATCGGCGTGAAAAGTCGCTTGTGTGGATGATCGCTAATGACAAAACGAAAGACTGCGTCATTTCAGAGAGTCGCTGCTTTTTTAACGGCAAGGACATATACTGTATACACTACTTAGTCGTAACTATCTAATCTGTCGCAAACAATGCATCAAGGTGACACTAAAAATTCAACGCTTGTTTAGCGAAGAGTAAACGAACCCCATAAATCAGAACCAATTTAACTTTATTGTGCAACCACATATCGTTCATTACATCTACAGGCAGCTGTTTGCAAAAATTGCATAAAGTCAATTTTGAATGAATCGCTTTTTATGTTAGCGGAAAGAACGCAGTGATCTCGATGAGGTAATGCCTGAGCGGCCACAAGTCGCTATACAGGATTAGCAGCTGAAGCTAACTTTGGCGGTGTTACATCAATGGCACACAAGCGCATTTTCTCTCTACTTTCGCACATCCTAACGATTTCTGAACTATATATTGCCACCTCGCATTGCCAGGTGGCGCATAGCGGACGACGACGAAGTAGGGCTCGCGCCGTGTGGAATCTGCCGCCTTTGCTGCCCCAGCTTGCGTGGCCTTGTCTGTCTTCGCACTTGTTAATAAAGCCCCCTTCGTCAACAAGTACGTTACAGTCTGGTGGAGTGTGCCGGTACCCGTGAGCCCATGCAAGAGACCCCTCCAGGCTGCCGTTGCGCCAGCCCTGTACCGCTTGACACCCCGGTACATCGCTTCAGTCGGAGGATCCAGGGAATGCCTTCGGAGGTAGGACTAGTAGAGAGCAGTGCCATGGAAACAGCCGCTCCTCCTCCTCTGTAAACCGCCGCTGCCGCGCCATCCCAGTACACTTTGCAGACTCCCCGGATTCCCAAGACGTTCCGTGGGGAACTTTTTGAGGATCTGGAGGACTGGCTCCTTCATTTTGAACGCGTAGCTGCGTTTAAACAATGGGACGACTCAGCCACACTCCTGGACGTTTACTTCAGCCTTGAGGATGGTGCTCGCACCTGGTTTGAAAACCGAGAGGACCTTTTAATCTCGTGGCATGAGTTCCGCCGTCGGGTGCTGGAGGCCTACACAAGCGTGGATCGTCGCGAACGAGCTGAGCGTGCACTACAATCTCGCATCCAGCTGCCGAACGAAAGTGTTCAGATGTACGTCGAGTACATGACGCGCCTCTTCAGAATAGCTGACCCGTACATGCCGGAAAAAAAAACCCCGGCATTTGTTGCGTGGCGTCAAAGAGCAGCTTTTCGCAGGCCTCGTGCGCAGCCCACCATCGACCGTTGCTGCATTCCTTACAGAGGCCACAACGATGGAAAAGGTGCTGCAACGACGTTCTGCGACCTACAACCGGCCCGTGCATGGTGCTGCTGTCACCGCATCGTTTGCTACCTCCGGGAGCCACCCTGACGATCTGCGCGAACTGATTCGCACCATCGTGCGTGAAGATGTCCTGAAATTTTGCAGCCCTTCGCAGCCAGCGCTAGGTTCGATTTCTGCTCTTGTTCGCAAGGAGGTGCAACAGGCGTTCAGGGCTCCTGCTGTCGAAACACCTCATCTGCCTGGAGACTGCCACCGCCCCACTTATGCTGAAATTGCGAGGCGCCCGGCTGCGGTTTCGCCACCACCGTTTCCGGTAACGCCTCCTGAGCCGCGGTCCTCAGTGCCACCAGTGCAGTATTTCGACGATCGCCGAGCGCCCTTGCGGAAGGCCGATGTCTGGCGCAAACCTGATAACCGGCCACTATGCTTTCACTGCGGAGAACCAGGACATCTCTACCGTCATTGCTCTTATCGGCGCCTCGGTCTGCAAGGCTTTCGAGCCGATTCGCCCAGACCCCGGTTTGGCTATCGGCCCCCTGCCATTGAAGGCTTCCTAGCAGGACAGCGAATTTCAGCCCGCGCGCCGCATCAGCCACGCTCATCGTCTCCGAGGCGCTCTTCCCCGAACCGCCACAGCTCCTCGCGAGCAGCACAGGGTCGCTCGCCCAGCCCTCGCCGGGAAAACAGACCAGCGACCTTCGGGGGCGAGGTCGCTGGGAGTCGCTGCGCTGAAGACCTCCCGCCGCCGCCGCTACGCTCCGACCGTGAATAGATGGCACCGCCATCCGACCTAGACAGCCCCGTTTCTTTGGACATACCTGTTCTTCTCGACGGTTACAGAGTCAGTGCATTAGTGGACACCGGGGCCAACTATTCAATTATGAGTGATAAATTTGCGACTATTCTGAAAAAAGTGCTTACGCTTTGTTATGTGGTGCATCTTCGTACAGCCGGTGGTCATCTCGTTACCCCAAAGGGCATTTGCACGGCTCGCATTCAGATTCACGGATCTACGTTCGTCATCAGTTGTGTAGTTCTGTGCAATTGCTCCCGTGATCTCATTATTGGCATTGACTTTCTGAAGGAGTATGGTGCCGTTCTCGACCTCCCCCAACGAATCATCACCGTTTCGACCACTCAAGCCGCCCACCTCGCCGACTCTTGCCACCGCAGTGCCGCCCTTCGTGCTTCTGCTGACAGTGTCACGTTGCCGCCACGGAGCAGTGTTTTGTTTGAAGTCACCTGCAACGACTTGCATGACGCAGAAGCTGTCGCCGAGGCTGACTGTTCACTCCTGCTTACTCAAGGCATCTGTGCCGCTCGCAGTCTACAGATGCTTCGTGGTGGCCGGTCTGCGGTACTGGTCATAAATGTTTCTAATGAATACCGGCACCTTTTTGCAGGAACTGCTATTGCTTCTGCCGAACCTGTTATCGATATTCCTGTTTGTTTTGCGTCCGCGGCAGCCGGCACTCACGAACCCTCCCTTGAAAACGTCGGCATAAACTGCCACCTGCCTCGGGAACAACGACTGGCTTTGGAGCAGCTGCTGAAGGAATACAAGCCATGCTTTGCTTCCTCCTCGAAGGTTCGTCAAACACCCATCACGCAGCACCGCATCATCACCTATGACGACGCTCGCCCTCTACGACAGCAGCCTTACCGTGTTTCTGCTAAGGAACGGGCAGTTATTTAAACCCAGGTTCAGGAAATGCTTGATGATGGCGTTGTTCAACGTTCCCAAAGCCTGTGGTCTTCGCCTGTCGTCCTCGTTAGGAAGAAGGACGGCACTCTCCGGTTTTGTGTCGACTATCGCAAACTGAACAGTGTGACCAAAAAGGACGTCTACCCGTTGCTGCGCATTGACGATTCGCTGGATAGATTACGGCGCGCTAAGTACTTCTCATCTATTGACTTGAAGAGCGGCTATTGGCAAATTGTAGTAGACGAACGGGACCGCGAAAAACCACTTTTGTGACTCTAGATGGCCTCTATGAATTCAAAGTGCTTCCTTTCGGTTTGTTCTCCGCCCCGGCTATGTTTCAAAGGGTGATGGACACCGTCCTCACAGGCCTCAAGCGGCAAAGCTGTCTTGTCTACTTGGACGACATCGTCGTTTTTTCGGAAACGTTTGATCAACATCTCCAGAGCCTGCGGGCTGTCCTCGACGCTCTCCGCTCGGCTGACCTTACCCTGAAGCCCCAGAAGTGTCATTTCGGTTACGAAGAGCTCAAATTTCTGGGTCACGTTGTGAGCGCTGAGGGAGTGCGGCCGGACCCCGAAAAGACTGCCGCCGTCGCGTGCTTTCCCGTTCCAACCGACAAGAAAGCTGTCCAGCGCTTCCTGGGTCTCTGTGCGTACTATCGGCGCTTTATTCAGGACTTTTCCACGATTGCCGAGCCGTTGAGGCGTTTCACCAGGAATACCACCTCCTTTGTCTGGACCACTGAGCAACAGACGGCTTACTCTTCGCTCCGCCAGCGCCTTCGAACACCTCCCGTTCTTGCGCACTTTGACGAAGATGCCGATACCGAGGTCCACACCGACGCCAGTAACATCGGCCTTGGCGCTGTCCTTGTTCAACACCAAGAGGGCCTTGAGAGGGTTATCGCCTATGCTAGCCGTACTCTCTCCCGCGCCGAGAGCAATTACTGCACGTATGAAAAAGAATGTCTTGCGGTCGTGTGGGCCACGATGAAGTTCCGCCCTTATCTATACGGCCGCCCATTCAAACTCGTAACCGGTCACCACTGCCTATGCTGGCTGGCAAATTTGCGAGACCCATCTGGACGCCTGGCACGCTGAAGCTTACGGCTCCAGGAATTTGACATTACTATTGTCTACAAGTCCGGCCGCAGACACGAAGACGCCGACAAACTGTCGCCTGCACCAGCTGATCCTTGCGACGCAGCACCCGATGACGACAGCGGCTTCCTTGGTACGCTCACCGCCTCCGACCTACTGACCCGGCAGAGGGCGGACTCGGAACTTCGTCCTCTCATTGAAGCCCTTGAAGGTAGCGATACGGCTATACCTCGCCACTTCTCTCGACGTCTTGGCTCCTTCTGTTTGCGGCAAGGCCTCACGTACAAGAAGAACTAGAGAGGCAACGATAGACCTTACCTTCTGATCATTCCAGCCGATCTCCGAGCTAACGTTCTTTTCGCCTGCCACGATGAGCCCACATCTGGCCACTTTGGCTTTTCACGTACGCTCGCCAGAGTGCGGAACATGTACTACTGGCCTGGACTTTCTGCTGATGTCAAACGCTACGTTAAAAGCTGCCGAGAATGCCAGCGCCGGAAAACGCCACCACTGAAGCCGGCGAGTTTTCTCAAGCCTGTTACAGCCCCTCTCGCTCTGTTCGACCATATCGGCATGGACCTCCTCGGCCCTTTCCCTTTGTCGCAGGCCGGCAATAAGTGGATCATAGTTGCTACCGACTATTTGACTCGCTACGCCGAGACCAAGGCGATCCCTCGTGGCACAACTTCCGAAGTCGCGGAGTTTTTCTTGCACAACATCGTCTTGCGACACGGCGCCCCATCGCACGTCATTACAGACAGAGGGACGGCGTTTACAGCGCAGCTAATGGACCACATCTTTCGGCTGAGCTGCACAACGCACCGCAAGACCACGGCCGACCATCCGCAGAGCAATGGCTTGTCCGAACAATTGAACAGGACCCTTTCGGACATGTTGTACATGTACGTAGATGTCCAACACAAAACTTGGGATGAGGTCCTGCCGTATGTCACCTTCGCCTTTAACACCACCCTGCAGGAAACTACGCGCTTTACACCGTTCCGCCTTGTGTACGGACGTGAAGTTCAGAGCATGGTTGATGCCATGCTCCCGTCCCCAGAGGATGACCAACTCGACCCAGACGCTCAACAATTTGCCCAACGTGCTGAAGAAGCCCGTCAGCTGGCCCGCGTGCACATTGGGCAACAGCAGAGCACCGATGCGCGCCGTTACAACCTTCGCCACCGACAGGTTGACACAAACCCGGTGACCAAGTCTGGGTATGGACTCCTGTCCGTCGCCAAGGCTTGTGCGAGAAACTGCTCTGCCGCTATTTTGGCCGTTACAGAGTGGTCCGGCGTGTGAGTGACGTTAACTATGGAGAGGTTCCGGACGTTGTTGCGCAACCCCGACGCCGACAGCCCAGCTCTGACATTGTGCACGTTGTGCGGCTTAAGCCGTACTATACTCGGTGACACAGACGTGTTTATGTCTTGGAACGCTTCAGTTGCGGAACTTTGCTCGTTTTTTGTTTATTTTTTGTTACGTCGACAGCGCTCTTCTTTTCATAAGGGGGGAATAATGCCACCTAGCATTGCCAGGTGGCGCATAGCGGACGACGGCGAAGTAGGGCTCGCGCCGTGTGGAATCTGTTGCCTTTGCTGCCCCAGCTTGCATGGCCTTGTCTGTCTTCGCACTTGTTAATAAAGCCCGCTTCGTCAACAAGTACGTTACAATATGTAGCATTTTCCGTTTTTGTGCAGCATGTTAAAGCATAAGTTACGTAGAAGGCCAATTGTTTTTGAGAACTACAAGAGCAGCCTATTTAGCGTTTAAAATTCTTGCTTTAAATACCTTACTATACCTGTAATTTTCCATCTTGCAGTAAAACTACTGGGATCGTATTCTAAAATGACCATATTCTAAAATTTTAAAATGGCCATTTCGCGTCTGTCTGGTCTCACTCACTCAGATATACCTGCGGCTTTCACCCGTCCATCGGGTAGAAGGCGACTGGACCTCACCGTTGCCCCGCCGCGGTGGCTCAGTGGTTACGGCGCTCGGCTGCTGGCCCGAAAGACGCGCGTTCGATCCCGGCCGCGGCGGCTGAATTTCGGTGGAGGCGAAATTCTAGAGGCCCGTGTACTGTGCGATGTCAGTGCACGTTAAAGAACCCCAGGTGGTCGAAATTTCCGGAGCCCTTCACTACGGCGTCTCTCATAGCCTCAGTCGTTTTGGGACGTTCAACCCCAATAAACCAAACCAAACCAAACCTCACCGTTGGCCGCATATCTCAGCCAATGGGCAGGTCCGGTTGCCTGCTGTTGACAGAGAGCTGCGACGCACCTCAGCAGCACTTGCATATCGCAGTCAATGGCAGCCAGTGCTGAGGTCCTGTTGCCAACCGCCCAATGACCACGTAGCTTTCCACAAACACTTGAAATCCGTGGTTATATCTGAGTGAGCAATGACAAAGGACCGGACGGACACGATATGGTCATTTCAAAACGGACAGCTTATGAAATCCGACACCTGTTATTAGTCTTGAACGACGCTAAACGCACAACGATGAGTCGACGATTCTTTGCGACGGAAGTAGCAAGCCGATGTGCCCTTGAAATTTCTTCTTCAGCAATTTGCTGAGAAAGTGGTTCGGCCATGAAAACGTGCCTTCTGCAGTGACTGCATCCACGTTTCAACTGCTGCATCAGTCAATCGTTTCACCGCCAAATTTAGGAAGAAGCCTTCTTGCCGAGGCGTGAGAAGGATCAAAACAGGTTTGAATAAGCTCATTTTTGTCATTATCAGCATCGGATTCAAGCCTTTGCAGATTTAGGACGTCTTTAAAAGCTATAAATCCACTTGGCTTTTGTGTAGAGGGCTATCAGTCGAAGTACAATATCCAACGTCATATCGTTCAGTTCTTTTCTCCAGCTTAACTGCTTTTCCTCATCTCTGCTTTCTTCGTCGTCTCAAGTAGCTTGTCACCTTCTTTTACTATTTCATACAAATTTAAAGCTCTTTGTAAAATTATTCAAAGTATTTTCATCAGTCCTATCATCGCTCAACATGACATCTAGTCACCAAGAGTCCTTCTCAGATAGTTCCAGTAAGCTGACATATCAACGTTTGACGCATTTTACTTGGCAAGACGAGATTTGAGTTATCCCGTTAATAACCTTGTAATCTCTGGCATGTCACCGGTCACACGTAGTGGAAAATTGTGAACAAGATACTGTTATGCGCACACAACTCCGTGAATTGCCAACATAAAAGCATAAACATCTTTTTCCAGTATATCTATCAAAGCAATTTTAGCGTCTAATCTGCCACAGACGCAGGAACTTTTATTAGAGAGCTATTCTAGTAGAAGCCGACGGCATCGATAAAATAACACAAAATAAATTTGGTTTCAGCCCGGCGTTGAAATGAAATGGCGCCGTTCTGAGTATTGATCTTCATGTACTGTTTGCGCCTGCGTAATTTTCCGCGCTCTTCCCGTTCTGAGATATTAAAAAGTAGTTAAAATTACCTAAATTCATGCGTTAATCAATGTTTGCGCTATAAATATTCGAGTGTTTTTTTTTTACATTTATGCAGAAGTTCTGCTGGCTTACCCATGAATTGGAAAAATTTAATTCCGCAGAAATCAATTAAATAATTAGCAAATTGCACCAAGCAAAAATAAAAGTGAAGGCGAGGCGCGTACAAGCAATATTATACGTTCATGCGTTCCACTACTAAACATTGTGCACGCGGAAGGCAGACGATATCTTACGCCGATCCCAGCTTTCTTGTTACTGGCAATGATGAAGACGGCCCTCCTGTCCTGATTGATCTGAACTTGAAGGCCTTCAGAGGTCGTTAGAAACGGCAAGGAACAGGCTGCTCTCTCCACGGTCACACAGAAAGGGAAAGCAATTGCAAAGTTATGAAACTTACACACGCACATTTGCAGAGGCCAGTGTCCCCGTAAACAATTGAGAGCAAAACATATGCCATCAACTAATGATAGCAGCAAAGAATGAAGACAAATATTGTGGTCTGCCCTTCATGCGCTAAAAATATCCATATACCGTAGACCAGGACGAATTTTTCTTTAACTACTAAGTTTCTGAGAAAGTTGTATAGCTTTCCTTTGTGGCCGTATGGCTGCGCTTGGGTGGATGCCGATGAGTAATTACTCCTTTATTACAAATTTACTCCACCTTGAGAGATTCCGCTGAAACATTTGACTAAAAATATCCACTTTGGAGCGAAAATTTTCCTTCGCCAAAGATAATATGTAATTGCTCAGTATTTGTCAGTCCTCATGTGTGGCTACCGTGACGCAACACAAATTTCAAGGCGTCACATGCGCTTCTTTCGAATATCCTATTGATTAGAAATGTGCATACGGCCACGAAGAAACGAAGATGGCACTTTAGCGCGACGAATCACTGGCGCTAGGCCAGCGGCCATTAAATCAACTCTTTTATATCGTTCATCGCGTCGCATTCTTCGGCTGGCCACCACCTAACAATATAAACAAATCGGCACACTTTACGCTTTTACGTGCTTATGATCGCAAAGAAAACAAATTATAGTGAGCGATTAATACTGATGTTGATACAGAGCATTTCATCCTCTCCTTTCTTGTTCTGTACACTCGTCTTATGGTTCTACGGCATCCTGGATGTTTACCAACTCGCCCAAATTGCAAGCGTTTTGAAAGGAACGAAAACGCACTTATTAGACCCGTATGAGCACTACGTAAAAATGGGAAGATGCTTATACCTTAAAAAAAATTTATTGCCAACTTTTCTTGAAGGGGTAAGGACACCATTTTTGAGAACGAGCTATTTATTGCATGTTGTTCGCTATGCATCTCGGAGCAATCAGACAAAATATGAGCTCATTTGATAAAGCCAGTAATTTCTATTTGACTTCTTAAAAGTTCTTTTTAACCATGTGGTAGCCAGGCAACACTGAGGAGCTCGCGACCCATGACCACATACGCCGACGGTCACGTGGAGGCTCGCGCCTGAACGCCTGAACTGCGAACTGCTCGTTACGAGTTTAGGGGAGCGGGTTGTTCGTTGTTCGGGCGAGGGGGGTGGAGGTGTGATGGGTGAAAGTTGGAGAGATAATGCCGCTCACTCTCCACGACAGGGGTACAAAGGCCTGTGCACTTCCCTTCTTTGTCTAGCTTCCGCCTAACCTCGGCGACTTCACTACAATGTGCCACGGCAGGACTAGAAGCAGGCGCACGCTCTGCTGTGTACCGACCGAAAGCGCGGCAGTTTTGCAGCAGACGACGGCGCTGTCGGGTCATGACGCCACTAAGGCTGCTTCAATACGGCCGTCGCTAAAGGGGCCGTGGCTTCGAGTCGATAACTTCGAACTGCAATTTCTAGCTGAGATGCACGCATAGAGCCCTATATCTTTATTAAGTACCCATAATAACGCTGTGGCTAGTAGCTGCACCGTAAAACAACGATTTGTTGTTAGAAAATGTCATGACCCTTTAAGTGGCTTGAGATTGTTCTCCACAAGATGTTTCTTATTTCAGCACATTTGAAGTCCATGCACGTTTGTAGACATTTCGCCTTTGTATACGAGAATTTAAAAATCTGAAGTCCACATATGTTCACGCAGCGACTAAGAAAAGTATTACTGTTAGAAAACACAGCAAAGGTACAGATGTATGGATGAACAAGGATGAGTTGTGCGGAAGCAGTTGAAGAAAAAGAAGTATTGGCGCAGCGCGCATAGGCGTTGATGACAGCGCCAGTGTTAGCGTCAAAAATGGTTTATTCCCGGTTCGAGAATATTTTTGTTTGCGAAAAACTTGTTGAGAGATATGCGTCTAAACGCTTGACTAATTGGGCTAGTCCTACTCCTCTCGCCATATCAGTAGTCCCTTTGCTGCTGTACAATATGTGTTGACTTGGTGAGGCCAGAATTAGTGCTTGTTAGAAGCATATTCTGCGTTTTTTTTCCCATTGCCTCCTTCCGTACGACGTGGTGTACAGGAAGGTAAAACAGCTGGCTCCATACATATAGACGCTCGGAGAATAAATTTCTCAGAACGACACAAGCCAAAAATTCTCCATCCAGAATGAATTAGCCGCAAATTAAATTTCAACAGTGTTCTACTCGATGTGCGCTTCCACGTAACCTTCTTAGTGGCAGCTGTATTCGATACATATTTAGTTTCAGGTTTCCTCTGGCTGCACGAGCCCTCAGCCACCTGTCTGCCCACAACTGCACTAGCGCACACACCGTCTCTTTGGGGGCCTGCTGAAATGCAAAACTCTCTCCGCACCATCACAGCTTCAAAGCTTCTCACCTAAAATTTGATCAATGGTGCTTCTGTATTTTTTTTTTGCGGTCATACTCGGCGCACAACCAACTCAAACGCGCATACGTCTTCCGGATATACGTCCGTGTTCGCTGGCACCACGCAGACACACTTTCAATGCATTTCTACACTGCCTTGCTTAAACTATCGTGTGTTATATCGCCCACACGTGCGAACATTTACAGTCCAAAAATTTTCGCTTCAACGTCATTTCCTCCTTTGTACGCTGTTTCCATTCGTTAGGCTACTTGTTCAGGCCACATGCGCTTTCAAGCACGCTCCACCCGTCTGCATTTCTTTAGAGTGCGCGACTCGTCCCTTGCGTTACGCTTGTCGCGCTGTGTGATGTTCTGTCACAGACCTACTTCCGTCTGCAAAGTCTGTCGCAAATCATGAGCTTCACGATTGGCATCGAGCGACGGAGCGGCCAGGGGCAGATGTTTTCTATGGGCATTCCATATTTGCTCATGCATTAGCCTTTCCTCTACTCGTGCAACGCTGAGCTTACTTTATGCCCTCGCTTTCTTGAATCGCGGCGTACTCCAGTTTTCAAAGTCGTTCATGATGGCGATTTCATGCCTTTTCTAGCATCTTAGACTGCCTTTCATTTCAGTTATAACAGGTACTGCCATGCTTCGGCAGTACCTAATCCGAAGCTGCAGACAATGGCGCAATAAAACGCACATATGTGGAGGAACGTGACGGGCTGAGTATGATTTTTAGACATTTAGGCTTTCCCTGATGCGCAAGCACACGCGCCTCTTAAGCAGTTCACGTTTTAAACTGTGTATTGACTTTGGCAGCGTTAAATGCACAAAACGCAAATAAAATCATTTAATCGTGCATAATACCTAGAGTTGAGGAAAATTTAACGCCAGCGTAATTGATTCTCACTTTGACGGCGTGATAATAGGTTTTTTTTTTTCTTGGGGGGTGGGGGGGGGGGGGGGGGGGTGAGGTGGTTAATGACCCAGAGCCACTCAGGCTATGAAGGACGCCGTAGTGGAGGGCTCCGGAAATTTCGACCACCTCGGTTTCTTTAACGTGCACCGACATTGCACACTACATGGGCGTCTAGCATTTCGCCTCCATCGAAATAAGCGACTTATAACAGCTGCATGGAAGCGGTAACTACTCCCGTCTTAATTTCCTTTTCAGGTGTTTTTGTCCTTGCGTTTCAGTTTCCTGTTGGCGTATTATTGGACGCGCATAGGTGGTTCGCAAGACACTGAACTTTTATACTTTGACCGCGTTTCGTTTGTAGGCGTTACACTCAGGCCGTTTTACTACCGGAGGGTGTATGTTTTAAGACTCTACCGCAGGTGAATGGAGGTTGATAATTGTTCTATATTTTGAGAATTCATCTCTCTATGTCGCTAAGCATCTAAGTGCCAAATTGTGAGTTAATAAATGACGGCTTTCCTGGCACACAACTTCCTTTGCTACCACTCTTTCGTGTCTTGAATGAAATGAGTAAAGCTGCGTGGTTCACTCCGCTTAGATCTGTAACATAATCTGGAGTCTGAAACAAACAAGAATGGGTATTTCTTTCATTGCGAGATATCTTATACAATTATACAAGACCCCTTGTACAATACTCCTTACACAATTTTTAGAAATAATCTTTTTTAGTTACAAGAGCGCTTTTTTCGGCACACCCTTGTGAGCGGTGTGATACATCAGACTACAACGAAAACGTGCTATGTAGTAGGATGGTTAACTAATATTTAACCGTTATCTTTTTAACTGTTACTGTTAGGCGCCTTAATTATTGAGAGCCGTGTAGCCCGCCGTAAGTATATCTATATCAGTTTGTAGAATTCAGAAAACGCGGCTACCCTCGGTGCGGTGGCCGAAGAAATTTTGGCTATCTCGGCAAGTTGCGTGCACTGGAGAGGTTGCTTTGCCACAAAGCTTCTTGAAAGAGCACAGATTTTTCGTGATGAAGCCAAAATTTGTTGGGCTAGAGCACCGAGGGCAACCGCGTTTTCGATATTGGTTTGCCTTGGTTATTGGGGTTTAACGTCCTAAAGCAACTCAGGCTGTGAGGGACGCCGTAGTATGGGTCTCCGGAAACTTCGACCACCTCGGATTCTTTAGCGTGCACTGACATCGCACAGCAGACGGGTCTCTAGAATTTCGCCTCCATCGAAATTCGGCCGCCGCGGCAGGAATCGAACCTGCGTCTTTCGGGTCAGCAGCCGAGCGCCATAACCACTGAGCCACCGCGGCGGGGCTTTTCGAAATTGTAAAAACTGTTATGGATATTACTTACGGTGAGCTACACGCCTCACAATAGTTTAGGAGCATAACAGTAATAGTTAAAAAGTTAACTGTTCAATATTAGCTAAATGTCATGCTAGTTAGCATGTCTTAGCTGTAGTCTGATGTATTGCACCGTTGATAATGCTATGCCGTAAAAAGCGCACTTCTAAGTCACAAAGATTATTTTTAATAATTGTGTACAGTCTTAGGTGACATGCCCTGTGTATGCAAGATGGCTGTAGAACTAGAAACTATAAAAGGCCCGGCACCGTGTACATGACGCTTGATGAAAGGCAAAGACAACCACGAAGGAGGGAAAGCAATGCTCGGAGAAATGGGTTGAAAGTTTACTTAGTTAAACACCTTCACCTAAAGTTAATCACAACTTTGCGATCAACATGCCTGTCAGTATAAGTCGGCTCAAGAGTTACGGTATCAAGAAAGAAATAGAAATAATGCAGAGGGCATATCGAGCCTTATCAGCACATTTCCGCTTTCAACATCAGGTGGCTTTTACGAAATCAACAGCAAGTAGCTAACAAACACTCCATCACTGTCGAGCAGCATATGGTACCTAACTTCTTCGCCATCCCTCGACACTGGTGACGTACTGGATGGCTAGAACAAAAGCACGTATAATACCAATTTTCAAACCAGCTGACCGCTCAAGCTCTTTTACCTATCGTCCAGTATCTCTGACTAGTACCTCCTCAAAGCTGCTTGAGCATATCATGGCATCCAACCTCATGGCACACCTTTAATCAATTAACTTCTTCTACCCTGAGCAGTACAGTTTTAGAATATTCTTTTGATGTGAAACACAACTAACCGAATTTACTCATGGTTTATTACAGTACATGGAGCACCGTCATTAGATAGATTCCATCTTTTTAGGTTCCTCAAAGGCGTTTTATCGTGTCTCCTATAATTATTAATTGCTAAAATTCTCTAGCTTTACAACATTTGTTATCGAGGATTGACCACTTCTTGAAAGGGCGCGTACAGTTCACGTGTGCTAACAATTGTATATCTCCTCTCCCGAGCGTAACAATGGGTGTTCGTCAGGGTGCGGGGCAGTCTCTTTTATTGTTCCTACTCTACAATGACCTGCCTTGTAACATCAAATCTAAAGTGAGATTGCCCATAGATTATTGCGTCGTATACCGCACCATAATCAACCAAGATGACACCTGCGCTTTCCAGCAAGACCTAAATGTTAGCGCACTTTGGTGTGAAAGCTGGCTCATGCCTTTGAACTCCGACAAATTCAAGGTCACGATATTTTCCCACCTTCATAGCCCGACTAACACTACCTATCTGAATTCAGTCCCTGTTATCCGCACCACAAAATACAAATTACTTGGTCGACACATGACGCCATCGCTATCATGGGTAACGCATATGGAAACTATCTGCTCCCAAACCTCACGCACCCTGGGCTATATGCGACGCAGTTTAACAACTCATCACCAGAAATTAAAAACCTGGCATATGTAACGTTCATCAGGCCAAAGCACGATTATTCGTCAGGCATCTGGAATCCATCACAAGCATTCCTCGCCGATAGCATCGAAGCCATTCAAAACCTATGCGCCGTTAAACTCAACACAACACACCCATTCAAAACCGTGCTGTACGATTTATCACCTTGACCTATTCAAACGAATTCAGCGTCACCTCATTAAAAAATAACCTTGAACTCCCATTCGTCGCATCACGCAGGCTCATATCTCATCCGCGCATTCTTCATACGTTCTATTACCACCTACGGTCCAGACACGAACAACACCTCTAAGAAGATCATCCCGTGTAAATCACAGCCAGTCTTTAACACGCATTCCTACCCACCCGCACCTTAGCAATGGATAGTTAATGCAATGCAGAAAGTTGGGCGAGTTGGTAATACATGTTGAACTTAGCAAATCGCAATTAAAAGACAGGGACAAGAAGAAGAAGAAGCACACAGGACAAACGCTTGTCAAGCGTTTGTCCTCTGTGCTTGTTCTTCTTGTCCCTGTCTTTTAATTGCGCTTTGCTAAGTTCAACATGGATAGTTCATTCTTCCCTCACGCAATAGTATCGTGGAATTACCTGCCAAAAAACATGGTAACCTGCACAGACAGAACAGAATTCCGCGAAAAAATGAAGTCATATTAGCTAATATCTTATTCCGCCTGATAAAACGGTACCCTCTGCCTTATTTCCGCTTTGTACGTTTTCTAATTTAACGTTTGCACTTATTTCTGCATCTTGCCTATTTTTTTTTCTCTTTTGTCGTTTCCACTTGCTTGCTTACGTTGTATTTTGCTTTTTATGAATTTTTTCGAGCTTCTCCAAAAAATTTTAACATGTTAACCTGCCTCCCCTATGCAATGCCTTCGGGACCTTAAGAATAAAATAAATGGCAGGAAATTCGCTGACTTTGCCGAGCACCGTTCGGTCGTTGTCATCATTGTCATCCAGTTGGGGAAAAAAATTAAAAACCATTGCCAAATAGGCCTGATTATGACGTCACGGCGTGTTTGCCTCTTTTGTTATATGTGACGTCATCATAATCACAGTCTTCAGGTGGCGGCGCACCTCCTCGACCCCACTCTATCGGCATGTTGGCACCCTGTTGGAGTTGTGTTGCCAGTTGATATACCTTGCACTCGCTACTACTCGATTACAGCCAACACGCCGCAATATGGCGCATCTGCAGCCATCGCGATGAGCCCTTTGTCCCGCCCGCTAAAAAAGTTACGTATATCGAGACCGCAAACATTCCTGTGCAGATATTGTTGTCCCATCGTTGGCTTCAATAATAGGTTTTATTTTCATTTCACAGTCGTCTCAAAGAGGTGCTTTAATTCGCTTCAGTTTGCCCTGTTGCTTATGAACGTTTTTCTACTACAGTACCATCGCCCAGCGATGGATAGAAGACAGAAAGAACACAAATAAAATCTTACTCGGAAGTGTTTATTTATGCCACAAAAAATAACATGCGCAGACATCACTATTTACTATCAGAAATGCCCATAATGTGAAGAGAAATTGCCGTCAACTTTGATGATATGGCCCAATCGTCCTGCATCGATTCTTTGAGTGATGTTACTACTGTTCTAGTAGTGGGCGCAGTTAGTGCTTCCGTTGTTATGGCGTAAGCCTTTCTTAGCTCATGAGTAGCGTCTCGTGCACGGAAGTTTTAGATGGAAATTGTCCGCACGAACTGTCAATTATAAATTGTATGGTAATTAAAATAAAATGTAAAAGTTGATTAAAGAGCAACTGCATCACTTTTTGGGAAGTTCGCGATATTCGAGGATTCATATCTATATAGGCTGTAGGTAAAGCATGCCAAGTGTTTTTGCACTAGCATTTCAAATGATAACGTAATCAACAATTGAGTTTAGCGCTTCTCCTCACACCACAAGGGGAGTGCGGGGAAGTTCAGTGTGACGTCATGCAAGGTATGATTTAAAATTACAGCTGCTCTTACCCACACCCTGCAGTGCCTCATCTGATGCTGCCAAACAATGCTCGGAGGGCATTGCCTTCTCTGGCGTTCTTTTCCTTTAAAGCAGGCGTTTTCGATAGTACTCTTGAAGATTAGTGGGGTCGCAGCGGAGCACCAGAGCAAGATGACCAGCGTGGCAGGCTTCTAGTTCCGAACTCCCATGCCGGGCGTTCGCTCTGAGCACGCGCAGTCCCTCTTCATTTTCTTCTAGCGCGCGCTGTAACGCCGATCTCAGCGCCTGCGCTTTATAGCGTCGCCGGGCGCTATAGGGCCCCCGCCTAGACGGAACGGCGAAATGTGCGCGCCGACGGGGCAGAGATGGAGTAGCCAGAGATGGAGAGTCCGGTAAGTTCATGTCAGCGGCCGGGAAGAGCCGTCGGGTGGAGTGCGCGGGCTCAGGTGGACGAGCCTGGCTGCTGCGCAACGGGCGAATGATGCAGGGTGCCGAGCTGAAAATAGACATTGGGGCAGGGGAGGCCATGGTTGGGCCGTCACCGACTGTAGTGCTGCCCGCTGACACAAGTGTCATCGGTGTTGGAACGTTGCGGCTGATGTCCACGGGGATCTCACGCGCCGTGCACGCGGTCACAAGCACAGGAGCGGCCGAAACGGCTCCATAGACTGACAGCAGCTGTGGTATGACCGTCGACATAATGGCGACAGCTGTGACGATGCCGGAAGAAGTAGCTGGGCTCAATGCCAGCTGCTTGGGTAAAGCGGGAGTGGCAGTCTGGAGCGGCTGGCCAGTGCTGATTGGCGTGTGGGCATGGTCGGCGGTGGGTGGCTGCAACATGGTTGTGGCAGTTACAGGCCGTACAGCTGAGACTGCTACATCAGACGGCTGGCTGGCAGCAACAGACACAGCTGGTGGATGGACAACTGCCGCACTACTCGGTGTGGGTAGCTCTACCATTCGTTGCTGAAGGTGGCTCAAATCAGGCACCAAGGCAGACGCTTGCTGCGACAGTGTCGAGCTGCCAAGGTCAGACTCCGAGCAGCGGGTGAAAATACTGAGGGCTTGGGGTGGGGCCCCTTGGGCAGGCGGTGTGGCCGCCTGGGTAGTGGGGCTGGTATCTGACAGATGCTGCGGTGCCAGCAATCTCACTTCGCCCTTAGCACGATCGCTCAGGTCAGTGACTGACAGCTTTAGCGGAATGAGCGATGAGGCGGCAGGTGAGCCTTCGGCTGGCAGCGATGCTACGCAGTAGGGTACAGAAGTTGGGGGCATGGGGCACTCGTCGAGGAAGAGCTCGACTGACGGCGGCCCTATTGCAGATGAGAGTTGCTCACTGGGCTGTGCTGTAGACGCTGTATCGTCTTTATGGGAGGCGGTATGCCCAAAGGAGCTGAACAGGGTGGCGCGTGGCGCATCTGTCGCTGAGTTCGCTGACGTGGCAAACCGCGGTGGGCCAGGCACCTCAACGAGCTGCTGGGGGAATGACTGCGGACTTCGGGCCGTGGACTCATCGCACAGTGCTGCTAGCGTAACCGGGGTAGCAGGATGTGCTACCGGAAGCGATGCGGTAGCGTCTGGTGCGGTCGGTGCTAAAGAAGCCGGGCTGGAGACGCTGGACTGGAGTGGCGGCGAGGGGCTGCTGAGGCGGGCCGGGTTCTGATGAAGGCTGCGTGGGCGCGAGCGAGGCCGGTGCAGGGCCAGAGGCTGGCGGTGGCGAAAATGGGTCCGCTGCGTCGTAGAGCTGCGGCGGAGCATAGTAGGCGCCGAAGTCAGCCAAGACGGCCGCACGCCGCTCTTCGCATGGCCGGCAGCCGAAGGCAGAGTAGGTGAGCCGACGCAGGAGTTCGGGCGGGAGGATGTCGCAAAGGACTGCGTGTTTAAACGGCTGGATGGTAATGCGGTTCAGGTAGTACATCGCAGCCTCCAGTTGGGCGAACCACCCGTCGACGCCTGTAGGCCGGAACGCTGGGAGCGGCGGGTCGAAACTTGGGTCCTGCCAGTACTCCATGCCAGGACGCCGCTGGGATAGAAGGCACGGTTCACCGGGTCACCACTGTTGAAGATTTGCGGGGTCGCAGCGGAGCACCAGAGCAAGATGACCAGAGTGGCAGGCTTCTAGTTCCGAACTGCCCGTGCCGGGCGTGCGCTCCGAGCACGCGCTGTCCATCTATTTTCTTCTAGCGCGCGCTGTAACGCCGATCTCAGCGCCTGCGCTTTATAGCGTCGCCGGGCGCTATAGTACTATCGATAGTTAGCTCTTTCGATAGTACTATCGATAGTTAGCTCTTTCGATAGTAGTATTGGTAGTACTATCGATAGTACTTTCAATAGTTCTATTGATAGTACTATCGATAGCCGTATCGATACCACTTGTTATGTATAGTACTATCAATTCTATAAAATCAACCACGCATACCCACTGCATCCTAAACTTGGATTCCCGAGTGTGTGGTATGGATGTGATGGTATGAGTAACTGACAGGACTCGCCCTTTGTCGCGGCATACGCGTCACCGAGCTCTGGAGACGTTCCCTATGTAAAGTTTGAGGATAAAATATTAGCGTGCGAATGTCCTGGTTGCGAAGCATGTGTGCGAAAAGCATTTCTGCAGTGATTACGTCAGCGAGACGACGTCTGCAGTGCACGATAGTGTTGTGTAAGCCAGCACAACTTGTGTTGTTTGTTCTTTCATCGGATGCAGTTCGAGGTATTTTTCCGAACTGTCCCAGTGCACGTTAAAGAACCGCAGCTGGTCGAAATTTACCCGGAGGCCTCCACCACGGCATCCCTCATAGCTTGAGTGTCTTTGGGACGTTAAACCTCGTGAGACCATGAAACCAATCAGGTATCGCAAATGGTTTGTTATATCGCTGACCAAAAAATGTATAATATATCATTACTGTTACTATCAATAGTCTTACTATCGACAGTTTCACGATCGATAGGCTTGCTATCGATAGCGGTACTATCGCTAGTAATGCTATCGATAGCGATACTATCGCTACTAATGCTATCGATAGTAGCCTATCGATAATATTATCGATAGTCTATCGACAGTAGCAATGTCGGTAGATTTTTACACTATCGACGATAGTTTCGAAAAAAACTATCTATACTATAGATATTCAATTTTCCGATAGCTTTGCATCACTACTTCGAGTGCTTTACCTGAAAGTTTCAAAGATCACACTATTTTAAGCTCATCTCTAACTAAAACCTATACAGTTCCCCTTTAAGCAGCAGTTTATAAGCAATGTATATGTTATAAAATAGAAAATAAAAATAAAAACAAAACAAGAAAAAGACAAAATGAAAATAAAGAGAACGTAAAATATAATAATAATAATAATAATAAGAAGAATAAAATGAAAATCAAAAATACGAAAAATTCAGAGAGAAGAAAGGAAAGAGAGGGTTTCGCATTTCCGCTCGTAATCACAATTAAGTTCAATCCTGTAATTTTTTTTTGTTTTAGTGCGTATCCCTTCCAGCCGCAGTCCACAGATTTGACCGTTGTCTGTCCGAAGCCGCTCCCTCTCTCTCTCTTTCTCCGCGAACTTGAAGCGCGAAAGAGAAGGCGGTGAGACGCGCATCACGCGGGGCAATGACGAGGCGGAGCGACCGCACAGCTGCAGCCAATGACAAAGTCGCACGTATCACAGCTGTCGACGCGTCCCGGCCGTCACGGGGCAGCGTTGTACATGCGTGTGCTATCCGGACTGGGCTAGTCGCTTGCGCGCCCTCAACTTCGGCCTCTCTTCCCTCGCGTCAGTCACACCTTAGCCTTCACGGACAGCAGGCGTGTACGCACTGTGCTCCATAAACTTCGGCTCCGCGCCGCTTGCCGCCCGGTGACGCAACTTGTGCTCACCTCCGCGCCTTAACGGGCGCTCGCCTTCAAGCGCACTTTCTTGCTCTTCGATTACCTTTCTTCGCCCTGGGGACCTTCATTCACTGCTAAAGATGTGGTGATGCCGAAACTCTAGAGCATCGGCTTTCCTCATACCTTGCGTTCCCATCACATATCTCCCCTTCTGGCACATTCTTTCTCTTCCCCTTATAATCTCACCTTTAAGACCAAAGCAAAACAAAGCATAGCAGAGTGTAAAATTGCACAGAAAAGTTTAGCAGTGGTAAGCAGTGCTACCGCACCTACATCGCATTTGATTAACTATGCGATTCGGGGGTAATTTTTTTAACTGAGTAGTCCCAAAGGAACCTGCAGGTTGACTGATTTGAACGGACAAACGAACAACAAGCGCGCACGGCATGCACTCAGCCTGCATCCCTGCTGCCCTTGTTGTTGGCCTCCATTAAAATGGCACGTACCAGGAGTGATTGATCGGTCAGGATTTAGTGCATACCCAAAATAAGAGACAGGATACCGCTGCTCAATTACCTCTAACGGGAGTGTGTACAATCTGCGAAGGATTCTAATAGCTGCTTAGCGAAAATCTTTTCATCGAGGCTACTGAGGTGGCGATCTGCTAATATCCACCAGTATCGAGTATTTATTTATTACTGATTTATTACTTACTTATTTTTCGGGATATCAATTTATAACAATAATTTATTAGGTTATTAATTTATTTAACTGTAGTCCGTTAAGGCCCAAGCACGAGGAGATTAGCCTACAGAAGACCAGCACTATACAATGCCAGGTGCAGGGCTGTGTTTAAGCGATGAAGAAAAAGGAGGACATAGAAACAAGTTGAGTTAAATGAGGACATAGGTTAGCGGTCATAGACTCATTTAATGGCATTATGATCATTTAGGGATGCAGGCATATGAGGGGGTAGATTGTTCCGTTCGGAACAATCGGAGCCGTAGGACATAAAGGATATTTAAAGTTATTTATGCTGAGCAAACAATAGAAATAATTTATGAGGAAGTTAATTCCTTGTGACTCTAGCTGAAGAATGTGCAAGTACGCTGAAGGGTTAAGATAGAAGAGAAAATGCTGGAGTTTAAAGAGGAATTTTATTGTGGCTAGCTTTCATCAGTACTGCAAAAGCTTTAGATGGGCAATGACGTCGATGGTAGCGATTATGTATAAGTCCAGCTGCTGATGTTTCTTCCTGTTCAAGCTTGTTAATGTCTTTCTTGCGGAATGATCCCAAACTTTGCAAGCCTATTGTAACTGAGATCTGAAAAGTTGCTAGATACAGGCCAAAAGCTTTATTTTAGAGAGACAGTATTTGAGGTCGTGTCTGAATTGATGGAGCTGGCGATGGGCAGATGCGGAGATAGAAATATGGGTGGACAATCAAAATGGTTGTAATCATGAGAGATACTGGTGTCTGCTTGATTATGCATTACTAAGCAAAAGAGGACTGTTTTTTTCTGATTCGTATGAAGACAGCTTGATCAGGATGAGCTTTCATATTACAGAGGCCACACAATTGAGAAATGACATTAGGACTTCCATTAAGGACACCTTCATGACTTGTATTGTTAACAGCTGTGAAGAGCAAGCAGTCGTCCGCAAATAATCCAGCGCAGAAGCGTTGCAGTTGTATGCGGACGAGCACAAAAACAGACAATATCAACCCCTTGTTTTCTGGGTACAAGGCGCGTCATAGGAGATGTCAGATAGCTACCAAGGTACAGTCGCTCGTGTACGCTGGGTCCGTTATGATTCCGGCAGATATCTCATATACATGATGTAACAGATCCGAAAAAAGGCGCTATTGCGTGCAAATGCCACTAAACCGCTGCTGTTATGGGAAATGACCATATATTTTGCCCCATTTTACACCACGGAAGATATATCGTTCATATCATGTTTTAGAGCTTTTGCCTCCGAGTGAAAAATTCAAACTGTTGTTTGCTTTCTATCCGTCGGATAAGCCTGAAAAAGTCAGGCAAGTGTAATCATTACTGACGCAAAGCGTCACGACATGTGATTTTGGCCTCAACAAATAAGTAAAATCTCGAATAGCTCTATGGCACCGAAAATACCCGAAGGCGGCGAAAAAAATTCGGCAGGGACAGCTAACCTCCTGAGACCCGTCTATGGAAATTTGTCCAGAGTATGGGACATAAGCTATTAAGCCAGTACTCCAACACCAAACCTTTCATCTTCATAAAATCTGGTTGTAAAATACATTGGACAACTTGTTCTGCCATCTGTGCATCTTTTTTGAAATTAAATCGTTCACTTTTCCGTCAAAACACTTCGACAATGGCAGCGTTCAGTGGCGCGGCGTTTTACGCCACCTGCCGGAGCAGTGAGCATTTTTCTGCCATTTTAACCTATTTTCAGCGGATAAATTTAACGTGATATAAACAAAAATAGAATAGGACACGAACAGATATCAGAACATTAACTCTACACTCCTTCACTTTGTTTTTAATTTGATTTTTCGTGTCCAATACATTTGACGCTGGGAGTCAGCCCGATTACTTTGACCTCGCTTTTGAGATGGCTTTCGTAATAATAGTAATCGAATACTACTGGTATTTAGCGGCTGGGTACAAAATCATGTCGTTTGTTTTTTTTTCTAGGAGACAGGCAATTGTGTTTCTGATGAGACTGCCGAAGCAATTTTGCAAAGAAGTGCACAAGGCAACACATTGTACATTGACCTATCGGATAGCGATGACGACAGTACTGTCGATCCAAACTTCAGTGTACCACTTGAGGATATATAGGCAGGAATGAAACGAGCGATGACGACAGTCCCTCAATGGTGACCTCCAAATTAATGTGGGCTACTCCCAAAATTTGGCCCTCCAGGGAATCAAAATTTCACGTCGTCCGAATTTCACCAACATTGGTGTCCAGCCTAATTTGAGTATGGCCAACTCAATGGCGATCTCGAAATTTAGGAGGACCACCGCCAAAAGTTGGCCCACCGGACCTCGGAAATTTGACTATGAATATGAAAAAAATTCCTGTCAAACTTAACATGGGCACGGCCAACTAAATGGTGACCTCCAGATGTAGAGTACTTTTTCGCGCAAGTTTCACAGCTGTACCTCAAGTAATTTGTGGAATGCCCACAGGGTGAAAAAGTAAGGCTAGAGTCCCGGTGTCCAATATATTGGACGTCGTGCTGAACTGAAGCTATCAGTGCTGTTGAAAAAGTGTCTCTCACTTTTAACCTTTGTATTCCTACTGGCTCCGAAAGCCTACAAAAATTTGTGAACTCAAATGCATCTCGGGTCTCAAGAGGGTGAGACTGCTTACGTGCGGGAATGCGAAAGTATTACTGCCCTTCGTTTCATTGTTTTGTTTACGTGTAATGTTTGTACACGCATTAAAGTTCTCTTCTACGACTTAATGTGTTTGCGTATTGGTTCCGCACCAGAGCGCAAATGTTCGAACCCTCACGAAGCACGGCGATGGTGTTGGCCGCGTTTCCATGACGTAGACGAAAGACGTAGCCATTTGGTTCTTTGGGACGCCCGCATGCACACACAGGCGTATGACACCAACCGGAGCTCTGTACGACGAACGGTTCCAGCGCACTTTTTATGCGAAAGGCTTGGAAGGCATGTTTTTAAAGTGCATATGTCGTCGTTTCGAACCCGTGCCAGAAGCTAGCCTCCAACTTATCTAGCATATGTAAGCTACATGCAACGAGAAACCGTTCTACACAGCCCGGAAAGCTGTGCAAAAAACTGTTGCATCACAATTTCGTTACGGATATCGGGAAAACCGGTGCCGCATGAAGGTCGTCCAGTGGCGAGTATATGTCTCGACAAACGCCAAGGACAGGATTTTCTTCAGTGGTGGTGATTGGCTTGCCGTGTGTCATGCGGCCGTTTAATATCGCCACCCTTCTTTTTCTTGTCATCGCTTGGGATTTTCTGTACCATTTGCGAGCCCTCACACGTACACGCCGACAGCTTTTCTCTAAAATGGGACTAGTAATGCATTCGAATCAACATATTACTGAATGAAGCTGCTGGGATTGCTTGACGCGAGGCAGAAATAGTGATTTAGCAGTCTCTTTGCTTAGATATGTCTAAAAAAACTACATAGCTAAATTTAATGTTAAAAGAGTGAAAATTCTCCCTATCAATAGACGCTAACGGTTTTCGGGAGATTACGAACAAACAATGCGAGTATTTAAAAATGTCTCTGCCAAGCCTAAATGCTATTTCATTCTGACCATTATATCTCACGTCGATAGCCATGTGTTCGAGTTTCCCCTTCAAATTTCCCCAATTGCTATCGTCAACTTCACGGCCCCTACTTTCAACGCTTTTTATTATCCTGTCCTTGTATTCTCCTGAGTTACTAAGCAGACAAGGGCAGCGAAATCAGGGGCTTGTTATGATTTAAATGTGAAAGTAGCTTACAGTCTCTACTCTATCAACAAATATCTTCCATGCATAAAATAATTTCACTGTTAACTCTTCGTATATTAACGCCATCAATAAAAAAATACATTCGCTTTGCATTCCTTGGTTTCAGTATCTATGGGCTCTTTCAATATATCTGCCATTACCCGAAATCCTGTACAAGCGCCTTTTTCCAAGGAAAATTGTTTATGAACATAATTGTTTTTGTATATTGTAAGACTGCACTAAAAAAGTAAATGTATCTGCAGATCTCCTATCGGCAGGCTTTTGTTTTTAGCTCTTAGTGTTTTTGCTATCGTCAAAACACTCCCCATCGATCGATTTTCTATGCTGGTCTAAACTACTTGATACGAGCGATGGACAAACATGGATAAGAAGATTGGTTCATTAGCTTTCATATTTCTATTTCAGTACTTTCAATATTCTAGTATTACTGCACAATTAAAATTGACGTCCAAGAATCCTTGACTTGTACTGATTAGTTTTATAAGCCTCTTCCTCCATACCTAGTCAACATCGATTCTGCACAAACGCCTACATAGTTTTGCGGCCTATCTGTTTTCGCTCATCTTCCGCAGCCGTTTCTCATAAGAGATTTTGCTCGGCGTTTCCCTGGGCTTTGAGCCATGCCGGTGCCATGCCCCTCAGGTCTGCTTCCTTTGTGGTTTTGCCGTGAGTACCTAATAGCAATCTCCCAGCTGCTCTCTGCTTTGTTCCGAAGCCTGCTTGTCCGTCTGACCTCGAGCCCAAAACTCCATTCCTAACAGTAAGCTTTGGCAACATTACTCGTTTCCAGATGCCTCTAAGCACTTCATACCTATTGCATCCGTAAGCTGCTCTGTGCTTCACTATATAGGCGTTTCTTTTTCGCTTCGTCTGAGTAGGCTGTTCGTGCTCTTTCTATGCGGATCATGCGATTCTCTATCTAATCCTTGAAATATTTGTAATCTCCTACCCTATAGGTACTCTATGGCCTTGCACTGTGAGCACCTGTTCAGTTGTATCATTGTATATACTCAAGCCTAAATATTTTTGGCTGAATTTAAAGCACAGTGAACTGCATTCGTTTTCATGAATATTCACGTGGCCCTGCAGGTCTTCGCCTGACAGACAAAAGGTCAATACGGATACTACGCAGCCATTCCGCGGAGATGAGAGAACAACTCATATCTTAACTTCTTTTAGTCTTCTTTCCATTTTATTGCGTAAAGTTTGAAAAGCAGCGGAGATAACCGGCAACCCTCTGATAAAAGGGCACTAAAGTAAAATATCAAATTTAGCAAGAAGATTTATTAATCCTCGAGAACAATGCAGACAATTTTTCTGCGCCGAAAAATGGCTGCATTCCTGAGAAAACCGCAATCAAATTACCGAAAACATTCAAAAATCAAAGCGGCGGCTTGAAATGAACTGCCATGACATCATTATTACGAAGCTTTTATTGCGAAAGCAATACTGCTTGCACTTTTCTGCCATCGATGGTCGTGGCGCCTCCTTACACAGCGGCGCGTCACGTGACCGTGTGACGTCACGACAGACCTAGAGACGGGGCCCCAGCTCGCGCCATCGATGGCGGAGGTACAGCCTTACACGCCAGCTGCGCCGCTCCACCACGTGACCGGGTGATGTCACGACAGACCGAGAGCTCGCGCCATCGATGGTGGAGGTACAGCATTACACGCCGGCTACCCCGCTGCCGAAAGAGGGCGCTTGCTAGAGCGGGATAAAACGGGGGGGGGGGGGGGGGGGTGGGGTTGCAGGCGTGCTCCTCTCAGTGCGCTATGTCGGATGATGTGTACAAGGCGAGGCTGGAACGATCTGCTGTGGCCAAGGCCAAGCGACGGTGCCGCGCCGAACAAACAGACGAAGAAAGGGAAGTACGGCTAGCTAAACAACCTGCGTATGCAGCAGCCTGGCGAGCACGCCGGTCAACATCGATTGATGCGGTTCCACCTACAAGTGAAAATGAAATGAAAATGAAAGCCAAAATGAAACCACTTCACCGACCGCCTAGTAAGCGCCACATTTGGTGAATGCCATCGAGAGCTTACCCTCTTCCTCCACGGCAACCATCTTCCGGTTGGGGATTCCTCTGCCCGCGCGATACTATCCTCTGCCCGCGCGATGCTATCCTCCTTCGAAGGCGAACCCTTCCGATGGCTCCGATGGCAGCCGCCCACCAGTTGCTCCTTTATAAAACGCTCCTTACCTTACTAAGGGCGCCTCAAACACCGTAAGGCGACCTTATGTCAATTCTGAAACGTCCCTTATCAAGGGGCCCTAAGTGCAGGCGCTGTTTACCAGTATTTATGCGCAGTGTAGACACCAACCAGGTTTCAGGCTCTCCAAAAGGGTAAATCGCTTCTTTTCCTTTCAGATTTGCCAGATGTCGAATATGACATGTTATTTTTGGTTTCTAGTTTAAAGCGAACAATCAGTCGATAAATCTCAGTATAAATCTTTGATTTATACCAAGATTGTTCTTCGACATTTCACATCTAGTATAATTTTTGTCGTTGGCAAGAAATTAGTCTCCAGAAAAGTGCCTCTTGGTGTATGACGGGTTGCGGCAGTGTTCAACGGTACACATCCCTCAACGATATGCATGTCGTGTTATTCGTGGTACCGTGTCTTGCCATTCCGCAGCAGGCAGAAGTGCCAAACAGTATTCATATCGGAACCTATGGAAAGGCGTTTTGCTGTCTGGCTTTGACAGCCTATTCCTTTTCACGCGAGAGATCACGCGCAGCATACAGATGCACGCACAGAACATCATACACAAAAATGTTGTGAGCCTGGTGTAGGTGCACCTTTGCAGAGTAGTTTACGAGGCAAAAGGGCACACTACAGTTTCATGTATACCTGGCATTATCCACACATGCCACAAGCCATGCAATGCCCCCCCTTCCCACAGCCCTTTACCGCCAACCTAGCGTGCGTGGGGCTCGGGTTGGCAGAGCTGGCTGCCCATTTAGCCTTTGTACGACTGGCCGAGGAGCTGCTGAGTGCTTAATTTGTCACTAAGTAAAGTGTCTCTCTCTCACACATGCCACAGTGGTCTGAACTTCCTTTCCTTGTTTCCTTTACAGGTTGTCGCAGGCCGTGTACTTCAGTTCTACGACGTTGTGTCAAGTTGGCCCGGTAGTGTTCATGATAACCGCATCTTCTGTAACAGCCGAGTGATGGTGAGCTACCAACAAAAAGCAGTACGTGGTGTCCGTATTGGAGATCGAGGATACGCATGTTTGCCCTTTCTGATGGCGCCACTCAGGAACCCGCAAACGTGCACACAGAAAAGGCAAGAGAAACAATTTTGCAGCACCAGTGTGTGATATGCTTGTGTTAATTATTTTTCATGCTCCCGGCAGGTACAAAAGGAGCCATATCAAGACGTGGAACTCAGTAGAGCGAGCATTTGGATTGTGGAAGTGGAGGTTCTTGTGCCTGGGAAAGAAGCTCGAAACGAAGACGGAGCGGTCAGCTGCCGTCATCACGGCGTGTGCAGCACTGATAACATTGCGTGTTCCCTGAGGGACCCAGTTCCAAATGGCGATGAGCCCGAAGAGGTTGACGCAGGACCATGCCCCCCTGATACCCTTCTGGGCACCCAGCTGTTACCACAACTTATTCAGCGATGCTTCACAAACAACCAGAGTGGAGCTGGCAGTGAGACGGATTCTGATTAGAGGTTAAGTTGTGTGTTAAATGCTTTGCAATTGCAAGTGAATATCAGCATGAACTGAGAATACTGCAGGAATGCAAAAATGACCTAAAGAGTTGATAAAGGGTTGAAAGGCAGTGGCACAACACTAGGTACAATGATTTTATTCAGTGCTGCTTTGCAGAGAAAGCCTCGAGTTGCTCGGCAAGTACAGCTTGCTTAAGCTTCAGCATTTTTTTCTTTTTCTCGCAACACACCATCTTCATCTAATGAATTGCATTTCTTTTGTGCCTTTCATCAGTGTTTTGCTGCCCTTTTAGCACATGCTCGTCTGCAATCATTTTCAGCCTTGATTGATGTTCAATGCGCCTTTGTGTCCGCTCATCCTCTGTAGATTGAAGCCGTGCTCTCAGGTTCTGTCGACAGAGCTTCCTCCACTGCAGCAACCCGGCCACTTTGCCGACGGTGAACCGCTGGCTCGGTTCCTGTGTCATCGCTGTGTGTAGGCCGGGGAGTTGCCTCTTCTTCTTCGGCTGCCAGCCTGGCATTTCGGACAGCAGGTGGTGGCGAGCTGTGGAGCACATCATCCACCGTTTGGCTGCCATTAGGTTGGCTGTCTTGTGTGTATACTGCGCGAAATTGTGATAAAGCATTTCAATACGTTCTAGCTCAAATCAATCAAATAAATGTCACTGAACAAAAGCAGCCCTCCTTCCTTGGTGTCTTAAGCACAAAGACTGAGAGCACATCACTGTGCACAGCAAACATTTGCTGCTGTGATCTAATGTAAAGCATCAGACAGAAAATAAGCCACAAAAATATTACAACTACCTTTTCAGACACATGAGCTTTTTCAGCTGAGTGGCTGTGGGAGCTTGAGTACTGTGACTTTACAAATGGGCTGAGGAATCTAGCACATGCAGATGCACATTCTAGAACAGCTGCCTGCATTCCAGGTCAACAGAGCAGTAAGGCATTTGGAGTATCCGCAAGTTACAGAAAGCGGCAAAACGATTTTGATTTAGCATCAATATGATGTACTGTCGCTCTCAGTATGACTCGCAACACGCTTCAGGTGGTACGAGCTCACGTCGCGAATAGATGCGAGTCGGGTGCTGCTGTGAAGTTCTGTATATAGCTGTCGAGCAGCGTGCCCGCATGCTTGGTTCTGTATTTTCTATCGTACGCACACCCGAAGGTGGCCAACAGAGCGTCGCAGGTAATTATGATCGCGACTGTAGTACAGTGGAAAGCTTGTTCTTAATCATTTCAGCTTTTGCGTTCATTACGCAGGTTCTACTACAAGCAAAATACGTGGTACGGTGATAGCAGCACTGAAAAATTGCACCAAACGCTCCCTGCTTTCAAAGTAACTTGTAAAATATTCAAAGTATTTTGGTCTCGACTTCAAGCAGCGAGGTCGGCGCCGGCCACCGCAACATGGTAGAACGGCATGTTGAAGAAGAAACAGAAACTTACCCGTCGCGTCACTTCTCTTGTTTGCCTCGCCGTCTCCTTTTGACTACTTCAGCTCTCCGACTTCTCGTGGGCGAACGTTGATCATACTGTTGTAGTCCGTGCATAAGCGCTACCGCGCTCTTGATTTCGCGTTGAGCGAGACGGCATCAGTCTTCTTGCATTCCACTGCATTTCTATATTTCCTTACACAAGCTCGATAAGGAGTTCTTTCACGTCTTCGGTGAAGTACGCTCGGCCGAGCACGGCACCACGACTTCCGACCGCACTCGGCGCACACAGCAAGTCAGCAAGTACTTCTTGCCCTTGTTGCCAGAGGAGCCTGTTTCTCCGCCGCGTGCAACATTTTTCAAAACTTTCAGCGAGAACGTGAGCAATAGAATCCGCATTGTGCCCGGATATATGAATATAAATGTAGGTTCTTAAACGCAGTTAGTTATTTTTGTGAAATGTTGGCATATTCTCATATTTATAGCATATACCCTCGACAGCAGAAGGGTCATGGGTGCCCCTTAGTGCTCCTTACGTGAGGGAGTGGGAAGGAAGCTTTCAGAATTCGGGGTGGCCCTTGAAGTGCGCCTTACGTTTAGGGGGCATGAAGGCCTCGTTTGGTAAGGTAAGGAAATGGTCTTAGGTAGGAAGCGTTTTAGAATTCGGCCCTTACTCTCCTCCTTCCTAGGTAACCATCCTTACAGTGGTTACCATGTCAATGTAGTGACCGGTTACGCCGACGTCTACGACGACGACCCTGATCACAGGAACGGACGCTCAATCGTTTTCGCTGTAAAAAGAAAGACCTCTTTTAGCCTAGATATTTCTGTACATGTGGGAACAAAAGTAAAGGCAGCCCGATATTGCCTTCGAGCGTCTTCACCAATCACCTAATCTAAGCCGTAATCTGTACAATGCGCGTGCTGGTTCCATATGCTGACGTGCTTTCTCATGAAAAATGTGTCTTCATTTGCAGTAGAGAAAGTGTGATCGCCCTTAAAACAGAAAAGCGTGCTCCTTTTACTTATCCCCCCTCCTATACATTACTTAAGCGCGAAGAACTATCGCCCAAGCGCCTTAAAGACTTGAAGCCATTCTCAAATTCACCCAGTGTCTTATTAGTGCGTTAGCAGTATCGCCTGTTTTAGGCGAAATGTCGGTGTCTGCGTGAAGCTTTCAACACCCGGCGCCTCTAGCAGATCGTAGCGGATCGGGACATCTTCCGAGTACACTCCGCTAACAGAATATGCCTCCTCCGGAGCACTCTCCGGTAAAAATGCATCTCTCACCTACGAGCCTACATATATCGCGAACAAACCAACGTTTACTCTCCAGGAGAGTATACCAGATTGACGCCTACGGAAAAATGAAACTTCAAGGCGCAATGGGAAAGCAACGAATATAAAAGCGAACATGGCACAACCAATACTACAATTTCAGATTTTGCGATCACATCGTATGATCACCTCTGCCGTTCTTTTATTTTTTCTCGAGCTTGCATTTTCAATTTTATTCCTGGCATTCCCACCCTGTAGACAACCAACGTTATATTAAAACGCCTATCTGGTTTAGTATCACTCTTGTCTTTTTTGCCTTGATAAACCAAATTCATTCTACCGTGTCGACAGCTTTAAGGACTCTTTTACCCGTTCTGCCCTTTTCAAATGCTTTAAAAAATATTTTGCTGCTTCGCTGCCCAAGTATATAATTAGTCTGATTGGAATTTAATCTAATCTTGCTTCTTTATAATGCCGTATTTTGTCAACCACCTTTTTTCAGTAAAAATTGTTCAAATCTACCATCCATTCATCTTCGTGCCCTTTACCACATTCCCGATTTAGAGATCGGCTCGATGTGTCTCTTAAATGACTCGGACGTAATTTCTCTAATGCAGCTCAGCGCTTCCAAACCCTCTAAATAATCGTCATTAGGTTCTTCAATCTGCTGTCGTTTTCTCTGACTCCCTTTTTTATAAAATTTATGTGATCCTAGGGTTTTCATTGTCCGCTGTTGGTAGTTTCGCAAACTTAAGCCATCCAGCGATCGCTGTTTTGCTTCATTTGGCTTTGAACAAGGCCCTGTAACTCCAGTTTCTTCTGCCGTTATAGAGCTTCTTTACGTCTGCTTCATTCTCGGGAAGCTGCGCCTCTGTGCTCTCTCAAAACCGTGCGTCGATTTTCGATGGTCTCCTCAATTTCACGTCAGCTTTGTGGCTTGTGTTTTTCTTCCAATTAGTTTGCCTCTTTAACATGTTTTATTACCGATCGCATGAACTGCTTAAATTCATTACGGTTCCACTTTTTCAGACCATGCTTTTTTGTTCCTTCCTCACTGCTTGCTTCAATTCATTAAAAATGTTGTTTAATTTTTTATTTCTGTTTTGTTTTCACCATATCTACTCTGGCCAGGTATCCAATCCGTAGAGCGATGTGTTTATGATCGCTTCCTAAACTTTGCATTTCTCCGTCGTCAAGTTACATTTCTGCGAGGTTGCCGGAAATTCTAGCTCAAATCAAACAACAGGTAATGTCCACTTTCTCTTTTATAACTGCCGCGTGGTTTTGCCATTACAATTATGTTCTCGAAGTTCACCAAAAATAGCTTGTGCTATTCGCAGAGTTGCAGAGTTCCCGTTATTGTACGAGTACTTTTCCAGATCTTCAAAATGGTTATTTATATGGTGTAATAAAATTACTAAGCTGTTATTCCTGAACTGCCTTATATCGTCATTCATACAGTGAAACCGATCTTAGTCTCCTGCCTTGATTATCCATCGAAAATGAATGCGCCACTCCTAGCCATGTCCGTTTTCCACCAACTGCACACAACCCTCAAACGTGCTCGTTAGTTGTTCCTCTTACTCACTGCAACTCTCACAGACAAAGGTGTCGGCAGCCTGTCAGCCTTGCTACAGGTGCGTAATATAAATTTTAGTCGCTTACTTCCTCACACGAGAAAATTCAGTGACACTTCCATGAAACGCAGCTCCCTGGAACGAATGACTGATTTATTTATTTAACATACTGCAGATCATGTCTAGTCCTAGAAAGTGCGTGCTGTAAATCGGCAAAAAGAAGTGCCATCGAAATTATGGTAGTGACGATGGATCCTGGTGCGCTCTGTAAAAATTAATTTTTGCCTAAATACCTAAGAAATACAATTTCATTCCAAGTAGAAACAGTCCACGCTAATTTTCAGAGTTTATTTGAGCATCTGATCACAGGTTTTTAACTACGAAAGCATCGCGATGTCATGTACGGGTAAGTTTAACCGCGGCTAACGTTTACAAGTCGGAATTGACCACAGGTACCCTGTAGTTACTCTGCTAACCACATTTATCGCGGACTGAGCTTGATGGCCTCGATTTGCATAATTAAAAGGACATATACTATTCTTTAGCGAAAACTAATACGTTGGGACTATACGGTGGGCTATTTAAATTGTATTTGAAACATATTTTGTATTCATGAATGCACTAAAAATATGTAGGAAATGCGTTCCTAAAATTTCATGCTTGGTATTCGAAATATATTTTTAAAATATGGCCAAAATACTTCACTTAGAGCATACTTCGATCACTCTAAAAATACGTGAAAAAATATGTATGCAGTTTTAGCATCTGGTCAATGTATTCAAAGTGCACTTTCGTAAATATGAAATTAATTCATACGAAGTGTACTTCAGTTCTAACAAACGGGCAGTCCTTTTAAGCGTATTTGCAGCACACTTCTACCTCCCGTTGAACAGCCAAGGGCTCCAAATCGAGTTTCGTGAAATCGCATTTCGGTGATAGCAATGTATTTAGAGTGTACTTTCGTAAATATGTAATTAATCCATCCGAAGTAAAAATTCTAACAAATGGGCATACCCATTTGTGCAGTCCCGGTAAACATATTTGCATTACACTTGAAGCTACAGTGGAACAATCTAGGGCTCGAACTCACGTTTCAGTGAAAGCTCTCCCTTTTCCTGTCGTCCTTTCGGTTATGGTAACTTCTAGCGGGAAGGTAATCACCACTTATTTACTCTACGTGTAGAGAACGTGATAGCACTATAGCGGCCAAGGCGCCTTGGGTACTTCCGGTCCCGAATATACCAGCGAAAAGAAGCCCGACTGGCAAGGCCGACCGGCTCCCGTAGACGCCCGTGTAATTTTTGGTTGACAGTTTAAATCCTCACCTGTGCCTGACGCAAGTTTCAACTAGCAATTAGGTTCTAAATCGACCCCCGATTCGAACGCGATCAATGGGGCACTTCTGCGATAATTTGGGGGCCCACAGTCTTTGCGCAAAAAAGCGCCTCACCGGGCGAGATAGTGCGTCGCTCTCGGTGGGTATATATAAGGCAAGCCAAGCATTGTACTCGTCTGAGCACTTCTTATTTGCTGCTTCGCTTTCGTCACGATTTGCAGTGTGTAGGTATCTTTGCCGTTCCCTGTCCCTCACGTGACCTTATAATGTCAAACACCTCTTGATTGCTGATGATTGCACGTGTAGTTTGTTCTGCAGTTGAAGCATTAACCCGAGTCAAAGAAGCCGACTACTAGCTCTTTTTAAGCTCAGGTGAGTATATTTTGAATGTATTAAATGCATATTTTTAGTCTATTTCTAATGTAATCAAATGTATTTAATGTATACTTTAGTATATTTTTGATGCATGATAAATATGCTAAGCGGGCAAAAATGTACTTTTGACGTATTTTTAAGAGCGTTCAAAATATTATTCCTTGCATACATAGAAAGCATCGTATTGCAGTGTAAGCATAGGGACAAAAAAAAGCGAAATAAATAAGAAATTAATACAATATGTTTGACATGCATTTTTAGCACATCCTCTTTTTCGCTAAGGTGCGCACTAACCTAGCTCTTTAAAGTATAGTGAGATCGCCAAACTTACTATGGAGCAAATGCGTTCTGATGTGGGTGTCGCTGAAGCCACAATCTTCCTACACCAGGTAAATATCAATGTTACACATTTTATTTACTTTCCACTGATATGTTGTTTACAGAACTTAGGAAACAGCAGGCAACGGTTGATTGTCTTCAACTAACAGAGTTTCAGAGGAGTGCACTGCGCATTCTGCATGTACTGAGGCTGGTGCAGTCGCACCAGGGTGAAATCTTGTTTTCAGGTTTATCACAAATGAAGACATAAGTCTCACGGCCTTCTATCCAAATGCTGCTTGCAGTAGTACTTCTACTGAATAAAGACACCCAGTAGTACCCAAAGCATATCTCATTCAAGCAGAAAATTTTAAAGCTGCAGAGAGCCAACATTAGTCGTCTCCCACCTTAAACTAATGCATACGACCTGCAGCCAGTTGTAGCTAGATCAGAAACACAAGTGTTGTATGAATTACTAGAGACTTGGCGTCTAGTGTCTTCAAAATCCTTCGATAAAACTGTTCAGAAACCACGCTAAATAATGGTCATCAGGCCTGAGGTGATGGACATATTCATCAAGAGGCTATTGATAACGCGTATATGAAAAAATTGAGAAACATTAGAAGAATAAAAAGAGGACGCACGTCGCAATGCGAAGAAATTAGCACCAATATTTTTGACAATTTTTTAAATAGGACACGGTGCAACATTTCAAATTGTGTGCGACAAGATAACCTTGTTCGTTTTTGAAACTTTTGGTCATGAAAAAGCTTTCAAGTACCTGAGTCGCTTGTGAGGCACATTCACGGTATACTGCGCTACAACGAACGCAACAAAACCAGGCACGAATTGGTGACAACGACGACAAGCAGCGCAAACTTTCAAGTGCTTATTATCCACAAGGATGACAAACATATATGCACACATCCAGGATGGTAGGGAACGAAAAGGTACGGAGAGAACAGGCGATATTTGCTGTGAAGTCGCAGCACAATTTGAGAATACTCCATCAGTTTATTTGTTATAGTTACTGAGAGCGCACAAGCGACTCTGGTGTCCTCAATCACGATCATTGCTTCGAGGTTCTCTCAATAAATGTTTTCTTCTATGCGCACACTTATTCCGTCCGATAACAGTGGCGTACAAGGGAGGCTTGAGCAGGTATGACCGCGCGTCGCAAGGATTCCTGGGTGAGTCACATTCCGGCCTTTATTTCTGTGTTTCTTAACAGCAGTGAGCTAAAAAGACGTCCACAGGAAAAAAGTATAGACGACAGGACAGAAGCATTCATATCCGACAAATGAAGCCAGGCGTGGTTACATAGCCGCTGATATCCGAAGGCGGGCTTCATGAAAGAGCGTGAACTAAACCAACGAACAACAATGTCAAAAAGGCATATCTAAGTGAAACTAATAAAATCTAGGTTGGTGAATATATCAGCACATGCCGAGTTTTCATAAAAACGTGAGATAATGCGCATTCTTATGGGTAGACAAAAATGCATAACGTGAAAATACAGAGGTTAAGCAAAGATGACAGTGACAAAAAAACAACTGCATAACAATACTAAAAATGCATAACATGAAAAAACAAAGAAGCATCAAAGATGACAGTGAAAGGAAACAAAAAACAAATTACAAGAGAATAAATACGATGTGTCTGTAATATCCTGTATATCAAACATCGAACCGTGTACACACAATGCACTGCCCGCGTCGTGTATGAGATCCCCTTGACGTGCGGCAAAGTGTATGTGGGGCAAACAGGAAAATGTTTCAATGAACGCGCTCGTAAGGACATGACCCCGAAGAGCTAAGCCCGATTAAACCTTTTGTTACACAGAAGTGGCCGGCAAAACTGCCGTCACAAGTTTCATGAAACCTAAGTTTCATGAAACCTAAGCTATGGCTCCCTACAAGAACGACAGAGAAGTAAGCGAGGTCTTTTTCATTGACCAAAGAAAAGAGAAGTGCGTTAGCACGTCTCCTATTCACATTTCTCAAAATGAACTATCCGTTTTGGATGGTTACATCTGACTTAACCCTGTCGCTGCTCCTTATTTTAGTTTCGTAGAATTGTTGATGTGATTTTTATCCCGTTTTGCCGCCCTTTACACGGTTTTCATTCCCTTCTCACTTGTTTCTTTTCATTTTCATCTTCCATGCTCTTCTGTTTTTTTTTTCATGTTCTTATGCATACTTTTAAGTTGTTATGAGCTTGTTACTTTCCAGCGTCCTTTTTATGCAGCTCTGTATTTGCATGTCATGCATTTTGGCAACCCCTGTGAATGCGCATTGTACCAAGTTTTTATCAAAACTCGGCACGTGGTGAAATGTTCACCTACCGGAATTTTTTTAGTATCACTTAGAAATTCTTTTTTGCTCTTGTTGTTTGTTTAATTTGGTTCACGCATTCACCTGCAGCCCGTCTCCAATCATCAACTGCAATATAAGCGCGCCTGGCTTCATTTCTCGGTTATTAAAGTTGTAAGTTGCACTTCTGTCCTGTCGTCTCTATTTTTGCCCTGTGAACGTCTATTTAGCGCTAAGTTTTTAAGAAAAGGACATGTACCAACTGCCCCGTCAGAAAGTCTTACTTATTTCTTTGTTCCCGTAAACGTGCATTGAGCATTGCCTGGTTTTGCCAACATATGAATTGTCGCAGCTCAAAGCGATTTTGTAAAAGACACTAAAAACGGAGTTCGCAAATTTCTGATCTTGTTTTAGGCTGCAACCTTCAGTTCTTCCCTGCTGGGTTGTTAATCTTCTTGGACAATGCCTTGAGTTTCGTACGCCCAAATAAAACGCCAGTCCATCAAAATTCATTACTGCTTTCATCAGGGAGTGCGAAGCGCTATAAACACATGCAAAGGCCACCGTCCTCAATCAGCGTACCCAGGAATTGCCGACCAGGGCAGTTTTCAGCAGAAAATAATTTAGGAATGGAATTTTATTTATATATCGCTAACTTTCATATAACAATCTCTATATCCGAGATCTCCCCTGGGCAGCCTTGCATTATTTTGTTATTAAAGTTTTTGCTCTCATCAACACGCTAATAACGTAAATAAAATTTATAAGAAACGTAATAAAATTAGTGTCTCTCAAATAGTACATGAAGTGTACGGTTTATTTCATGTCCTTTAATATATGAAAGAGACTTAGACCTTGAGGGACGCCGTAGTGGAGGACTCCAGACAATTTTAACCACCTGTGGTTTCTTAACCTGCACTGACATCGCACAGTTCACGGGCCTCTAGTAATCCGCCTCCATTGAAATGTGAGTGCCGGGGCCGGGATCGAAACCCAATTTTCCAGGTCAGGAGCCGAGCACCATTACCACTGAATCACCGCGGTGCCTATGAGGTGTACTTGCCACTTCTGAGCATATGTAATAAAGAACTAGAGAAAATATCGTGTGTATTATTCTAGGGAACATTCAGGTCGTGGCCTCAAGAGCTTGACATGGGCTTTAGAGTTAGTTTCAATTTTCTCTGCTTCATTATTTTTGCTAAGAGCGGTATAGTCTTCGTCCGCGAAGTTCCCTATAATTCAGTCACAACATTTTTCTTTAATTGCCCGTCCAAAGCCTGACTCGGGCCCATGAAATGCGGAATAGAACGGATTCTAAACGAGTCATGTATACTGCTGATGCCAGCAGCGCCACTGCACGCAGCGCCTTAACTCACCCGAAAACCCTTCCCTGCTCCTGGATAGCACATAGAAGTCTTCTGTTCCTGCTTGCTCTTTAGGCACGCAGGTCCGTAAGAAGCTCTGGAGATACATAGCAGGTCTGTAGGATGCGTTGGAGATACATAGAAGCAATTAACTGCAGAGCTTCCGGAAACTGCTCTACCCTCCTACCCGTTCACTGGACGGTGGGAGACTTATCGATGAGAACGTTAGCGGTAATACGAAGAGCTCTCTGCCTTAATTCTATTGCGAAGCCGCCTGAGCGTACAGGATGAGAGCACTCTAGATTTTCGCTAGCTTGGGCACGAACCAAAGCACCGCATTCCATCTTCTCTTTCAGACTTCAGATGGCACTCAGGCAGAATTATCTAGCGACGAGGTGACCACCTGTCCATGATCCTATTGGTTTTTCTAAGGCGTTGAAGCGATGATAATAGAAAGAAGTCTTTCGTTCTTTCACTTTATACCTGCAAACGACGCCGATATCCAATTGTCAGAGAGGAACTTGAAAATTTGATGCTCGTCTGTCCTTTCTATGTGAACAGGCTTTAAAAGAAGAAATTGCCGGCAGTAGCGCGACTAGGCCTGCTTTAAAAGTAGCAGTGCCCCTCAGATTATCATCCCAGGGAAACTCAAACACCGCTTTTCTATCCCCTTCAGTACTTCCTCTGACACAAGGATAAACTTTAGCAATTCAAGAACAAAGTGCAACACTTTTTTAAAACTGAAAACTGGGTGATTTCATAAAGTTTTGCGTAACTAACAAGTCTGTTTCTTATCGTTGCGCTTAGTGTTTGTTTATTTCCTCGTACTTGTCCTTTGCCTTGCACATTACGCTAAACTTTTGCTCGGGGTTCTAGCGACAGCAGTGCAATCAAGGCGCAAAGCTGGGCTAGTTGGTGTGTCACTGTTAATTAGAAGACTAGCGCATAAAACTAGGACAAAGACAGAGAAGGAGACAGGACGAGCGCTCGTCCTGTCTCCTTCTCTGTCCTTGTCCTAGTTTTATGCGCTAGTCTTTTAATTAACAATGACAGCAGTGCCTCCTAAATATTTTATGCTTTCTCCAAGGGCGTCCGCAGAATTTTTTGCAGGGGGGGGCCCCGTTGGTGCCCCGGGGGGGGGGGGGGGTATGTTCGTAGCAAAAAGGCGCTATTTGCGGAGTAAATTTATTTATTTATATAGAAATAAAAATTATACAAAATGCACACATGAAAGAAAAATTACAAACAGCAAATTAAAGCGCGGCTAGGAGAGGTACATTGGAGTTTATCAACGAAGAAACAACTAAAATTAATAAAAAATGCAAAAAGATGCTATATCACTTCGTGGAGAAGAGTGCTCAGTCTTCCTGCATACGGGTTCTCGACTCACCCGGATTGATGACCAGCACACAGCACAATATGTTCGCAAACACGCAACTACAGTCACTCAGTCAGTCTTCCTTGAACAGCAACTGTAGGCGCCTCGGATTTTTCTGGGCGAATTGCGTAATTACACGTGTGATAAATTCACTTCTGTGCTTCATTACACGCTCTCGGTGCACACTCATCATACACATTGATTGGAAAAACTGTTGAACGCGTACGTTGAAAACAAAAGATGACTATATATACAACGAAAACTTATTTACAAGATAAATGCACGCTCGCAGCTTCATACACCTCGCTCCATCTTGCTTGCGCATCCGCACAGTCGAGCAACCCCACACACACTGCTCGCCGCTCGTCGTTTTCTCGTCCGCTGTCTTGGTTGTTCTCAGCTTCGCTGACAACCGGCCACTAAAAACACCCAAGCACAAACACAGAGGCGCGCACACGTGCGAGGGCTTACTTGCCGCAGTATCCCCGAATGCGCACTTTGGGGGTGAAAGGAACGCCGCGCAACTTCCGAGGGGAAGGGACACTCGCCACTCCGGTCGGAAAATTTGTTTTTGTGTTTTTATGGGGTTCAGAGCCCCAAAACGACTCAGGCTATGAGGGATGGAGTAGTACAGAGTTCCGGGTAATGTCGACCACCTGGGTCTCTTTACCATGCACTGACACGCACAGTACATGGGCGCTGTTGTGATTTGAGGCCCAGCCAGAGGTGACAGGCGAGCCAGGCAGGCGCCATCGGGCTGCGTTGACCAAAGGCGCTGGTTTTCACAGAAGACGCAAAGAACGCTGGTGTGGGGGCGCCTCGGGAGACTGCGTCGCCGTGAACAAAAGCAGCTAATCCCCTTTGCCGGAGATTCTGAAAGCGGCGCTTCTACCGAACTGCGCTACACGTGGATCGGAGGAGACAGCGAGCGGCGGCGGCGCCAACTCATCGCCCGCTTGCCCCTGAGCAGCCCGACAAAGCGGGGGTGGACACGGCTGATTTGTCCTTCCCTCCTTAAGAATTCATCGGTGACCGGCATAACGACATAGGCGAAAACAAGATGCCCCGTGCACTGTCTGCCTCCGTGTCGCTGTCTCCCTAGAGATCAAAGAAACAGACACCCATCTCAAGGCGGCTCGAAACACATGCTCGCCGGTGCCGCTGTATGTCTGGAACAGGTCGCCCTTCAGTAGAGCTAACGATGGCGTGGTTTGAAAACGGCGGAACGACGCACGCCCGGACGCGGCATTTCGCAGATGTGACCATGCGGGGCTGCTTTTACCCTTTTGACTGAGCGCACCACCGCCCCTGGTGTGCGGCCATCACTCACGGTTCGAGTGAGTGATTTTCCAGGGGGGTGCAACCGCCCCCCCTTGCCCCCCCCCCCCCCCTCCGGACGCCCATGGCTTTCTCGTTAGGAAGAGAACATACCGTGTAGAGATAAAAGAACAGGACATCAGATTAAGATTAAAAAGAAGGACGCCAGAAGAATATTCATATTAAGAAAAGGAAGATTAAAAGCATAATTCAAATATTGGGCGCAGCACGCCGTTTTCTTTTAAAGCCACCTTAGCGGTTGGCTTCAGATCTAACTGAGAAGCACTTTGAATAACCGTGGCCAAAACAACTTCTGTGAAAGCCGTGCCCTAACTATCGCAGCTTAGATGGTGCGCTTTTCTGAAATATCTGCAGTGCATTTCAGTCGCAAAAAGTTGGCAGAGTCGACGTTCGACCACATATTTATAGGCGAGGAGAAGTTTGAGGAGGCAAATTTCTCAATAACGAGAGATGCCGCGAAAGGCGATTTTTGGATTCCTTGAATCTTCTAGGAAAAAACCTTGTAGTGAAACCGTGCAAGCGAACAAAATACTATCGGCGCTACGTTTAAGCTATAAATATACAAACCCTTCATAAATCCTCCACTACAATTAATGGCCCCAGGCTTGCATGCCTGAGTATGCAATATATATCTCGCCACTGCCAGCACTTATTAAGATCCTGGTCTCGCCAGCCGGAAAAGTAGCTCGGCGTGTTCGAGCACTCGGAAGATATGCGTGTGCTCGATAATGAATTCATTAACGATCGCTCGTTTATAAAACAGCTCCATCGCCGGCAAGCGCCCTCTCTACGACGCAAGCCCGTTCTTCTCCACGCGGTGCAGGCTGGGCAATTTTAATTTAATTTCTTTTTTCTTCCCATACAAATTGATGTCTACAACGCAGCGCAGCAGATTGCTTTTAATTTGATTCCCTTTCGAAGAAAAATTGAAAGAATTTGGTACACGCTTTCTTCAGTGAGAGCAGTGCTTCCTCACAACAAAAAATGCAATGTTGGCAGTTGCCGCCTCCACTCCACACGCCGAGTAAGCAAGTCTGCTAGCGCATATGTTTCCTGTATTTCCTTACGCGCCTGTTGCTAGTTTCGAATCAGAGGTTCATAGGTGCTGCGAAATCAGCGCAATATTCAAGTTTGCAATCGTATTACATCTTTTTTTTGCCTCCGAAGGCGACAACAAAGGGGACGATGGAGACAAATCAAAACACTTTCTCCTCGGCGATTTCCCAAGAAGAGGGAGATATTGTCGAGAACTCCATTCCGTCTGAATGCGCAGCGGCTGAGTGCATCCAGTGACAAGGAAAACGAAGCGTCGAATCTGGGCGCTTCTGCTGCGGGCAATGTTGCAGCTTTTGTGATGGTTGCTCGCGGATTTCGTTACTGACATTTTTGTTTAAGGCGTGCACACCAGGCCGACTGTTTGCTGCGCGCTAACGAACTGTGTATCGCACTGCTTCTGGTTCCTCTGGCTGCAACTTCAAAGGGCTGACAATTTGTTTCTTGCAGGCGATGTCGCTAGGAGTAAAATAATTCCGCTTCTCCCTAGACATGCTTGGCAAGGTCTTCCTTTCTTGTCGCGACAGATCCATTGCCACATTTCTCCACGGAAACTCATTAGGCGAGTGATGCGCTTTGTTCGCACTTCACGCCTCTACTGTCTGCGCAAAAATTCGCGAAGTCAAGGGGCAGGAGACTGACCCCTGAACTTGTACATTATTAGGAAACGAAGTCAACGTGCTTTTCTGTTTGCCTACAGAAAATCTCCTCAGGGTCGGGCTGGTGTCAGCCTTTTATGCTCCACGTTTATTGTGATGTGTTGTGCTTTACGAGAAATAAAGCCACATGCTACAATCTTCGTGCGCAGCAGCCCAGTGGTTCGGTGACTAATGGAAAATATACTTTGAGCCGCATCAGTCGGATATGAATACATGTTCAAGCCGAGTGCGTTGCTAACGGCGGTAATATAGATGCGAGCATAACATGTTGCTTGGACGCTTATTTCACACTTGATGGGAAAGGCAGCATAGTAAAATAAAGACAGTGACGTAGAAGAGAGGGTGGAACCTTTTTACAGCGAAATGCTGTTAAAGGGAGCACAGCCGCGATTGTTTCGTTGACCCGTCAACAGCCGTCCAGCTACAACGAAGCATAAGCGCTCCTCACGCGCCTGTGGTCGCCTCGTATGCATTGCAACTCAGAGCGCAGGTCTCACTCCGCTGGGTTGTTAGTGGTTCGTTTGCGGGGAGATCATTGGTGCTGGTGCTTGTGTTAAAGGAAGGTCACGTGACTAGGCCGAGCGCACCTCGCGCGTCCGGTGGCGCTTTACTTCTTTCCGAATCAGAGGGAGGTCACACGCAGCCTGCAACTTCTTCGCCATGGCAGACGTAGGAAGGTGGGATGAGCCATAGTCAGCTGCCGAGATGCGGCGTGTTCTTTGGTGTAAGGAGAAGCGGCAGCGGGTGCAAAATCCAGCCGTACGTGAGATACGCGAGAGAGTAGCTAGTTTTTGTATCACAGTTTACTGTTACTTGATACTCATCAGCTGCTGTCTATCTTTTCATTGCTCCTAAGCCTTTTTTATCATTCTCTACTGTTACCGGCAGGATGCCTCTTAACTGTGCTCTACTGCCTCTCTCATTAACGTCCTGATTACATTGGCAACTTAGAAGAGCGGAAAGCTTGGCAATTTGGTTCAAATGCATAGCCTAGGAAAACGCGAAGGGGAACACACGTACGAAGAAAAGGAATTACAAGGACCGACGCTAACCCGCAACTGAAGTTTACTCTAGGAAGGTAGGTCTGTAAGCAGGAACACAGACGGCACAAAAAAAAACACACAGGCTGCAATCATTCTATAAGGAAACCTGCGTAGAAAACCAAAACACTAAAATATTATAATTTAACCCAAGTGATGAGCATAAAAATTCGAATTCCCTATTAGTCAATCCCACGGAAGTTTCATATATTAGCACTCTTGAAGCGCATTAGACAGGCTTCCATGAGTTCTTGAACCAATTGGCCACTGCGCCTAAAAAGAAGGCTGTGCTATCAAACAGCGAATTACATTATTGTTTTTCGTTTCGTTGTTAGTACCAAACGTACTGTAATGCTTGGGCAGGTTATTAGGAGAATGCCCTCCTAGTAATCTCTTGTGCTCTCCTAATCTCTCAATACAACGCCTGGCCTGCCCTACGTACAAAGCACCACGTAGCCGTGTCGACTTGCAGCGACCACGACGGCCCACGGACCGAACGCGGCTTTGTGCTTGAAGGTGCACTCGTTTCTACTTTCTCTTTTTCCAACATCATTTCCTCGCCGCGCACATAAGAACAGTTTGCATCTAACTCCCGAGGCGCAGAAACGACCACCGGGACGTTGTACGCGCTGCAACATTTTTTAAGTCCGTGAGCCATTTGGTGCACACACAGCGTCACTGCGAATATTTGATGCTCCGTGACTAGGGGTTTAGGTCCTGACTAATCTTGACTTGCCTGTCGTTGTAATTTTTTTATAGCGGAAGCTACGCTACTATAGCTGGGACACATTTCGCTGTGAGTCTGCGAATGACCTTGAAACGAACTTGAGATAACTCATGGCTAATGTTGGTATGCACATGTACCTGATCATGTGTGGTCCACTTAGTGGACCTGCTTTGAGTTTTAACTTTTACTTTGAACTTTGTCACCTGACCCTGATTTTCGGCCTTGACATTTGACCTTGAACAGTGATCCCCAACTTTGACATTGAATTTCCACCTTGCGAATTGTCTGCAGAGGCAGTAAAAAAGCCACGTGGTAATCACGCTGTCTCACGTGATTCAATTTACAGTTCCTACTTCAAGCATAGTGTACACGTAGTCAGAGCTGTGCGCTTGACTTAGACGCTGTGGAGGAAGGAGAGCGCGCTGGGAAGCGCACGTGTAGTGAACTACATCTTAGAATATTGCGGCAAGACACCTCTGATCATCCGGCAGACATCACTCGCCGTGAGCGGGCTGGTCAGCGAAAAAAAAAGGGACTAGCAATGCTAAACGAGTGGCCGAGACCCCAGAAAAACGAGAAGAACGACTTGCCAAGCGACGGCACAAAGAAATGGAGAAGCGACAAAGCCACCGGCGACACATTGGCCTCAACTACTTGTACCACCGAATCTGAGTCGCTGTTGTACTTGCATCGTTGCAGACAGGAAGATTATTCACGCGATTTGTTTGAGTGAAAGTTCCACCGCTACGAGAAAGCTTCACCAACAGTTTACCGGTACTCGTTTGGCAGTGTGTGTGCCGTGTGTGCTTATGCAAACTAGCGTGTTTGCTCTTAAGAATCATTCTGCGTGTGCAACCATCCAGGTTCCCTTCGTCAGGCAGTGGTAACGGCGTCAAGATCTTAGTCCTTGGCATGGGTCTGTTCATCGATCAGTCTGTCTCTATCAAGCCAATTAATGAAGACGAATAAGTGGCTGTGAAGTGGGGCGGGGAATAAAGAAACTATAAATTATGTTCCAAAGCTTAATCATTTTTAATCAGGGTTATGTATCCTTCGCTTCCTGAAACTCAGTTCGGCATGAGTTGAACCGCTGCCTAACTTTTTCTTCGTTCGTGTGTTCCCTTTTGGGAATTTTTCAGCTGTACGTTGGCTATAGATTGGTATAGACTTGTGCAGAACTCTTTGGCTACTTTAACTGCCTTACACGTATCGTTAATGGCATTGCCCTCTATGTCTTTTACCGCATACATCTGTTTTTCGTCTATGCCTAATTTCCTCTTCACAGCGTTTAGGCTCCCTCAATTCCTTAGAGCAAGCTCGAATCTCTCCTTATTAAACTTCCGAACGTCGGCTTCCTTGCGCTTATAGATTATCCTTGATAGCTCTCTGAGTTCACTTCTTTCTTTGAGGCAAGTGGCTTTCATGCTGAGGTGTTCCTTAGTGAGATGTTTCGTATGCTGAGAAGGCTTGCTAGTATCTGTGGAACCGCGTATTTCTACTGCCCCCCCCCCCTCTAATGATTACTGTCAGATATTCTGTCTACAAGACTTTAATGAATAAAGGAGACGGCTGCCTGTCAGATATTCGTTCATTGCGCTTGAACATTAAGGTCGTCGCCCTCAGTTAAACCGAATATGTGTTCTCCAGCGAGATCCTGAATTCCTTTATTTTCCCTCTTACCACTAACTCGTTGGTGGGCTCCCGCCTCAGTAGTTCTTCCGTTTGCACTTAAATTATAGGTTATTTCGAGACCTTACCTAATCTTGTGTTCACTAGAGCGCACCTTTAAAAGTACCTGCATATCCTGCAAGATGTCAGTGAGTGCACAGTAAGAACTCTTTTCTTAAGAGTCTATTCTTCAAACCATGCGCTATATCGAATACTCGAAAGATTCATAAAGCACGCAAAAATGTCTTAACTTACCTAATCATATTATCAGATTTTATTATTGTTGAATCCAGTAATAATTTTTTGGCTCGTCAAAATCATGCGCCACGTTGTGGCAGCCAGTGATTTCACAAGCGCTTGTAGCGAATTCCTTGTAATGGTGCTCTTGACCGCGAGTCTCTACTTTGTGCTGCATAGTAACCGATCTTTAAACAGCAAACCAACTTAGTCTGGATCTCCTCGGCCACTGTCCGTGATGTAAGCAGTGTGCTGAGAGGACATCATAATATCGTGATTTGAAAGTTACTATCGAAAGGACACCTTCCCGGAAGCACTGAGAGGTGCATTCCGACGTGCTTAGAACTTGCATGATTTTTTTCACTTCTTTCGAAGTCAACCGTCCAGTGTTCCCCGGCTGTGCACTGTAAAGTAAATCTTGCTGTTAAATTTGTCTCCAGAGGCTATATTATATAAACTGTCTATTTGTCCAGTTCGCGTCTGTTCGGTCCTCTATCAGTGGTCACTGACATATACCCGCGACTGTCAAGCGTCTGGGGCAAGTGCCCCGGTGATTGGGTGGTTGACGACAGCACCTTACTATTGGCAGAAATTGGGTGCAACATGCAGCCAAAGGTGAGGTGCATAGCAGCGCATTGTCAACAGTGGGCGACTAGGCCTGACCACTGGATACCATTAGATGCGATATGAAGCCAATGGCGAGGTCCCGTCGCCAATCACGCTATGGCCGCGTCACTTGCCCCAGTAGCTTGAAAGCCGCGGGTATATCTCAGTGACCAGAGAGAAAGGGCTGAAAGGACGCGAAATGTACAACGGGAAATGGATAGCTTATAGAATAAGGCCTCAAATGTGAACGTTCCAGATAATTGTTTGCGCTGCTTCCAGCGAAAGCATAAATATTTAAGGAAACTTCATCTGTGATACTGACAATGTATTTCACCTATCTGAATGTTCCGTCTGCAAACTCCAATATATAGGTCTAACTGGAATGTCTATTACATTAGGTCAAGACAGTCATGAGGCTTGCAGTGCAACTATACAAAACCTGCCGCCATCCAAGCATGCAAACATAAGAGGCCACTCATTTTAACCAAAGCGTAAGTAGCCAACTTGCCTATCTTTGTAGCAGCCTTTTTCGTGACGAACTTCGGATGACTAGCAGGAACATGACTGGTATCTTGTTACTCCGTCAAATGAAGTGCACTGTACGTGAACAAGCGAGGCCCCCGCGTCACGCATTCTAGTTTATTTGATGATACTGTTCGTTATTTCCCTTTCGCATGGTTTTGTTTGTTCCAGTGAGGGCTCCGCATAATCATGTCAAATATAGCTTTGAAACGTGCTCGTTTCCTTACTCTTTTAGCTGATTTGTATTGCAAAGTTTTACGCGCCTGGAACTGTACGATTGGTATTTCTTTTTCGCTTTCTGCTACACTAACATGTTCCCCGTCATCAGTACTGCTACCGATAAGCTCTGCGTGTAAACATATGAAATTAGTCAGTTTTTTCTAACCAAGGCCGGTCCTGCGCGGAAACGGCAAGCAACAAGGTATGACAATCTGGTACAACGTACGGCATTTTCCTTCAATATATACCAGGAGTTTTAAGGAATCCCGCCATTTACATTAAAAGTAGCGCTTTCGATTAAAGAGAAGCTTTTTGCGGCATAGCAATAGCATTGTTGCCGGATGTCAAAAAAGCACGGAAGTAATGTTATGTAGTGCAGTGATTAACTGAATTCTAATAGTTAACTCTATAACTTCTGCCGATAGGCGCCTGCTTGTAATTAGAGATTTGTGGCAGGCGATCAGTAATAGCATTATCAGTTTTTAGAATTCAGAAAAGGCGATTACCTTCACCTTTTCTAAATTCTCAAAACAGAGATTCTTTCGTGGCACGTGCGTCACGAAGTGTCCCGATTTGATTCGCATCCATATGCGCTCCCCGCAGACGCGTGGTTTTCAAACGGCATGAGCAACAGCGGCAAGGGTAGTCTCCTTCTCGAAATTCTAGAAACTGATATGGCTGTCGCTAAGTGCCGGCTACAAGTCTATAATTGCAAGGAAGCGTCTATCGGTAATAGTTGAAAAGTTAATTATTAGATTTCAGTTTATCAATCATAATCAACCTCATGTGCCAGCTTTGTGGCGGCCGCGAACACTGGTATTACAGTGCGGCAGAAAAATTTCTTTCCCCCGAAAACGCGATTTTAAAAAATTAGTGCCGAGTTCCTTGAAACACCTGATATACACCACTTCAGATATCTCTTTCTAGGACAGGCATTGCCATTTCTGTATTCAGCGTTCTTCACTTAACACATCGGCGTTAGGTGCGAACCGTTCTGGCGCCCATTCGCTAGGCTCTGCTGAAAAAAGCACCTTAACTCCACCCCCGTAGTCTGCCCCAGAAATACGACTTTCGCAGGCTGCTGAAAACAATAGTTTCAGCCGGCGTCAGTCTCCCATTTGTATTGTTTCTTGAGCCTACAGCTTTCAGTCTTCGTGTTCCAGTGGCCCTTAGGCAGAGGCGTTTTAAGCCCCTCGCAGAGAGGATCTAACGTCATGGAGAGGCAAGCCATGTGAAAGAATACGCTCAAATGGCCGCGTCATGGAAACTTCGAGCTCTGCTGGCAGCAACAGCGCCGAAAGGTCTCTGGAGCTTTCCAATAAGCACGGCGCAAGAGTAGCCTGCGCAAGGAGCTGTCGTGATCTTTCTTGCTTGCTTACTTGCCTCCATGCTAAAAGTGCGCACCAGCTTACAAGTGGGTGAGATGCTAGATGCATGCTTAGTTCGCAAATTCGTTGGGTACTGTTACTTTGAAGTATCACTATCTGCTATCAGCAAACCGCTATGTAAACTGGCCTTGCGTGAGTTTCAAAATCAACAGCAGCATTTCCTCGTTTGGTATACAGTGTGATTTTTAGAGCGCAGCTCTTAGGTGCGCGTTCCTGAGTTCCGCGTCGTAGTCGTCGTCGCCGGCGTAGTCAGATTAACACTGCACCTGACAGGTGGCGTGTTACGGCGTGTGACAGGTGAGGTGTTGGCTGGTAGCAGCAGAGCGAGACGCCACCTGCCAAGGTGAGAGCGGGGTAATGGACAGCTGGAAGGTGGCTAACGCAGGAACAGCTTGGAGGGTGGTTGGCAGCGTAACACCCCATGTGTCAGCGGTGGTAACTGGCCTATGAAGGGCTGCGCTCAAATTTCACCTCACCTACTATCGTAAATGTATGTCAATTTTTTATCATTACCGATTTTTTGTTCTGAAAACTCCCAGAGATACACTGGGGTGACTTGTTGAGCTGTAAAGTACTGAAGGGCGGACATTAAGTACTTGATATTGATCAATTATAAAATAATTAATTAACTGAAATTAGCTAATAAATTTTACTTTTGATTTTAGGGGGCAGGGTGAGCCTTGTTTGCAATATTTCATACAGGCAATGTGGTTCGAAATATTTAATGCAAAAACTACGAAATAGAATGCTTTTTTAGTTCATTTCCTCGCATTACCTAATTTTAAAATGGCGTCGCTGCGCCTGGTATCTTCGCTGAAATCAAGTTAACTCCCTCTACATCATTATGCAGGGTCTGTCCTGAATGCAATGGGATAAGTGGTGGCATGGCGCGCGCATGCGCAAGATTGGGAATGCGGTTTTGGAGGAAGGAGGCAGAACCTTAAGCTTCACAATGCGCCGAGCTCAGTTGGCTTCGAGCAAGCAAAGCGAGTGTTTAAACGTGTGCCCCTGTTTCGTCACTGCGTCGAGGAAACCATGTAGCGAACGTTGGAACACCGCTACGCGGTGAACCTTTGCGTTAAACTGAGTATGTCACCTACGCTGTGTTGTAAGCAGGAGCAAAAGTAAGCTAAGTGCGTACTTAAATGTAGCCCTCTGGCTGCGCTGCTTTGAAAACTTTGTTGAGTAACACCATACAAAGTAGCTACATTCAGTACTGTTTGTTCCTTTCGACAGTATAACCAAGGAACCGACCAGTCCTGTTCAATGCAGGTAATATGCTGGAACATTTCACTCTCAATGATGTTACCTGGTGAAGACAAAAATCTGCTGCTACACAGCAATATTCCACGTTAAAATAACCAGTGACCCATCACATTCAAAACTCTCCTCTTGAGGAGAGTGAAGGAGGATCACCAACTAGCCCAGCGGTTAACTCCTCTAACGTATATTTCTCCTCTTGAGGTCTATAGTATACCTCTTGTTGATGTGAAAAGCCTACATGTACTGCTTGTTGCAACGGAGTCATTACTGTCGTACTCATTAGCTCCAAAACGTAACTACTCCCTCTTCGACCAGCAGCTCGAACAAAGTAGTTCCCTTTCCCTGCCATCTAACGTGCTGGATATAGCTACAGCTCCTTTTGTTAGGCAAAACACATCATGAATACTAATCTCCAATTACACGCTGCCATTTGGCCGAGTCATGTCTGCCGCACTGCTATATTTATTTCATTCTAGGCAGACTTCTTTCTTCTGTTATGATGGGTACATATTATTGAAATTATGTTTTAAAATACAATTAGCGCTTGAATATTAGTGGCTAAAAGCGCTTTATTATTTCTACATTGCACTGTGATCTAAAACTGTCGGTCCTTACTGTGCTCTACCTGATACTTTTCTTCACGATATGTTATAATAACCATTTGCAAATGGTTTTTTTTATTGTAGCATGGAAAGAGAAGAAATGACGTGCAATGTACAAAACATTGCTTTTCGATATGGCAATAAAATTTCCACTGTGACTGTACAATAAATACTTCAGATGCATTTATCTCTTTTCAAAGCTGGAGCAGTGATTTCAACATGATCATATTTCAAAGCAGCATAAAAAAGCACGGAGATTACAGAGGTGGTCGTGATTGGGTGCTCGATTTTTGATAGAGACAAGAAAACTTAGAAGAGTAAGTTTGGCATTGTAGGATACTAAATCATGAGTGAAAATTGTTATTAGAGTCCTTTTCTAAACGCGATAACTTTGCTCAGAAGATCATAGCGGACCTAGTTAAAAGTGCAGTAGAAGCAAAATCAATGAATCACAAGAAATAAAAATGTGTTCATTGCTGTGATTCGTCATAAGGAGACAGGTAGAGGCTTCTTTATATGTTAATTTGCAAAGACATTACAGTTCCAGCTCTATGTTTCATGATCTGCTACGAAGTGTAGCATCGCCCAAAGCAAGACCACATAAAATCGCAGAGCTGTCTGCACTGCGAGCAATAAGTAACATCGGCACTTCAACACGCACCAATTTGTATAACTAATGTGCAAGTAGTGTAAGTGTAACTAATGTGGGGAAGTTGGGATGTCTTCACTGTAATCAACGACATGATGGAATGACGAAGAGGGAAAGCACGCACAGACACAACGTTGTTAGAACTGAAGTGTTTGAAAGAAGAGCACTATGTGTATGTTCCCTGTCTTCATCGTCGCGTCGGGTTTTCTAACAGTTAACATATTACTCATGCGTTGCACATTTGACGCTAAGCTACAGACAAATTGTTCTAACAGTTACAATGGTCGCTTCCCTTTGACGGTCTCTGAGCTCCTATGTAGTGCCGGCGGTTATGACGTGTATTTAACAGCCGACATAACTCTTAGCACTTGAATGCGACGAGCCACAATGAAACATACCACGACATGTTTTCATGCGTTAATCCTACTCCGATACTTTACCAATACAATACGATCCACAACATGAAGTTTGCTTTGTGTCCCAGTTTCTAGGCGGTATAGTAAAAGCTGACAGATCGAGGCGACGTCTTCCAGAGCTGTGCGGTTGGCCCCCGAACGCGTGAGAAGGGTATACTCGTGGTAGCGGTCGCTTGACGCACGTAACGTCACATCACTGCGAAGAAGTTTTGAGGCTAAGTGTGGATGCATTTAATGCAGTTCACTAATCCCCTCACAACATCGCAAAATTAATTTGATAGCACTTCACTTCCCGTCGGTGGCATTGAACGCCGGTCATTTCTTTCATCCAAAGCCGCCACGACGGCTGAGTGGCTTTGGCGTTACGCCGCTGGTCCTAAGTTAGCTGGTCGATACCGGCCACTGCGGCCGTAATTTGGTGGCGGCGAACTACAAAAATGCCAGTATGCTGTCCGCGTTCTGTGCGACGTTCAAAAACCCCGGGTGGTCTAAATTATTTGGGAGCCCCCTACTAGGCCTCCCTCATAGCCCATGCATCGCTTCGTGACTTTAAACCACCCAGTTTTCATTGTTTTTTTCCTTCCATACAAGCCAAGACGATATCGACGTTGCGATGTGCGCGGTGCGATGAGCGAGCTCTCTAAGTGAAGCTCAGACACGTCACACCGCATTTCGGAGCGATGAAGTTATGCATTCCTACTTCTGTATAGCCAGAAAACTACTATACAAATCCGCACATGTGCCCGAACAACGCTCGAAAGCAGCACCAGGCTACGCGCGAAGCAGCGCCTTCGTGAGACAAATCAAGGCTCTGCGGCCGACTGGAGTGAGTGAAAGGTGGAGAAAGTACCTGAAAAACAGTATCAATAAATTTTTTTAGGTGCAACGATTCAAGAATAAGCGGGCGGGAATAAATTGAGTAACCCCGATTCAGTGGTGGTCGTGCCTTTTTAATAACAACAGGAACAAAATAAAATAAAACGAAAGGTACAGGTATTGCCGGCAGCGGCAATAGCTGTCCAATATATTCAGAACCAGAGTGGCGGCCAGCGGAAATATAAGAGGCAATCATGGGAGATCGAGATGAAGTATACAGAGGGCACTGTTAGAAAAAAAGTGCATTGAGGGGGAACTATCCTACAATAATACCAGAACTAAGCATGTTTACGGCGCACGCGGCACCGTTAGAATTAGAGTGCTACACGCATGCGGCCACTCTAGGTATGTACAAATCAAGACTATGCGCAAAGCCACCCACGTTTATTACATGTCACAAAGGAATCATGCGCCCCAAATTGCCCACGCAACCGGAGTGGGGGGCCTTATCGCATGCCCCCAGGTTCCACAATAGTTTGTGCCAACAAAATGAACGCCCACACGTTCCACATAAAAGTAGTAAATAGAAACAGACATATTCCTCCGTCTACCTATTACAGAGCGATCCGCATGAAACCTCCCATGTTCCACGAAAAATTCTCACTCATTCTCGCACATTTCACCGATGTCCTCTACCACACGGCGTTTATCGACTCGGCGGTCGACACTACCTCGTTAAAGATAAAATACTGGAAGGTTGTGCATGAACGAAATTGTTGTCACTGCTTTAAATTGGCCCTCGATAAACAGATGCTATCGCTGCTGCTTATGGTCCGTTATACCTTATGCACCCACGTGGGACAGTACTCTCTAGTACAAAAAATAAATAAATCTTCACTCTGACAACTTTAAAGAAACTCTGCGTACACTTCCCTTTCAGCACAAATCCTTCACCACCACCAAATTACGCATTCTTGACGCATACACCTAAATACGCTCCTAACTCCTGCCCGTTCTTATCTCTACTGTATCCAAAACTCTCCTGCTTTATTAATACTCCTAAACCCCATGCTAATTTGCAACAATGCTTTATCTCCTTCCCCGTTGCCATTTAGTCCCCTCTTTCCCCGTACCCTTCTCCCTCAACGTGGCGGGCTTGGCTAGCCTCGGGCCACCTGACGGACGCAGTTGGCCTCGGTTACCCTGGGCCAAGACATCCTTGACGGGTAATACTTCGTTAAAATAAAGTTTTCTCTCCCTGTCTCCTTAGTTTTGTCAGGGCACGAAAATGAATTATAAACCGTGTTAACCTGAAGGGGCAGCCGCCGCTGTGGCTCAGTGATTATGGCGCTCGGCTGCTGGTCCGACAGACAAGGGTTCGATCCCGGTCGCGGCAGTTGAATATCGATGGAGGCAAAATTCTAGAGGCCCTTGTACTGTGCGATGACAGTGTACGTTAAAGAACCGCAGGTAGTCGAAATTTCTGGAGCCCTTCACTACGACGTCCTTCATAGCCTGGGTCGCTTTGGGACGTTAAACCCCCATAAACCGAATTTTACTTGAAGGCGTCGCCTTAAAATCTTGTTAGCTTTCTTGTTTACCTGGGTCTAGATATATCACTTCAAAACAGCTCTAAAAGGAACAAAGTTTCCGCACAACCACTTGCTTTTTTGCTGGAGAACTCTAGCAGGATTATTTCTTGGGAAAGCAGTCGATAATCGCCTTCGTGTAATGGTATCCTATATATTGTCACGTTGCGGTGAAGGCATTCCGGCAGCCAGGGAGACCGCAAAAAGGGCTTCTTAATGAAACACTTTATTGGGCTGACACGCGCCCACAAACAACTGAATGACTCAGCTGGAGCGATAGCAACAAGCGCGCACAGCGGACGTCGAAAAGAATTCGCGCCGCCCTCGGCCGTGTTCAATGTAAAGCTGATAAGGAACTTTCAAGATACGGCGTATGAAGTAACTACAACAGCCTCGAAGGGCTTACAAGTGGTTCCGCATGGGTGCGACGAGCTAACACATTTTCAGTCCTAGAAAGCAGGACTGACTCGCCAGATGGCGGACTAGCTTTAACCGACACGCATTCAGTTCCGCTCTATGTGAAGACGTATTAAGAGGGAGCGAGGAAAACATGATTCCTGAAAACATAATACTCACAGCCGGCCTAACGTGCTTTGACATTGCATTCTCGAAGGATGCTTTAGGCGCGTGCATGCGCAAGATGCAACTGCCAATTAGCACACGCAGTGCACCGCTGGACGGGACCGCTGCATTAATACACGCGCCTTTACACTGTTCATAATCGTTTTCCTTAGGGAACGCTTGTGCGACGTAACGACTAGGCGTGGAGGGTTTCAATGGGAGTTCTGGAGCGGCTTTTCTTGGTTAATATATTTCTCCTCGTAACACTAAGCGCGATCGAGGTTGAGTGCTCTAGTGTGACCATGTCTTTACCCTCCTGATAGCATTCACAAAGCTAGCTTACCTTTGCCTCCTGTAGAAAGCAATGCATATTGCTGTGGTTCACAGTGATGTGAACCCGTTCTAACTGAAGTCACTTTCCCGTTCTAACTGAAGTCACTTTCCCGTTCTAACTGAAGTCACTGCCTGTCGGCAGGAAAAGGTCAGACATTGTAAGACTGGAGCGATCGAGCTGCTCCACAGAAAATATACCGCTCTAAAACAACAATAAAGATTTCGACAAGGTAGACATGTGCCCGCGAAAACCTACCCATCCCTAGCGCTCTAGCAGAGAGTACCCACGCGTTTGTATACGCCTCCTTCCCTCTCTCCGAAGAATATTCTTGGAATATGGTCGGGAGCTTTGTTAAAATAACATCACGAAGAATGCGCTGCGCGGCCACGGAGGCGGAAGAATAACATTCTAATCTCCCCGCGTTGTTACGCTGTCGGACACCTTCTTGTCACGGGTGCGCAACACTTCGTTTGATTCATTGGCACCCTGTTATCTCATTTTAAATAGTTTGCTCCCTGGCGGTCCTCAATGATTCAATTCAATAGAACAGACAATTCAATTAAAGAGAACAGATGGTTTAGATGAACTTCAGTTTGGGCTAGATGGTTGATTATTTGAGACTGAAATGGCAATAGCGCTACAGTAAGACGTACACAAGAAAGACTGGAAAGACTGAACAAGAAAGGTTGGCGCATGTCCTGCGTCAGTCTTTCTTGTGTACGTTTTGCTGTAGCGCTATTGCCATTTCAGACTCAAAAGAATAGCAGCACTTGCTAAATTTCCGCCTTTCTTTTGATTCTTGCTCGCTTCACTGCCTTAAAATTATCGCCTTCTTTGATTTCAGTACCTATGTATGACGGCATCGCATGACCTCCTGCACACTGGATGCTTCACTGAATCATTTATTTGGTAGCAAGAGATGAGAAATTGAATAGCAGCACTCTGTCTATCAAACTGAGAATTTTCTTCGTCGCTCTTAGAAAGTTTTTGCATGACAGTACTTTACAATATCGCCCGTTGAAACGCCTCTTTGGTGCTCGGCGACAGGTTCATTGATTGGCGAAAGGGACGAGGGGCAAAAAATTGCCTACGCGCAGCGTTCCCAGCCACACAATAGGGAACACACTCCCCCACACTGCGCCTGTCCCATTCGCCTTCTCATGCGTCCCGCTGATAAATGGCGGCTGTCAGAGAAGCTTCCTTGTCGGTGGCATTACCCACCCTTTCGTTCGTTGGCTGGATGCAGGGGTGGATTCTCAGTAAACTATACCGGAAGCAACTTTCTGCAGAAACGTTCCTTGTCAATATTAGATCCAAAGCAGAAACTTTTTTCTTTCCGTCATGTTTAACAAATTTCTCAATCTTGATGTCACGTCTTATCGTTATTCTCCGAACTATCCGAATGCAAGAAACGCAAATTGTTGAGCATGAGAAGTCCAACAGTTGCAAACTTGTATCCGCTTATGTGCTTTATATTACAGTTCAGCTTTGCAATTTCTACACGGCTCGAAGAAATACGCTTTCATTGCCACTTTACGCTAACCAGAAACAAAAGGACGCACCGAAGCTGTTTTGCGAAATGTTCGGAAACTGAATCTTCATGACAGTTATATGTCGCCATTAGTACATATATGAGTTCAGCAGCATTCCTTAATGTAAAGCCTATGTGGCTTGTATACATGGGATGTCATGCAGCTGAGACTATCTTTCTACGTGTACAATATGGGTGTATGAAGAAACGTCCCCGGAACATACATCCGCGGAAAAAACGTCCCTGGAAAAAACGTCTCCTGAGGAAGCACAGTCTAGGAAAAAATGTCCCCAAGTGAAGAAAAAAATTTCTTCCGGAACCCACTTGACAGAAAATTGCCCTATTTATTAGACTCCTCTTTGGAGGCTCTGCTCGCTGCTTATGCGACATTTTTCTTCTGCACTAAGGTATCCGACTGCATCTGCGAGAATGGCAGCAGGCTTTTCTTTCGAGTCAAGAGCGGTTTCTTTCATTTCCTGCTTTGTTTTTGCGATATTTACAGCAGCATCATCTACGGGGTGATTGTGGGGAACAACATCATCATCATCAGCCTGACTGTTCCCCCTGCAGGGCAAAGGCCTCTCCCATGTACCATGTGGGGAAAACTAAGGCTGTACTCTGAGGCACAATTAGAGCACCTTCGCAGCTCTTGCGCTTAACACAGCACCAGTGGGTGCCAGAGGCAATATCTTTTTGTCTTGTATACACAAAGCCGTAAAGGCATAGCTTTTCGCCTCCTTTGCTCGACTTGATGGTCTCCATCCTGAAATTAAATGCAGCATTAAATCAATGCTGGGACCAAAGTATCCAACTTTTAGCCCTCTGCATATCGTTACATCAGGTTTGCTAAGTCGTACAGTTACCTTGCAAGATCTGGTGTAGCGCATAGGCGCTGAACTACCACCGCCTAAATATTGCGTCGGCGTCATGTGATAGCTCGATGATTGTGTAGAGGACACGCGCAGTCCTCGTGCCTACAAACACGATGCCCCGCAAGAAACGTTCGGTCATGATGTCATGTGCCTTCGTTATGATCTGATGATAGATATATATTTTTTACACTTGATTTCTGCAGTCCACGATATTTGTTTGTATTTAGCTTGTATTTAGTTTGTGTATCGAGATGTCCTTCTCATCATGTGTTTTGTTGCAAACCTTCCAAGCGTTGAGCGGTAAACCACTGCCACACTTGCTTTGCTTTGACCATTCCGTTGCGTTTACGGTTCAGTGACTCGTTCCTCCGGCAAACAACTTGTATACGTCTTATGCGAGCTGTACATGCATGCCAGTCGCATGCATGCGAGTTACATGCGTGTACACGTGCAAGGCGGCCGGATGCTCAAATTACGGCGGCTTACAATGCGTTTGATGTCAGCCGTTTGGGGACATTTTTCCCTGATTCGCAAAGCGGGACGTTTTTTCCGGGGATATATGTTCCGGGGACGTATCTTCCGGGGACGTTTTTTCTGGGGACATTTTTTCCGGCTCCCGTACAATATGTGTGATACTATCCGCCCCACTCATTCATCCTAACTGTAATCTCATAGCAGTGTGGCTGTGTGAAATAATTTCTCTCCTGTACACAGTGCCACCGTCAGCCAAAGATTAAGCTATCGAAAATGGAAGGGTCCAGAAGCAACGCCGAAGAATTTTGTACAACTCGGTCATAATGACATGTGGCCGCCCGCTAAGATGCGCAGACTATCGCGATATTGTGCATATTACTCGGGAAGACAGGGCCTTGGGAAGGTACGGGATGCGGCAAAACAGCCCAGTAACTTTTTTTTCTGATCGCAAGTTTAATGTTTCGGGACTCTTTTTTCTGGGTCAGCAGTGCAGGATTCCGTCACGCTCGGAACCCGGGCCACACTTTAAGCTAATGGTACTGTGAGATTCTTGTATATCTGTTCCCTTACGCAATTTCCACCTCCCTTTCAGTACTGGTATACTGGCACACCAAGGATTCTTTGTGTGAAAATAAAGGAATTTTTTGCTGGCGCGTTCGTAGGTCAAAGACACTGCGCCAAACGTGGACTACGTTTACATCTTTTTAACTGTCCGGTGCATAGGTGGTGTTTGTTCGTTTTTAGCACTGTTTTTCGATATCTTTTCCGTCAATTTTTCCGTATGCTTGTAACTGAGTGAGAAGGTAGCTAAGCTTACCATACACTTTCTTTAAGAAATGCTTCCTCAACGTTTTGCTCGACATTGATCACACTGGATTTGATTGTTCAACGTGAGAAAAAAAAACATTGCCTGTCCTTTTCAAAATGAGTACAGCAGAAAAGGAAATGTGACTGATGGATTACGGTGAAATATCCTCGCCAATAATGCTACGCAGAGAAACTGTATCCAATGCAAATGTTTTTCATATCAACGCATTTGAGCACAAAGCAGCTTTCAGCATAACGAGTGTTTCCGAAACGGCCAACGTACCAAGATGCACAATCTCCGCAGGCTTGCACTAATTCTCATTCTCAAATCTTTGGGTACTGCAATTCAGAAGTGGCGCAGCTCGCTAAAACATTACACCAACCTCATTTCACTCCTATGACTTTGGGAATCCCTGTCTGCTCTAGTTTGGTGCGATAACTCGGGGTGGTTGTAGCCCAAACCTTAGCCGAAAATACTGCCTCTCATGTTTGCCTCAATTTTTTTCTAAGGAAGACGGTGAGAAAGAACCTGTTTTCAAAGAAAATGCTACGAGTACAGCGGCAGCGTCTCAAGAATGTGAAACATATTTCCGCCCAAGAGGTACTTCAACCAAAAATGTGCATAAAAACAACGACTAATTCGCCTATTATGTGAAACTGTCAATGGTGAATGCTAAAGCCCCGAACAAATTACTGCATAGTACGAAAACGCTATGCCCGCCTACGGGTAAGGCGGTGTCTCTGCACTCTGAAGGGAGTGAAGGGAATGAGAACCACTTCATTGCTTCCGGTTTACTGCGAAGGGAGTGATGGGAATGAGAACCACTTGATTGCTTCCGGTTTACTTTGGTTCCTCAGAATGGGTTCCCTTGAGGGGTACTCATTTTGATTCAGTCAACTTTCGCCCCCGGTATTCACTGAAGTGGTATTTCACTGTAGCAGGAATGTAGCCTAGTTGGTTCCTGCGACCGTTCCGGGAACAGTGTTCGGTTTCTTTTTTTTCCAAGTTTATTTGCCAATTTAGGCGGGAACACAGTGCAGTATATGTTATTTCTACATGCATACGACTGTGTATGATTGCCGGCCAATAATCCAGTGGCAACAAACAGAGGCCACGTCGAAAATGTTGGCAGTGGCTTAGCTCTGCAATGCCAGGATATACGTAGCGTGAGCACGCAGCGGCGAGCGCGCGCGGTGTGGCGCGCAAGCTGTGCGCAGTGACGTCACTCACTCCTCGCCCATGGGCAGTATGGTCGACGGAGGGAGCACGCGAAACGACGAGACTTGGCCAATGTAGCCCACGCTATAAAATAAGCGCGCTCCCTCTGAGGCCTATCCAGAAACGAGAATACACACTTCCGAACATTAGTACAGTTGACCATGACAGAGGAGCCGACTGCTGTTTCTTCTGTAGTTAATTTTTTGGGGAAAACGCAGGTTTTTATTAGCGACGTTTTAAACTTTGGCGCGACATGCAAACCAGAAGAGACGATTAAAGCACTGAACAAGTAATCGCTTATTTTAAGCGAAGCATGGTTACCAACCAACCACAGAACGTTGCGGCGTCGTGGAATACACCGTAATAGTATTACCCTCTCTAACGCCATCGCATCCCGAATGAAGCCCACTGTAGGGCGCGGACTTCCCGAAGTGCTCTCCAGCTGGCCCTTCTTCTCAATAGTCGCCAATGACTATCCAAGCTAGTTTGCGTCGCTCTTCACTCCATCTTGCACTCTGTCGGCATCAATTTCATTTCCAGTTTGTTGGTATTAGTTAACCTTATAGACCGCTTCTTAGGATTTTTGTTCTTTGGAGCACACCAAAGGGAAAAAAATGCAAAGAGCGACCACACAGGCAAGGCACTTTCACGCAGTACATCTCATTCAAAAATCAAATTGAAGACATAGAAGGAGAACATTTAGGACTACGAAACAGTGCGTATCTGCAAATGAAAGATATGCAATTAAGACAGAATAATTCCTCCCACTTTTAAGCAAGCTGGCTTCATGAAAAACCAGCACTGAGGAGGCGTGGCTAATGTAAGCGGCGCCGCTCTTTTATGTTGAAAACCTCGAAAGTATCTCGACTAGTCCCAGCTTCGCGGCGGTGAAAAGCACCTGGCACTAAAGCACTGGATGTATCCATGCCCGCGGAAATGACATTAAGGACGATAGTCGGTGAAAATTTCCAGATTATAACGGTGCTTGCGCAAGATTAAATCGATATATGGAGATGTATGACCAGTTCATTTTTTCCGAATTAAAGCGGCGCTAGAGAAAGCACCGGTTCTGAGGCAAGCATGCTTATTCAGATGCTTTGCAAGGCCCTCTGCATGAACATCATCAGCGGCTCTTTATTATTTTCCAAAAAGCTGGACAAACAGCACCAAGCTTTACTCGAGCAGCGACACCAACAGTAACATCATATATCCTTGCAACGTTCATGTGTGCGGGGATAGACGATGAATTTAAAAAAGTGTCGCATATTTTTTTCTTTTGTCTACTTTGATTCCTTTGTGATAGTTTATATCTGACTTCTTATAATATTCCTGCAAGCTTTCATATACGCAGTACCGAGTGTGATCTTCGGTGCAACTTGTACCAGGCAGCCCGTTCAAGCTTATGCCAAAACCGTAGCAATCTAAATAGTGATATGCTTTCTCGACTTTCATCTCGTTTTCTCGCGGATGCGGCTTCCATCGCTTTAATGATACAGATGTTACCTACACTTAAAGGGGTGAGATCTCTGTAGATGGGAGGCTTTGAATAGAAAAATTCCTCTTTGATGAGAAGTTTCGTTACATGTGAACTTAATCATTCTGGCTTGCTTATTTTGCTGCCGATTTGTTGATTGTTAAGCACTATTTTTTGTGCTCTTATTTATTGCTTTTGAGCAAGCCCAGGAAATCTGGAAGAAAGCTTTTAGTCTGTGCGGATTCCACCACAGGCCTGGCGTTGCTGAACATCGAACACTACCGTGGGTATAACAAATGGCTTTACAAAGCCTTTTCGGTTTTGAATGACCATCTGAACCAGTCGCGCTACCGCAATAATGGTTTTTTGTCTGATTTTAAAGCACGCAGAAAGAGTAACTCATCACTATTCGCATGTTCGCGAAATATCTGATCACACTAATTTTTTCTCGCATTTACAAGTAAAAATACCCACATTTAGTTACACAGCGCTCGCTACAGGCGCTCGATATACGGTGCTAGTCGGTAACACTGATCTAGGTTACAATTTAGCTTGTAATCTGCAGTAGAGATTAGGCGGAAAAGTCGTGGAGCAGCGGCTCCCTGGTTTAATGTTTGCGTACGATACTGTACCGTTAGCAGATAGCTAGGAAAATTTGCAACCTCTGTTCAACTCTTGTGGAGGCGAAGGATACTCGCTTGGCTTCACTTTTAGGGCAGTTTAATTCAGGTATGATGATTTTCAAAGATTCAGCTGATCTGGTGCTTACATTACAAGGCCATGAATACGCAGACTGGCACAATATAAATTTCTCGCGGTACGGGCAAATGAAGGGCAGATATACATAGAAAACTATGAACAGACTGTTAGGACGAAAGGGAGAAGGGATGCCGCGATAATAAAACATGGGGCAATGGGGGGGTACAACACGTATTAGGTACCGAGAGGTGTTTCGAAAGTGATAATGGCGCGAGCTCTTAATTTCAGAGATGCAGTTTTGTACCTAAGAGTCGAAGTTCAGTCGAGACCATAAATAAATCAGAGAGCTGTTGGACGATTAGCAAGTGAGGCAATACAGGAGGATATTTTATAGGCATCGTTCGAACCACGTGAAGCTCAGAGTAAAATACTATATGAAGAACGCCTAAGGAAACTAGACGATGACAGGTAGGCAGCTAAGGGGTTTAAATAATTATAGAGGAGACACGTTGACTTACAGTGGCTGAAAAAGACCAGGAAACTAACCAGTAAGTATGCAGGTAACAAGAAAGTAGAAATAAAGAGCTTCAAGCGAGACGGAAAAACACAGAAGGTGAAAACTAGATTCATTCAATGGAAAAGAAAATGACTACAACTATATCAAAATTGGGAAATTAAATCAGGAAGGAATCAATCTATGATAACCCAAGGACCATGCCCTACTCTTTGAATCCTTCTTAGAACGCGAAGCTACAAAAAGAAATATAAAAAAGAAGTTGATACATTTGCAGTGCCTGGTAAATCTGTAGAAACAAGCGAACATTTTATACTAGAATCTAGCGGTGCCCATCTGCTTGTCGATGCAGGCACAGTCTCTCTCCCTGAGGTTCTAAGCTTTAGAGATATCAATGGTCATGTGAATTAATCTGCGGTGGAAGTTAGCAAAACGCGATTGCAAGATTGGTGGCTCGAAAGCAGAGAGGTGACGTATGTTTCGAAGTGCAGGAGCAAAACTTCTGTTTTAAGAAAACAGCAAATGATTACACCGTTAACACTGTTAAAGAAATACAAATAAAAAAAGCCGAGCATGGTGCCAACTCTGCCACTACCCCGTTAAAAGGGGCCGCTCCTACCTTCTATCCATCAATAAAGGCGAGGCTCCAGACAGCCATTCTGGTTGTTTTTTTTTTTCAATAAAGTCAGCGACAATAAAGTGTCTGTCCGTGTTTACACCAATATCTGACCGGTGTACCGGTCTATGAGTCACGTAAAAAACTTGGAGTGTATTTACGTCTGATGAACCGACACCGCCGTCAACTACTGTCGATGCTTACCGACGGTAGGCCAGACAGCACTTTTTCAAGCCCTCCCCGATGTCATCAATGCCATATACTACTATGTTCTGCTCTCCCGCATTATTCTATTAAGCCTCCGTGGGTGTTGTTTAATTTAAATGGTAAGTTCGCATATTCCCGGTATACAAAGAACATCGGCGGTACCAATCACTAGACTAAACCAGCTTAATTTGGCGCACATCTGGTGAGAATGTAGGAATTATGAAAACGCTGATATTGACGTATATGTGTCGCCAAGCGCTTAAACATAGGTTGTTCATAAACCCCCTCAGTAAATGCTTCGCTGATTTATTTTGCATCACAAAACAACATCAACCCAAGCCCAGTGCGTATTTCCTGACTACAAACCTACACTCAGCATTCTGTAATGTTTTTAAGGCAAAGCTCATACCAGTATTTAGCACTGCTCGCCGCTGATCTACATTCCTTTTTTCAAGAATTAACCCACCTTAATGTGTTTTAGCGTTTCCTGGGAAAATTTGGTCTGTGCAGAAACAATAATATTAACGCAGAAGCGAAGAGCGTCCTCAGTAATAGCCTGCGAGCAGTAGTGCAATTTGAAAGGCTGGACGCTCCCTGCCTACTATCTGGTTTTATGAGGAGTGCAACAGTGAGACACTGCGCTCAACCGTCACTCGACATATGCGTATTAAAAGGACGGATTCAACCAGGACTTTTTAATTTCCATGTGGCATTGCGCACTACAGTGCAAGCGTCCTCTATAGACTGGGTTTGGGTATCGCTTTCACGCGTACGTACAGCCTTTGTCAAAAGTTTGGAGCCCAAGGGGTTTGCTTCTGAGCCTCACTATGTAGTTCGTGATGCATCTCCACCGCTTCAAATTTCCTGTGGGTAAGAAGATTTCCGGTTCTGCCTCCTTCAATGGGTAGGACTTCCAAGGATGCTTCAGGAGTCCCACTGCAGGGCTAGGAAGTAAACCCCCTGGGCTCTAAACTTTTGACAAAGACTGTACCTGAATTTAATAAGACTCGCGGACTCATCTGACTGCTCATCTTGTGAAGTCACGGAGACTGCGGAACGTCTACTTCCTATATGCCTGTATATGCGCGTGAAACGCTGATGTTCGCTGCTTCCTTGGCGCGTTTTGAGAGCAGGCCACTCTCTAAGAACATTCTATTGGGCTGTTGACCGACGAGTCGGAGAGCTCTGCAGGCAACGCAGGCTCTTCGTGTTCTTCGTTTTTTGCGCAACATGGTTCTCGGCTCGGGGTTGTTTTCGGACGCTCTCCAGAAGTGGTTATACATATTCCCATCTCTCTTCAATTCCCGTCGTAATCAATCATAACCCTGGTTCTTGTCTTCTTCTCCTTCTTTTGTGCGGATTAGCAGGCCAGATGATGATCCTTCAAGCTGACCTCTCCCTTTCTCTCAAATATACCTCTCCCTCTTCGTTCTCCGCTCCAGCATCTAAGATAAACAATTACCGATTCGTCCGATTTTCTCTCACTCAGCATTGGACCGGTTAAGAGTTTTGGGTAGAATAAACCATGTTAAACTCTTTTTAAGCTAATCTCTTATGTTCACATCGCTTGCGCGTTTTAATTATTACTGTATGTACGGAATATTAATTTTACTCACGCGCACTGTTCTTAGCCCATTTTTGAATTTTTTGTTTCCCTCCTCTCCTAAGGCCTCAGAGGAGTTTACAGGGAGAATACATCGGTTAACCAGCCGCCATGGTGGCTCCGTGGTTGTGGTGTTCGCCTGCTGACCCGAAAAGCTCGGGTTCGATCCCGGCCCCGGCGGTCGCATTTCGATGGAGGTTAAATGCTAGACGCAAGTTTGATGTAAGTGCACAGTGAAGAACCCCAGAGGCCGTATTCTACAAGCTGTTCATTTTAAAACGTCCATTTCTCGTGTGTCTGGTCCTTCGCCATTGGTAACTCTTATACAGGTGTACTCGCGGCTTTCAAGCGTCTCTGGAAAGCGACTCGGCCACTGGGTGGTTGGCGACCGGACCTTGGCATTTGGATGTCATTGACTGCATTATGCAGCCTCTGGTGCTGCGCATGGCAGCGCTCTGTCCACACCAGGTGACCGGACCTGCCCACTGCAGCTGATATTGGCTGCGATGTGCAGCCAGCGATGCGGTCGATCGCCTTCTACCCAATGGCCGGGTGGCTTTCCACAGACGCTTCAAAGCCTATATCTGAGTGATAAATGACGAGGACCAGACAGACGCAAAATGGCGATTTTAAAATGGATGGCTAATAGAAAGCGGCCCCTGCAAGTGGTCGAAATTATCCTGAGCCCTCCACCACGGCGTCCTCACAGCCTGAGTCACTTTGGGGCAAAAATACCCAATAAAAACAAACCAGACCAAACCATATGTTATCTACTTTCTTTCCCGAAAACATCTTAATATGGTATGGTTTTATTTTTTTCTCTAAAGAGGTCTGCATTCCTGTGAACCGACAGAAGCCGTTGGAAACTCTCTAACATTACTTTACATTCAGGCGCAGCCTTCAGCGGGATGCAGTGTACTGTTACGGTATCTGAAATTAGCTCCTGTGGCTTCTACATTAGGGCTGGACTATTCCTCGAAAAGGCGCCATAACTCACGTTCTACTAAAATTTCCGCGCATGAGTTACGCCGTGCTTGCAATTGCGAGAAAAAAAAAATAAAAAGGCCATCGTATACTCAGAGACTTTAAAAACGAAGCGTATTTCCGTTATAAGTGCGCTTCCGTTTCTGTGAGCGCTTTGTGCGAGAATGAGAAGTACCCAAAATAGGCATCATTTATAGGTTCTAATGCAGAGATAAGGAAACGAATTCGCCAAGATTTGTTTTCGCGCGTTATGAGCCATAAAAGAATAGGAAATGGCATGCAGGCCTGACAGGAAGCGGTAAACCCCCTGGTACGTGTTGCGGATGGTGCACACTATTGCGTGCACCTTTGTCATCATAAACCGGCTTGAACGCCGTGCGAATGTCGTTAGGTTGCGTCACCTGTTGCCAATTTCGAAAGTGAGGCTTTCTGAGGCTGCGTCTGGCTTTCTCATTGGTAATATCTACGTGCCAGTAGTCGTGCTTTGATCGCTTACAACGACCGGGGTATTGATTAATAAATAACACTGGCATGCATACAACGCTTCAGTGATGTCATGGAAAAACTGGCACTTGTTTGGCTACTATTACGCCCGTGCACGCATTTCGCTGGGCTCCTTTGAAAACAGCGCTGCGCGCCCGCCATCGCGGAAATCAAGCCCGGACTCTTGGAAACGTCGCGGTTTGCAGCATGATTCATCTATGCTCGCCTGTCGAAATCCTCCCCTCTCTACTCTCTTGCCGGCTCGAGTCTCATCCGGCGCTTCACCGGCAGGCCTTTCGCGGCTGCAGACTTTGAACTGCGATCCCCTTAGTCCATTTGTACAATCCCTACGGCGGCCAGTGGAGTGACGTGACTGGAGGGTTCGAACGGCTGTCTGCTGTAACGGTCCCGGAGGCTATAAAAAGCGAGCCGCGCTGAATGGGAGCAACAGACGGGGAGCAGGGGCGACGCTCTCCCGGGGCATTGCGCTCTCCTTTGTGCGAGCAGTTTTGCTCCCGGCAGCTGTGCCGACTATATAACGCCCTAGTATATACTGTACAAAAATGTTGCGTTAACTAACCGTCGCCTTGACCGTTTTATCGTTCAGACCTGCGAAACAGCGGCGGCAGCCTGAGATGCCCCAGTCCCAACAGTGGTGGCAGCGGTGACATACCCTATCGAATCGTAACACTAATGAAGTAGTTACAAGACTCTACGGGAACGTGTACTACCGCAAGTACTCTTTCACGAACATGACTGACTGTGCTGTTCGGTGCACGGTGGCTTCATTTAGAACCCGTGAGAACGGAAAAGCACAGAACGCTGACGTGTACACAACACATGCCTACCATTCGACACAAGTTGGCTTTGAAGCAAAAAGGGACGCAACAAACGAATTTGAAGCAAGCACAACCAAGTTTTGAGTGCATCAAAGCGTTTAATGGCTTCGAGAAGTGGCCTCTTTCCGGAAAAGCAGGCGAAGGTGCGTTCAGAAAACGTCTGATTGAAGTACACATATTTCTCGCGGAAATATGCTTGCCATTTTAGCTTTTGGGTCCATCCAACTACAACTCGTCGCTTGCTGTCGTAAATTAAAGTTCACTCACGTTATGGGCATAATACACATCATGTTCTCCTAAATAGGCGATGGAAATTTTTCCACTCGTATCTGCGAACACTACCGGCTTCATGGACGACGTTACATGTTTGGTGACAACTTTAAAATGTGTCATTATTGTGGGACAATAGGTCTGAACTCTGGAGCCTTCGTTTTAGCGCCCATCGCATTTTTTCCTCCTGGCCTGCCGGTATTTTATCTATAGTGTAAGATGGGTACTGGGATGGTTAGAGTACTGTGCGCCGGCGGTAGACACAGAGACACAGGCCTCGTAGACACAGAGGTCGAGCACCACGAGCACACACACACAAAGCGATGGCAATGCCGCTCAACACAACGGTCAGAAGTTCGTCGTCGTCTTCGCTTGAACAGGAACTTCTTCGTCGTTACAACTGCCCCCCGGGGAGAAGAGGAGCCATCCTGGCGACTTACGGCGTAGGTGGGATGGGCGGGTCATAAAACGGCTTTAGGCGCTGGACATGAACAGTCTCGCGTCCGCGCCGGCGAAGATCAGGAGACGGCATCAGCGGTTCCACCACGTAATTAACAGGCGAGGTGCGTTCCACAACTCGATAGGGGCCGTGAAACTTTGAAAGAAGTTTCGAGGAGAGGCCCGGAGTACTGGATGGAATCCAGAGCCACACGAGGCTACCAGAAGAAAAGTGCGGAGACGTGTGATGGCTGTCGTGGCGGGATTTCCGACGGTATTGGGCCTCAGTTGTGAGAGAACGGGCGATTTGGCGACCCTCTTCTGCGTGTCGTGCAGCTTGCGAAATAGGAGTACACTGAGATGCGTCAGGCTGGTATGGGAGAATGGTATCGAGTGGAGCAGAAGGATGACGGTCGTAAAGAAGATAGAACGGTGAGAAGCCAGTAGTCGACTGCGTTGCGGTGTTGTAGGCGTACGTCACATACGGAAGGACGAGATCCCAATTGGAATGGTCTGATCAGATGTATATAGAGAGCATATCGCCGAGGGTACGGTTAAATCTTTCTGTAGGGCCGTTAGTTTGCGGGTGATAGGCAGAGCTTGTTCGGTGGATGATGTTGCACTGGCGGAGCAAGGCTTTGACAACTTCCGATAAGAACACGCGGCCTCTGTCACTCAGCAGTTGGCGCGGTGCGCCGTGGCGAAGAATGAACCGTCGCAAAATGAAGGAGGCTACGTCAGACGCTGACGCGGATGGAAGGGCGGCGGTTTCTGCATACTTCGTCAAGTGGTCAACGGCGACGATAGCCCAACGGTTACCGGCTGCAGTGTAGGGAAGAGGTCCATACAAATCAATGCCTACGCGGTCGAATGGGCGCGGTGGGCAAGGTAGCGGCTACAACTCGCCTGCAGAACGGTGAGCAGGGGCTTGCGACGTTGGCAGGGCAGGCATGAGCGGATGTGCTTAAGGATGAAGTTATACATTCCGCGCCAGTAGTAACGCAGCCGGATCCGATTGTATGTTTTGAAGACTCCTGCGTGTCCGCATTGTGGGTCAGCGTGGAAATAACCACAGACTTGCGAGCGGAGATGGCGAGGAACAACTAATAACCACTTGCGACCATCTGCGCTGTAGTTGCGGCGGTAAAGGAGATTGTCACGAATGGCGAAGTGAGGAGCTTGGCGACGGAGAGCGCGTGATGGAGAAGCCGCCGTAGGGTTAGAGAGGAAATCAAGCAGAGACGCAATCCAAGGGTCCATGCGCTGCGCTGAAGGCATGCCGTCGATGTGAAGCAACGGAGGGGAGTCTTCGAGTGTTGAAAGGCCGGCGAGCTCAACCGGAAGGGGGCAGCGAGAAAGGGCGTCGGCATCTTGGTGCTTGCGTCCAGTGCGATAAACTACGCGGGCGTCGTATTCCTGCATATGAAGAGCCCATCTTGCGAGGCGGCCGGAGGGGTCTTTCAGTGAGGATAATCAGCAAAGCCCATGGTGGTCCGTCACGACGTCAAAGGGACGACCATAGAGATAAGGGCGGAATTTGGTAAGAGCCCAAACGATAGCCAAACACTCTTTTTCCGTTACTGAGTAATTGGACTCTGCCTTCGTCAGGGTGCGGCTTGCATAGGCGCCAACGTACTCAGCAAAGCCAGGTTTGCGCTGCGCGAGTAGAGCCCCGAGACCAACACCACTGGCGTCGGTGTGGACCTCGGTAGGGGCCGTCGGGTCGAAATGGCGCAGGATAGGTGGTGCGGTGAGGATGCAGCGTAAGGTATAAAACGCGTTGTCGCATGCGGGTGACCACTGTGAAAAGTCGGAGCTGCTGGATACGAGTTATGTTAAAGGGGCAGCAATCGATGCAAAGTTTCGAATAAACCTACGAAAGTAGGAACACAGGCCAAGGAAGCTGCGCGGTTCTTTGACAGATGTAGGCTTGGGAAAAGCAGCGACTGCACGAAGTTTGGCTGGGTCTGGAGAAACGCCTTCCTTGGAGACAACGTGCTCTAAGATAGTGAGTTTACGAGCGGCAAAACGGCATTTCTTCAAGTTTAGCTGCAAACCGGCGTCAGAAAGGCAGTTCAAGACGTGCCTCAGGCGATGGAGGTGGGTGTCAAAATCCGCAGAAAAGACGACGATGTCGTCGAGGTAGCAGAGGCATACCTTCCATTTTAATCCCCGCAAAATGGTGTCCATCATCCTCTCAAATGTTGCAGGCGCATTACAAAGCCCGAATGGCATAACTGTAAATTCGTATAAGCCGTCGGGGGATACAAAAGCGGTTTTCGGCCGATCAGCCGCTTCCATGGGGACCTGCCAATATCCGGAACGAAGATCGAGGGAAGAAAATAGTTCGGCCCCTTGCAAACAGTCCAAAGCGTCATCGATACGCGGAAGAGGGTAGGCATCCTTCCGCGTAATCTTATTAAGGCGGCTGTAGTCGACACAAACTCGGATGGAGCCGTCTTTCTTCTTGACGAGCACAACAGGCGAAGCCCAAGGGCTACTGGAGGGCTGGATCACGCCGTCTTGGAGCATTTTATCAACTTGCTCTTCGATAGCATGGCGCTCGGTGGCAGATACACGATAGGGGCGCTCCCGCACTGGTGCGTGGTTGTCGGTGTCGATACGATGGGTGACCGTTGAAGTTTGGCCCAAGGAACTCCGATGACAGTCGAAGGAGGAGCGGAACTGGTGAAGGAGCTTAAGAAGCTGCGTCCGTTGCGAGGAAAGAAGATCGGAGGCGATAGAGCGAAGGAAGAGGTCTGTAGCGGAGGAATCAGGCGCAGAAGATGGAGGGCTGAGCGCAGTCATGGCTAGATGAGGCGAATCGGCGGGGTCCTCACAGGTGAGAATGGACGCAATAGATTGTACACTGCCGAGACATTCGCCATTGCGCAAAGCAGTTGGGAAGGAAAACGGGTTAGAGACCCATAGCACGGAGAGGCCAGCAGAAATAGTGAGCACAGCGTAGGGCAGCGGGAGGGACTTGCGGCGCAGGAAAGTGCAGGCCGGCGTGAAGAGAACAACGTCATCGCAAACAGTCACAAGAGATGCTTACAAGCGCAGTGCAGCTGGGAGGAAGGACGATGTCTTCGGTGACGACGGCTTTAGCGCAGGGAACAGAAGGAGCAGCGTCTGGCCAGACATCAGGCAAAGCGGAGACCCCAACTTCTGCGCGAGCGCAGTCGATGACAGCTTCGTGACGCGACAGGAAATCCCACTCTAAAATGAAAGAATGTGAGCAAGAAGGCAGCACGACGAACTCGATGTAGTATAGTGTGTCCTGGATTCGAACTCGAGCGGTGCATGCTGCTAACGGCGTAATCGGCTGTGCGCTGGCCGTGCGCAGCGTTAGTCCCGAAACTGGCGTCTTAACTTTCTTTAAAGAAGTACATAACTTTTCGTCCATTACCGAAATCGCTGCACCGGTGTCTATCAGAGCCATCGCAGACACGCCCTCAACAAAAACATCAATAAGATTCGCAGGTGATCGATGAGGTCTTCGAAATTTCGACGGGGGCGCAGTTCTTGCCTCCGGAACTGCGGCGCCTAGTTTTCCTGCTGAGGAGAATTAGGGCGACGTCGCATGGGGGAGATAGAGCGGCGTCGTGGCGAAGGGGAGCGGCGGCTGGAGAGGGCTGAACGATCAGGGGAGAAAGGACGAATAGCCGTTTGGTCGACAGCCTCAGAATATTGAAGGGTTGGAGGCCAGTACCCCGAAGATTGCGCGCGTGGTGCTGGCGCTTGGAGATGGCGATGGCAGTAGCGCGCGAAGTGGCCAGGCACTCCGCAAGTGTAGCATACAGGACGGTTGTCACTCGTGCGCCACGGATTGCTTGCTCTTCGAGCTGGTCGCAGGGAAGGTGAAGACGCTTGCACAGGCACGTACATTGTAGGATAGGACGACGGCGGGGGCTGTACTAGAACGTCGGCGTAAGTCCGAGGACCGGCTACAGGTCTTGGGGCGACGTCGGCGCAAGGCATGGGACTGGTGACAGACCTTGGAGCAGCATCGGCGTAAATCAAGGGTGCGGCGACAGGTGGCGGAGGATGGAAGGATGGAAGCGCCTCAGTAACCTGGTGTTGTATGGCCTGTCGAAGAGCCGGGGCCAAATAAGGCGGCGCCTGTTGAGGGCTAGGCAGAAGAGAAAGTTGCCGAGCTGCCTCTTCACGGACGAAATCTTTGATTTGCTGCAGCATAGAGGTGTTGTCAGCTGCAGGCGCCAGTCCAGAAAGCGATTCAACCTGGGCTTGGTGTTGCCGCGTCAGTGACCGCTGTTTGCGCAGCTCCTCGAAGCTCTAGCGGAGCGTGAACACATCCTTAACGGTGCGCAAGTCGTGGGCCAATAACATCTGAAAGGCATCATCGTCGATACCTTTCAAGATGTGTTTTATCTTGTCTGCTTCGGACATGTTCGCATTGACACGTTTTGCATAAGTCGATGACTTCTTCTATATAGCTGGTGAAGCTTTCGCTGACGTGCTGCGAGCGTTCACGCAAACGCTGTTCAGCCCGAAGTTTCCGGACAGTGGGGCGACCAAAGACTCCGGCAAGCTTCGTTTTGAAGGCCGCCCATGTTCGGATGTCTCCCTCATGGTTCCGATACCAGAGGTTAGCGACCCCCGTTAGATAAAAAATTACGTTGTTCAGCTTCGTATCGTCGTCCCATCTATTGTACAGGCCCACCCGTTCGTATGACGCGAGCCAGTCTTCCACGTCATTCTCATCGGCTCCGCTGAAGATTGCCGGATCTCGCTGGCGAAGGGAGCCGGCGCAGATGAGAGCTGGTCCCGTTTGCACAGATTGGTTTTGGACGTCTTCTGGCATTTCAAGTGTGGGAAGAGTGCGGTTACGCAGCTCCACGATGGAGATTTCTACCCCGCGACTCCACCAAATGTAAGATGGGTACTGGGATGGTTAGAGTACTGTGCGCCGGCGGTAGACACAGAGACACCGGCCTCGTAGACACAGAGGTCGAGCACCACGAGCACACACACACAAAGCGATGGCAATGCCGCTCAACACAACGGTCAGAAGTTCGTCGTCGTCTTCGCTTGAACAGGAACTTCTTCGTCGTTACAATAGGATCAAGTTCTCAAGATTTATACAGTTGCACTTGCTTCCTTGTTGCATATTTATGTACCTGCTGTCACAAAATTCGGCGCACTTTTCAAGCAAAAAAACAAAATCAGCGCCGCGCGGACGCATCACGCCGGCGCGGCCGTAAAAACGGGAGAGAAGGAAACCCCTGGAAAGCGACTGCACCCTCCACCATCGCTCGCCGGAGGGGATGAGTCAGCCACGACGCCGATTTCTCTAGAACGTCGGAGTCGTTTCCACGAGTTGTGGGCGGAAAGGGCGTAGCCTTGCGTGCGCTAAAAGATATCCCCCTCCTCTTCATTGGCACGTCGGCGGCGGCGCCACGACAGAAATTACGAGAACCTCCACGAAGCGACTCCCGGCTTTCGACCAATGAGGACGCGCGGCCAGCGCGAGAAGGAAAGGAGACTGCACGGCCGACACTACGTGTATGTGCGCGCCTACTCTGGCGCGTAGAACAAACAGACGCGTACAAAGCCTATATAAGAAGAGCGTTGACCGCTGTCAGTAGTCCGAACCGCCGTTTAAGCTTCAGCGAAGCGCGCCCGTTCGACTCCCGGGAAAACACCACTCGGCCAGCAAAGGACCAACGAGGCAACGTTCGCCAGTCTGCGGGACGACATCGTCGTGGACCTCTGGTAGTCAGACTGTCGCACTGCCCGGTGAACAAATTGTGTTTTGTTTGTTGGCCTCGCTCTTGTGTTAGTGCACTTTAGGTGCAATATTTGCTTTGAGTATTGTATTCTCTCTCGAATGTAACTTTGCATGCGTTGCATTGTTTTGTTAATCACTTTGTATGTACTTGTGCTAGTGGTTGTGAAATCCTCTTTATCGTCTCTTTGCTGTATAAACTTTGTTTTCTTTGTGAGCCTTTGGCTCCGACCCATTCTATGGCTTGCGACCGGCGAAAGCTGGGCACCAAACGACCGAAAACCTCTTGTCACTTGATAGCTGGTCTCCGCTGAGCTTGCCACGCTGAGTCGAGGGCATCTCCGTTGAGTCCGAGACCGCTACCCCCACACGCTCTAATGGTGTCTGGGAACTCCACGCTTAAAAGTGCGCAAAGTTGGGTGACACCTGCACAAAAGTGGCATTACATAGTATGTGTGCAACAGATGGATGAATATGCGAGGGGCGTTCAAGCCAAACCAGTACTTTGTTATCGTCAGTGTTAAAGCGAGTCTTGCCACTTCTTATTTGTCATTCACACATAGGACAAGGCTGCGCTCTCGCCGCATGGTGGCTTAAATTCGGTGTGAAACTGGTCACGGTGCATACAAGATGGCGTAGCACACGGTGAGCACGCACTTTGGAAAGCACTTGTGATGAAATTTCCTGTCAATAAAGGTGTAAAATAGTGTGAAATTCCCAGTAGGCTTGACACTCAGTACGGCCCAGGTGTGCTCAGCACCAGCAAATCATTGGAGAGGTGCAGACGATTTAGAGAGCGCCGTGCCTCTGTGCGGAATGATTCCGGCCGCGGCGGTTCAGAGCCCAGTGCCGCTGTCCCTGAAAACATTGCATGCATGAAGCACCTGATCGACGGATGACATGCCACGAAATCAGTAAAAAGACGGTTATTTCTCTAAGAAATTTGAACATTATCTTTCACGAACACCGTCATTTCCGGAAAGTTGGTGCAAGCTGGGTGCCCCAACTGCGCATTCAACCTGCACAGAAGACTGGAAATCTCCACAGTGCTAAAGGACCGTTTCTGCTCTGCAGGCCACCCATTTCTTGATCGGACCATCACATGCGATGTAAACGTGGGTGCATCATTTCACCCCGGGGTCCAAATGTGCGTCATAATTGTGGAACCATGTGGACTCGTTAACTCTCAAGTTCCGAAGGTTTGCATATTCTGAAAAAATCGTGGGCACAATTTTCTTCGAAAGCGCAGGCGTGGTTCATGCGCTTAATAAGGCGAAAGCCTTTAATGCCTCATACTGTCGTTAGCAGCCGTGTCGGCAGATGTGTCCGCGTTGCGGCGTCACTACTTCAAAAAAAAGCTGTACTTAAAAAAAAGCTTGGCATTTGAAGTACAAACCCTACCACTCCGCCACGAAGGCTCAGCGTTTGAGCATGAATAAAGGCGCGTCTAGTGAATGCATGGGTTTCATAAATAAAATAAAATAAGTAAATAAATAACAAAAATAATAAAAGAAACAAAATAACAAAAACTAAACTTAAGAAAACAAACACAAATGAAAAATAAAACAAAAATATGAAAACGTAAAAAAATAAAAAACAGTGCGCCAGGAAACGCTTTCACCTTGCAGCACTTTAGAGAGCCAAAGTGCCCCCTAAATTTTTGCCTGCCGACTGGTCTGCCGATCAACAGTACCAACTAGAGCCAGGTCCTCAAATATGCGCGTAAGGAGCTAAACAAAAACTGGCCGGACCTTGTAAAGAGGGACTCCGGCCCCTGCAAGACAACGCACTCCCGCATACTGCACATTGCATGGTACGCAGATAACAGAAACTCGGCTGGGAGATACTGCTACATCCCCCTTACAGTCCAGACCTCGCCCCGAGTGATATTTATCTTTTTGGGCTACTGATAAAATTCCCTCGAGGACCACTATTACAGCTGTGATGACAAAGTGAAGCATGCGCTCTTATCATGGCTGTGCCGCACTGACACGCCTTTCAATGATTCTCCCACTTGAGTATTGATGAAACCCTGGGGAAAGTTAATCAGTATAGCTGCAGAATACACCCAGAAATAAAATCCAGTTCTCGCGTCTTAGAACTTTTCCCGGTTGCGAAAAACGGAAAGTCCCTTTTCATGTCACACTACTCGTATATGGCTTTAGCGTTTTGCTGCGTTGTGTTGCGTCGTGCTTCGTGTTCTCTGACTTGTTTCTAAAATAATTTGAAGCATTTGTTTTCAATGAAGTTTTATCTTTGTTTAGCTTCATTTGCGCTGTAAAATTCAAGTACAGTGTGCTCTGATTGTCCTTGCAGTGCCATAATTAGAATATCTCGTTTTTCTTTTTCGGGAAATGTTCAGAAAGTATTCTGAGTCCTAATGCATGCTAGTCAGTAATCGCAGTGTTAAGTACGCCTTGTATGTTTGGAAACAGCAGGCAATAGACATGCGGGAAACCACTTTTTCCTCACTTTTCTTTGGTTTACATGTAAATGTAAATTAGAAGAAAACAGAAACAAAAGTGAGTGGGTAAAATGCATCCCTTTATTCAGAAATTGACACATTTTAATTCCCTTCTCCTCCCCACCTTTATTGATGGAAGCCGGAATTCCTCAGTACCTAAACATTTTGCTTGCTGCTTATTTGACACAACTTCTAACCAGTGGAGCTTTCATGGGAAAATGGGAATTCTTAGGAGGTTTAAAACAACAGCATCATCTGCAGTAAAATTACCAGAATGGAGAAAAACAAAATGATGTAAAAAATATTGTAACGTGGCGGCCAGCCAGAGAATGAGGCATGATGAACCATGAACAAGAGATTTAATGGCCGCTGGCCTAGCGCGAGCGCTCCGTCCCGCGCCACTGCCAGCTTCGTCGTCTTCGTAACATTACCCGGGGCCACCGAGCGATCGTCCCGATCGTAAACAGAAGACGCCGATGAAGAGATGGGCGAAACGATGATGGGCTTCCAGGTCCAGGTTAGAGAGAAGTGGCAATGTGGTGAAGTGCTGGCCGCCACAGTTAATGAGATGATCGAAGGATGAGTCCCGGTCCACGAAGCATCCGGGCCGGAGGGTGCCAGGAGCTGACGGCCGAGGTCCTTGGCCGCACCGGACGGCAGGGGCAGGGAGGGGGTGTCTTCACGTGTGGGTCTTGGGTCTTGGGTCGGTCTTGGGTCGGTCGGGTCATGAAGGTCGCTGTCGTCAGTACATCGTGTCCTGTGGTCCGGGCGGGGGACGGGGCTGAGGTGAGCGTCGAGGTCGATTCAGGTCGGGCGGGCTGGGGCACGGCCGGGCGGCGCGGACCAGGTACTCACGGCCGACGTCCACGGCAGGCGCAGGACACTGAAGCTCCGGGACCAAGATGGCGATGAAGGGACCCCAGCACCTCACACCAAATGTAACGTGGCGGCCAGCCGAAGAATGAACCGTGATGAACCATGAACAAGAGATGATATGATTTAATGGCCGCTGGCCTAGCGCGAGCGCTCCGTCCCGCGCCACTGCCAGCTTCGTCGTCTTCGTAACAATATGCTTGCAGCGTCTTCTTTCTTGTGACCGGCAAGTGCTATGTGTTGCATGATCGAAGAAAAGTTCGGGGCTGGATGAAGTAAAATATTACCCAAAGCTAGTCATGAAGTTGTACTTTAGAAACTTCATTTTTTTAACTTCATTTCATAAGCTTCTGTAACACTCTTAGTGAGTGTGAGCACGACGGATCAAGCACTGATTGCTCACACCACCGTTGGTCGCAACTTCGTGATGGCGGTCAACTGTAGATAAATAAATTGGAAGAACTTTCTAGTACAGAGCAAAGAATCTTCGCATACTTAACGAAAAGCTTCTGCACCCTCTTGGATATGAAGCCCGGCGTCTATAAGCAGGTGTGGCGGCGCTGCATTAGCTGTGCACTGGTGTGAGACGGAGCGTTGGAAGCGTCAGTGATCGTCTAGAGGCAGTTGTTGTCGTGCTTAACGTCATTTTCGTTATTTGCGCTTCTTGTAATTGTATGGTTTTAGCCATATAGACGCTTATTTTATGCCGAAAGTTAGGCGCTCCACTGCTTGGCCCCGAGACGTCAGACCGGTTATGGCAACCTCCCACTCAGCAGGAATGTTTCGCCTCATATCCCCGCGCCGAAATACATCTTCAAACGAGAACATGGGAAAAATAGAAGCCTTTTACGAGGCATCGGTAGACTGCGAGTGCCTCTTTTCACCAAAGGATGCGCTTCGCCTTTTTGCACATCACAGGAGGGAAATAAGTCAGAGTCACGTAGTGATCACTCACCTCGCTATTTCGTGCTAGGTGCAATGCCCGCGCCACCTTACGTCCAGCTTATGCAAGCAATGCCCGTGTCAGCTTATGCCCAGTGTTCTGAAATCTAAACACGAAAGTCCCACCCAAGCGTTTAACGCGCAGTAGAAAGAGAGAACTCAGAACTCTCCGAGCATGAGTGTTGCAACTCCTGTCAAGAAGCACGGGTTCGTAGCAAACCTGATTGCGTTAAACATTCGTAGCTGATCTCGCAATCGTTGCAGTTTTGTACAGACGTGCAGCAGATTGGAACAAATGTTTGTAGAAGGACGCTCACCTGGTTTCATTTGTTTTTTTTTTCCAGAATTCTGGTGAGAATTATTTGCCTGTATTAAAGGCAAGCTCAAACATCGACGTCAGGGACTTTCACCGAGACTTCTAACGACCGGGCTGTAAACAGTGACATCAGCGGCCGCGGAGGTGGTGCAAGGACGCCCCGTTGCCTCACTCGTGTCCAGCTTTTCAGTTATTTTATTGTGCTTGCTCTGCGCTGCTGTCGCCAGATTTGTTGTGTCTACCGGCGTCATTTTCCAAGAAACTCTCTTACCTGCAGATTTCAACACGAAAACCGCTCCCCTCAGCTTAAGGTGAATGCACATTTTGACACCCTACACTTTATGCCGTAGCATTCTTACCGACCAGACTTAAGCGCTTCGCACGAGCGGCAGCAAGGGCAGTGAAACGGCCTCCGACCTTCTTTTCTGTTTTCCATTTTTCACGTTAGTAACATCTTCTCGTCTTTTCACTTGACGCCGTATTGCTGTCACTCCGCTGCTCTTGACTTGCTGTTCGCCATCGCGTTTATATTTCGTGTCCAGGTTCTGGTATTGCTTGAAAACCATTCCAGCCCTGAAACATGCCAGACGCGATGAGTATGAGTTTTTATGGCGAAAGGCCATCCTTCTGCCAAAAAGCGCCATGGCACAGAGCACTTTTTCGACTACATGAGGTGCGGTCATACACCCATTATCCAAGCATTTCGCCCAGGAGAGGCCCAGCACTAGGCTACGCGAAAAGTTGTACCCATTGTATCACCGGCGAGCACCCGGCGACAGTGGGGATTGAACCCTCGACCTCCCGCATGCGAGGCGGATGCTCAAACGACTATACCACCGCTGCGATTTGTTGCAGAGGCATGCCCATCCTGAGACAGGCGTCTACCAGCTACCAAGTCTAACACACAACTGTTATTACATGGGCTGCTGTTTAAATCATAGGGCGGATATTTCTGTGTTAATTTCAAATGTTGTGTACATTGAAATTGCTCGTTAAATTTTCTTGTATTCTCCGATAAGTGCTTCCAGCTAGGATGGACACATGCTTGTTTCGTGTAAGCTCCGTTCTGCCAGTAAATATTTTTATGGGTATTTTCCCTCCCGTGATTAATTTTCAGATAATTTCATATTAACCTCTTATATTTTACTATTTTAGGTGGCGGCTTTAACAACGATGCGCTTATTGAGAATAATAAAACAGTGAAATTCAAGTCTGTAATAAACGCGCATTCATTTAATAGTAAACATACTTATGTCTCGTGCAGCCGCGGTGGCTCAGTGGCTATGGCGCCCGGCTGCTGACCCGAAAGACGCGGCTTCGATCCCGACTGCGGTGGTCGAATATAGAATGAGGCGAAATTTTAGAGGCCCGTGTACTGTGCGATGTCAGTGCATGTGCAATAGCCCGAGGTGGTCGATATTTTCGGGGCCCTTCACTACGGCGTCCCCCATAGCCTGAGTCGCTTTGGGACGTCAAACCCACATAAAATCATAAACTTATGTCACGCGCAAGGCTTAAGTAGTATGAAAAACACCTAAGCCGCTTCATCAAAACCGTTTGTCGGCGGAGAGAAAAAATTATGAAGCAGTAGAAACATCGCCTAACCTCATTGAACTTCACTCTGCCAGAACTGAAGTCGTGCTGCAATTGCAAACATCGGGCGTTTACACTACAGAACAAGTATCGTGAGAGGAGAAAATTAATAGGCAGTTTTTGAACTATTCATACCAGTCAATATTACGCGTGGCAGTTGCTTTAATTTTCTTACGTCAGTTAACATAGCATACTACTGCAGCTTATTTTTAGTAACGTACACAACTTACTTCGGGCATCCACAAGAGCGCTATGCCGGATGTTTCGCATAAGATTTATTTATTTATTTACCCTAAGGGCCCTTTCAGGCAGTACATAGAGGAGGAGTCAATTAAACAATGTTGATTTTAATAAGCACGTAAGGTAAAATCGCACTTCACAAAGTACACAGAGTAGTTGTCTGACAATAATGCAAGAACAAAGTACAAAAATTTCAGAAAACTTTCTTGTTGATACAATAGCTATGTGGCATTCATCAATGTTACACAGTCTAACAAATAAACTGTGTGCGCACATAATACTGAGCAGGGGATGCAATACAGCAGGGAATACATCCCTGCACATCAAGCGGGAAAAATTAATTTCTGTAAAGTTTTAACAACTAACCTACCAAGTCAGTTCGACATTCTATTCTGTCCAAACCCTTGAGGAAGGACGCGTGGCCAAGTATGGAGGCGTCATCTGCAGGCAAAGTGTTCCATTGAGAGATGGCAAGTAGAAGAGGTGAACATTAAGAAAAATTTGTGCGCGTTAATATCGGGCCAATTTTATATGAATGGTCTAAACGAGACAATTAATGGGGAGCATGGCAAAGGAACGTTTCTCGAAAGTCTGATGAACCATGATATAGTTTATGCATGAAAAACAGGCGGGCATTTCTTCTTCTTGTTTGAAGAGGCAGTAAGCTAAACCGTTGTGTCGGGCAATTTACGCTCGTTAGATGGGAATAATCGCGGGCATACAATAAACCTGGCTGCTTTAGCCTGAAGTGATTCAATGGAGATTGCTAAGTAAGCTTGATGAGGGTGCCAGATGATGGATGCATGTTCATATTGAGACCTGAGAACAGATGTATAGGCTACAGCTTTCTTTATTGATTCTCTTGATACAGGGTGCACTTCAGGAATCCTAATATCTTAGCGGCCTTGTTAATAATGTGTTTAGTGTGACTAATGCAAGTAAGGTAGGAAGATAAATGTACTCCTATTTATTTTATGAATGATAAATGTTCATGGGTCTCGTCTCTAATGGAGTAGATGTCAAGTAAAACATGTCGCTTTATAGTAAACAACGGTGCTTTTGTTTTGTCAGTATTTCTTCGCATTCCCCATGTTGTGCACTAACCGGAAATCACGTGTAAGTCATGTTGCAAGATACTATTATCACGAGGGCTTTTAATAGAACGATAATTGACATAATCACGTGCGAACAAACGAATACTAACGATGATGTTCTAATCCATATCTTTTATGCACAGGAGGAAAAGAATCGGTTCTAAGACGGAGCCCTCAGGTACTTCCAATTTCACTGAGACCGGAGCAGATACATTATTTTGATGACAACCAACTGATAACGATTAGTTAAAATCTTTGACCCAGTTGATGACCCTAGGGGATAAATTCAATACATTAAGCTTGGAGAAAAATCGACAGTGAGGAACGCGGTCGAAGACTTTAGCGAATCAATAAAGTAATCAACTCAAACTGCTGTGATTCGCACAAACGCCCAGTTATAAAACCTTGCTGATTGGAAAGGATGAGCTTAGAATTCACCACGTACTGCATGTTCTACAATTAAAAAAAAAAAAAGACTTTTTGAGTTACAAGAGCGCTTTTTTGGCATAGCATTTTCAGCGATGATTACGTGCTAACTAGAAGGTTGATTAGTTAATGTTCGGTACTTAACCTTTGAAGTATTACTGGCAATCTACTTATTTATTCACATGCATGTATCCTGCCGTATGTGATGTTCATTTCAGTTTTTCGAATTTTGAAAACGCAGTTGCCGCCGGCGCTGTGGCCCAACAAATTTTGGCTATTTCGACGAACTGCATGCAATGGAAGAGTTGCTTTGTCTGCAAGCTTCTCGAAAGCGCGTGTATTTTGCCGCCATGTAGGAAACATTTTTTGAGCAACAGAACTGCGCGTAAGTGCGTTTTCGAAATTCTAAAAAATATATGGATATTACTGATAATCGGCTACACGCTTTTGCAGAAAACAAAGAGTTAGCAATGACATCAGGATATCCGCTATACACGGACGCCTCCACCGACGCACCCTTCACCTCCTTACCATCAGGACGGACGATCAAGACCACCTCACCATCGTTTGGACAGCCGGCCAGGATGGGATGGCTGGAAGCGTAGCCTCTGACGCCTAAGCTCGAACGCTTACCTACCGAGGGGCGGACGTCGGCTCTTCCTCCAGTCCCGTTCCTCCGACGGTCAGCGGTGTCATCAATCACTTCTTTTGCTAACAGGCGCCCTTCCCTACGTCTCGCTGGAAGCACTCGCGGCAGCAGTCCGTCCGCTGGTTGCTGCTTCACACTAATACTTACCCCAACTGTCGTGCGCGCTTTTTCGTCGCCCCAGAGCGCGCGCGATGGAATCGCGGCGTGTGTGTGCATGTGTGTGCGTGCGCCAGAGTGACCCAGCCAGCAGCGGAAGCTCAATTGCCACACGACTGTTCTAACGGGCGAGAGGTCGGCAGACTGGCAACGGACGGACTGCAGCAAGAAGGGAGCCGATGGCTGCAGAGGCCGCAGCACTCGAAGGTACATGGGATCCTTCGGCAGCCATCCCCAATGAAGCCAGCCCCTGTGTAAACTGGGAGAACTCTGTGCAATAGTAGGGCGTTTTCAGGAGCCCGCAGAGCCATTTGGCTCACTGGTCGAAGCAAGCGTCCGCAGAGGTGGCGGCAACCAAGAGCTCGCTGGGAAAGGAAGAACTGAGAGAGACCACGAGCCTGCTGATTAGAACCACCCACCCAGGGTGTTGAGGGGAAGAAAAGGGTCGGGAGGACGAGGCTGGCAGCGGACAGGAAGAACGGTTTTAGACATCGGGCTGAGAGTGTCACACCATGACGACAAAGCGGTGTCACCACAATTGGTATAATGTAAATAAGTTCAGGTGTAATCTGAAACCTTCAACCGTGGTGGTTTGGCTTCGTCGGGAGGAGAGAAGAGAGGAAATGAACCTTCCTAACTCCAACCTTTCATTATAAAGGAGATCCAAAATGCCCTGTTTCTCTTCACTTGCCCGTGATGCCACGATCGCTCTGACCTTTACCACCCCACCTGGGGATGCCCACACAATTGCCAACATTTTCCTAGGTCAGTAGGTACTGACACTGACGAGCTCCGGCTCGGCTGTCAAGCTTCGTCTGGTCGACTGGGCGACTGCGGTAGCGGCCGGCGTAAGCCTCCCGAAATAGGGTGCATTGTCGGGCACATTGTTTCACATTGATCTGCACATAAATATATTTTACTCTCTCTCTCTCCCCAAACACCTGCGTCAAAAAGCCATCGCGGGAATAACAAGCAAAAAAGAAAGCCTGCCTGTAAAAGTGCCTGCCCATTTATAGTTACCGCTTTATGTTTCTCATGTTGTTGTAGGCTGTTTATACGCATTTTTCAGTTGCTGTACAGTATGTTCGAGTTAAAACGAATTAAGTTTTGAAAAAACAAACCAACGCGGACTTCTAAATTGAAATCAAGCGATTCTTGTTTAGAGATATGTAAAGTACCAGCCAGTATTTTTTTTCCTTCCGCCCACTTTGGAAATTAGTCGATATAATTATCTCTTCGATAATGATCATGATAGTGAATTTTTATTTCGCAACGGGAGCTTTGGCTACATGGTATTCTCGTCTACAGAAGGTAGCGTCAATCACCCATTGCCCAAGCATTTCCCCCGAGATAAGCCGAGCGCTATAGGCCAGGAGAAAGCTTGAACCCACTGTATCCCCGGCGGGTACTCAGCAGCACTGGGTACCGAACCCCGCGCCTCTTTATTACCTTTTTAAAAACGTCTTTAAACGCTCAGCTGTAAATTGCAAAATTCTGTACTGTCATGAAAATGGTACGATCCAGGTGCTTGCGACTAGGAAGCATAGCGTAGCCCTTTATATTCAGCAGAAATTAAAGCCTGCGAAATTTATAAAATACCAAGTTACGTCGTGCTCCTTGCGCCTGAATGCGCCGCGAATACCGCGGTATCCTCCGCGACTTTCTCACGCGCCGCCAGCTTCGGGCCTTGTGCGCTGCCAGTGAGAGAGGTTCCCGTTGCTGCTAGTCCGAGGTTCCGCTGCCGACGGGACTCTTTTTTACCAAGTCGCGGATGAGAGCTAAGCGGACAGAGCACACTCTCGCGTGCAATGTTTTATATTTCGTGGGCTTGCATTTTTGTCGAATAAAAAGGGCCACGCGAAAACTACATCGTCGGAAGCACCTGGGTCGGACTGTTTTCGTGGCACTCGACAATTCACACCTGAGTGGTTTACGCCATATTTCAAGGAGGTTAATTTATTATGTCGACTCACGAAAAAGTACACCGAACGAAAAAAATACTAGCTGGTACTTTCTATAACATCCAAAACAATTCACTTGATTTCTTTTTAAAGAAGAGCTTTGGTTATGTTTTAAATATTGGTTAATTTTAACTAGTACACCCAGAAAGATGCCTTTTGTTTCTTTTTGGAAAAAATTCCCAAGCGGGAATGCCGAGCCGTTTATAAGTATCGTTACTGATAATTCAAATGCCTTTTTGGGGTATACCATGAGGAGTGGGTCGTTACAGCATATCGATAATTTTTTCAATGAACTACTTGATTTGTGCTGTATTAGTTTAGCGAACTGCTTCGGCAGGAAGGCGATCCATTCCTTGGCTGTCTGGGCGCACGAGGTTTAAGATGCGCAGCAGAATCTGCGGATGGTGGGTGGTCTACTTCGTATTTTCTAAGGTGGTCAGAGACGCGGTGAGCGGTTATCATTACGAAATGTCCAAGCGGTGAGGGATAATATTTATCAAAAAGATTCAGTGAAGCCAGTTTACGACGTGAAATGAGAGAAGAAAACTTTGATTCTGAATTGACCTTGGTGGTGCTTAAAAGAAAGAAGTAACCTGAATGAAAGAACCTTGCATCACGATTTTTTATGAGTTCAAGGGAAAGAGAAATATTTGACAGATGGCTCTAGGAAACAGCTCTGATTCCTGTTTGGGACGAACTAGCTGCAAATAAGTGAGCAGCTTTGTAGTCACTACTTAGGGTGTAAAAAAACAATAATGCGGTTGGCATCTTTAGTAGTGTTGGAATGTAGGGTGAGCAATTAAGAGAATAAGAAATTATTAGACGAATGTATTTATGAGTTAAATGCGGAGATTCTGGAACAAGAGGTACAGCATTCCGGCGAGGGGAAGAAACGCTTCTACGTAAAGTGTGATCAGTGACACTTTATTACTATTTAGAAACATCAGTTATTTGATGTGCCATAATTTAATGTAGTTTAGATCAGCTTGTAAATTAAGTGTATCGTTTCTGTTAGTGATCAGTTGATAAATAAAGCCGAGATCATTGATTAATCGGTTGTTAGGTTTTTGGGGAATCAACGTCCCAAAACAACTCAGGCTATGAGGGACGCCATAGTGAAGGGCTCGGGAAATTTCGACCACCTGGGATTCTTTAAGGTGCACTGACATCGCACAGTACACGGGCCTCTAGCATTTCGCCTCCCTAGAAATGCGACTGCCACAGCCGGGATCGAAAACGCATCTTTCGGGTGCTCCATAACCACTGAGCCAACGGGGCGGCGGTGGTAAAAAGAAGAATGTCTATTAGCATATGCAAACTGATGACCGGTAGTCAGGAAGCATCGTATCCAATTGAAAATGACGGTGTTAATATTCAAACATGAAAGTTTCAGCAAAAGCCACTTACGGGGAACTCTGCCAGATCTTTCAATATCAAAGAACAATGCATCCATTTTTGTGTTAACATCTAGATTAGAAGTGATGTAATTAATGAGCAGCCGTAATTCTGTGTCACATGGCACACCATTCCTAAAAATATGCTGATTGATATGGAAGAACTTTATTGATAGGAGAAAGCTGACCTCGTTCGAGTAAAGGCCATGCTTCATTTTTTAAAACTCGCTTGTGAGTGATCTGGCAAGATAACTGCTGCACAAAGGCGGTGAACGTTTTTGGTGCGAAAGCAATATTCCGATGGGTAAACTCGTAGCAAGTTCTTGTGATGCTTGTGGGATTGAGCCAAGATACTTGTGATATCTGTTGCTTTGTGCCCATTGAAACAAATAAATAGAAAGAAATCAACAAATATTGCCGCGACTGGGATTGGAGCACGCGGCGACGCGAACAGAAGAGCTTCGCTGTCCAGTGCACGAGAACACTACGGTATCGCGGCAGCCGATCATGCCTCGTGTTATGTCGTTAGCCTTTCAAAAGATCGTCCATACCCAGGCTGGGGGATTTGCCATGTATCGGGAGGCAGAGGTTGCTGTTAACCTGCACATAATAGAGGCAAAAGAAAAGCACGCGGGAGAGCAGCACCGATGGATTCCACCTCAAGCAGGCCATGGACTCTCGCGGTGATCATTCCTCACGGTCATCTTCGTTAATTTCCATCTAAGCAAGAAGATAGAGACAGAGAATTCTCTGTCTTTATCGTCGTCATTAGAGGTCCCGCAGTTTTGCTTTCGCACGCATATAGAATTTCTACAAAAATCCTCTGTCATTTTTAATTACTGAAATCATCTTGCGTTCCTTCCAGTTCTGTGGCACTAGTCCAGATAAATATGCTTGCTGAAATATGCCTAACTGAATAATGCTATTAAGGTATTTCGTGTTTTTTTAGTAGTTTCGAACTAATACCGTAAACACCGACTGAGCTCGAGACTAAGTAATTTTGTAAGTTTCGCGATGCGACTAGCATGAACGTTTGTGATACCCGTGACTGGATAATCGTACTGTGCTGGAAAAACCTGAATAATTGAATGGAGCGTCTCACTTTTGCACGTTAGAGAGTCGAGGAAGTTGGTTATCCGTACAAATTACACGGCTGCTTCTTCCGATTAAAGGTATAAATCGCCCGTCTTGAGGTGTTGTGGCCCTAATATAGGCCAGGAATGGCACTGTAACATTCATTTCAGATGTCGTTACCATCTTGCAAAATTTATAGAATGGCTTTTACGCTAGCAGATATAGCGCATATAACGGTGCAAAGTGTCTGCAGGAACGACGAATTATTTATGTTTCTTCATGCAGGCACTAAAGCCGTGAATAACGGTTAACATCTACGATTGAGACATGAGTTAGGTATTTATCGTTCGTTCGTTACGGAAAACCGCCAATAAGCAAACCTTGGCCTGCTGATCCACAACGCCATTCACAGGGAAGTTTCACTCGGGGTGACCGGCAATTGTGCCCTACTAAATACCGACATGCAGCAACGCAACAGGTCCCGCGCCGCCAAAACAGGCATCCGTCCTCAAAACAGGTGCTACTTAAAAACGCAATACATCAAACAGGTTAGGGAAGAAAATAGTTCCCGCTCCAAAGAATGTTGCGCTTATACTTCAATAATGCGTGCCACTCCACCTATGTTCAGGCGGCTGTCGCTGCTCAGAAAGGGCCAAGGCGGCTCTGATATTGTGACACAAACAGCCCCTGCATGAAGAAATCTGTGGACTAGGGCATCATGTTAACTGCGAAAAGGGAACTGAAACGAACAAAGCTGCTTTGGTATTGTTGGTATGCATTGAAGTGAGCCTACTTATATGGTTCGAAGTCAGTTGGCGTTGGTGGTGTGAGTGTAGAGGAGGATTATCCTTAAAGCGGCCTGTCGGCACTGCTCCACTTGAGTGTCTGTTTTAAATGAATGCGTCTTTCGGACTGTAAGAGTGATTGTGACACTGATCGCCGCTTAGTTCAGGAGCCCTGAAGGCGCACGATGCTAGTGTCTCACGCTTGGCACAAAACGCGGGCACGATAAAACGAAATGTTTCACATCACCCGGAAAACCAAACTGTACGCACGTAGGTGAAACGGCGCGGTGAATCTTGTGCATCCTTACCGGTGTATAGGCCCTGTTCGTGCGCAATCAATACATGAGAGCAGCTCTGTTGCGCAACAAGCCTCACGGGACTCAAGGGAAGAGGAGAGGCGGCCGAAGGACAGAGAAGTGGAGCACTATTAGCTGCCTTGCGAAGTTCTCGTCCTTTGGGACAGCCACTGAAAACATATAAGATCGGGCTTCTTGGCCCGCGAAATCTGCTGCCCAATTACCAGCCTCTCCAACGTGAGATGGTATCTACTGGAAGTAAAGTAAATACTTTCAACTGTAGATTCCTCAGCCAGGTGAGCGACCACGAGGGCAAATTTATCATTGTGGGCTCCTCGTTGCAGGCGCTCTGGTACATACTTGGAGTAAGATAGAATGACAGCTCAGTGATTTTCAGAAAGACAGACGTTTAAGAGACCTTGCAATGGCCAGTGATTGAGCCGAAGTAGACGACACCACTCTTTGCGGGCGCCCGGCCCAAGTAAGATATCTCACTGTCAGGCACTAAAAGTGCGGCTGAGCAGGACGGTTCATGGCTGATCACAGACGCCAGTGTAAACTTGCAGGTGACCCCCGTGGATGTTTTTCAGATGTTCAAATACCAAAGATCTTAATTACCCCAGAGGTGGAGGTCGTTTTGTGCGTAAGCCTTGGATGTCAAGGCGTCAATGAATGTTATAAAACCATAGCGGGGTCTTCTGACACTTGAGTCCCGTGTGTGACTGACCCACTCTGCTTGGGTGTGAAGGGCTGCAAAGAAGTTACTTTACGTCCTAGCTCGTACTCGACTAAGCAGGACCTGACCTCTCCGTGTCTCTCCAAAGCGAGCTAACTGGAGAAACAGTTTTTGGTGCAGACGTAACAGAAGGCAACAAGCTTCTTCAAAGACCTGTCCTTTCCCTGCGAGCTGAGACGGGACGGAACCCAGTCGTGCATAATGGGAAGAAATGTATCATTACCGCCCACTAGGACAGCCAGTTGTAAATCAATCTCTTCATCAACTATGAGACGCACTAGATGAGCGACACCGGTCTGGCCGAAGAGAGGTCCGCTGCATCTTTCTGAGGTTTCAAAACAGCCAGCACCCAGGCTGTCAACCAGTCTATTGGAATATATGCCACTTCTCAAACTTCATGAAAGAATTTTTGAAGGTCACATAATATTTCGCCACCAAGATTTAAGAACATTTGATGGGATACGCCATCAGGGCCCGCAGAGCATCGTCTCCGCACTCACACTATGGCAGTCCGCAACTCTCACATAGTTAACAGAGTGTCCGTAATAGTTGTTTCAAGTCTACTCTGAGCGACAGTGGAATGTGATCTTTCCTTGAGTGTATGTAAAACGAGCTTCTGGGCAAGTTGGTTACTTTGCTTCCACATAACTGCAGCGTAAAAAAGACGAGCACAAAGGAACAAAACACCTACGACACGGACAAACGCAGCGTTTGACCGTGTTGTAGGGGTTTTCTTCCTTTGTGCTCGTCTTTTTTTTACGCTGCAGTTATGTGGAAGCTTGAGGGTAAGCATCGGCATATTCTTGGCAATGCACGCAAGGCTTCCGTTTCAATATAACGCAAGTGTTTGAAAAGCGTTAGCCTAACAAGATTTTCCCAAGCGTTGCTTCACAGTTGACGAGATACGTAAAATTGGCATAGATGCAATTAGTTTATTGCAAAAATAAACACCCACTGTTCTCTGGTAAGTTTTTTCGTGTACCATGGAGTCGCGGAATTTAACCAGGTGAGCGCCGTTTTACAAGCCGGATCATATTTTCCTCGCATAGGTCACCGCTTTGCCCTTCGTCACGTAGCGCAGAGGTTTTTCAGCTTGAGGTCTCGAACTGGGAAAGATGCAGACAGGTTAAGCGGCGCAGTGACAGCGTCGTGACTCCTTTTCATGTCGACAAAGATGTCTCCGAAGTACGATTATAGCTCATGTCTGTACTAATTCGAGTTAGTCGCTCGGCCTTCTCGTACCCCTAATGTACTCACGCCAGCAAAGTGAATAAACAATGAGGAAGTGATCACTGCCCATTCCATGAACAACGTTGACTTCATGGGAAACAAATCTTGAGCACATGGTGATGTCTACGGCACCGTACTTAAAAGGCGGACGTAAGAAAGATGATCTGTGATCGGTTCCCGGCGCCTTACCTTATACAAGTAGATTTGAACGCTCACTACCCTATGTGGGGATACAAGGATAGAGACTTTCGTGGTAGGGAGATTCTAGATTTGCTGGACTCCTTAATGATGCTCGGTAAGTCTGCCGGCCTGTAATGCTTTTAGTGCGCTAAATCATTTTGATGTCGATGGAAGACATTCATTTTGTCTAATAAAGAGAAGTTTGCCCAGTACGGGAGGTGGACTTCAGTCCAGGGCGGCTGCAGCGTGTGCCATGAGCCCGATCCGAACAAACAACTTGCGCTGGTCGTCCAGGTTTGAGCAGGACAGCACGGATATCAACTGAGAATGAGTGCAGTTTGGGACAGAGGGAATTACCGGGCTTAATGCGCACGCCCAGCTCGTATGACATAGTAAATGCATTCATTAAACAGGGGCATATATTAGTGTGGTAAGTAGTTTAACGCTGTAACCAGTGTTTTTTATTAGTTTTTCATTATGCGTACAAAAACTAATATTTGCCAAACACCAATATTCAACTATATTTTTTTTATTACGGTATAGGGAGTATTCACTGATGTCTAATCGGCCTCCATATTGTTGTCTGTGGAGCACTGCGAAAGGCTGTGGTCGTGTTTTATGTGATTATCGCCTCCTGCAGCGGCCTACACTGCTAAAGACATGCGATGGACAGGAAAATGGCGCCCCTGACGTCATGTGCATAGCGCCTATTAGAACAGAATATTTGCAAAGCTATTCCTTACCGTAATAAGGATTCTTCTATGGACGGCTAAATTATTTTTGAGGTGGACCGGTGTAAAAACAAATTGTATGCGTCATTGTGCAAACATAGACATGTTTATAGTTCAGTTCTTTTGTGCGGGCTATGAATACTGAGTAATTTTGTTTTCGCGCTGTTGACGATTTTCTGATGTCTCTAATATACCCGCATTGCTTTATAAATGTCGTACTGAATACATTTGCTGTGTGTACAAGCTTGTGATGCGCCATAACTAACGCCTGATCATCATCAAACTGAAATAAATGAGGCTTTAAATTCAACTTCCCAAAATCGTTCATATACAATTAGAATAACAAGTGGTCATCGGAAGAGCCCTGCGGAGCACCATTTTTAGTTAGTGTAAGTTTACTGAGCTCTTTTTCTATTTTCACAGTTTGTTTCCGATTTCTGAACTGGTTTCGAGACCAAGCTGCATACAAACTTCAAAATCCCTGTTACTCAAGTTTACATAAAAAAATTTTTCATCAAGGGTATCGAATGAATTTGTAAGATCCAACGCCAATACCACTACTACCGCATCGCCATCAATTTTTAGATCACATCAGAAAAATTTCAAGCGTTGTGGTGGTGCTTTCTCTCTTTTTGAAGCGATATTTGTTTGTTGACATTGGATGAAGTTTTACACAAAACGCAATCATCAGCTTCACTATGTATATTTTCATAGTATAAGGCAGGACAGGAAGAAGAGATGTAGATCTGTAGCTATTAACGTCATTTTTCCCCTTCTTATAGATTGGTTTTATAACAGGTGTTCTAAATTATTCTGGAATACTTCCTGTTTTAAATGCTCTGTTTATTATGGTCAGTATCACATATTTTATTTCATCAAAATTTCTGAACACATCTTAAGGCCTTATAGCGCCTACAATGCCTGTTTAAAAATGGCAGCAGGGCTCCTGAAGTTCATTTTCTCTCATCAATGGGAAGAAAACGGAATATGAACATGCGGGCGAATCTTGATCTCTTTTTTCAACTAACTGCCTTCCCTGCCTTCCTAATGAGAATCGGTAACTTCAATTGATCTTGTAAAATGTCCAGCAAAGTTATGCGCAAGAGAAATAATAACCTCCGATTGCATAAAGTTTTTTGAACTGCTTTGTCAACTGATGGTCTTATTTCTTTGTTCAGAAGGTGACTGTGTACACCTTATGTTTTCCTCGTCTTTATGATGTTGTCTGAAATTTGTTTGAAAAAAATAGCGTTTTTTACTAGCTTTAGCTCTGATCCTGCTATATAATTTTGTATTCATTTTTTTATTGATGGTTGTCCGGATGTTTGCGACAACGTTTCCATGCAGTACATTTGTCGTGGCAAAGTTGCATTATTTTTATATCTATTGTAGTATACCAATTGTAAAGAGATGCGCTACCGGCATGAGCCGACATTACGCTGCTCCTGAAGACTACGAAGTTGCCCCGCTTTATTGGCGTTATCTACGCCAGAATACGCTGCAAGATCATTCATAACGGCTCAGTCTCTCCGAGGTCACATAATAAACGCACCCCTACAACTCGTTGAGGATGCTTCCCCTACCAACCTTGAACTCCGGGGCCGTACGCTGACCCCTGCGTCAACCATGCCAGATGAGACTGCCTGAGCACCGATGGCCAACCAGTGTCCTTTTTTCTGGTGTCATCCGGTAGTGTGACCCTGCCCTCTTCAGTGGCACAGCCGACCGTGATGTCTGCGACTGGCTGTCTTCGTACGAACTAGTCAGATGCTACAAGTGGGATGACTCCATCAAGCTAGTCAAGTCATCTTTAACCTAGCGTACGTCGCGAACCCCTTGGAGTGCGCAGGCCGCATGCCGAACAACGTTTTCATGATCGTGCTCAACACACCGAAGAGTGCTTCACCAGTTACACTGGGGACATCTTTGACCTCTATGTGAGACAGTTACTGCGTCATTTCCTTTTCTGAAAACAAAATTTTTGACCTCGGGTAAAAATGTCAACCTCGTCATGTCCGAAGCGGACAAGATTCATCACATCCTCAAACGCATGGCGGACGACGCATTTCAGATGCTCCTCGAAAAGAATCCTACCACCGTCACTGAGGTCACTAAGCTTTGCCAGAGCTACGACGATCTCCGCAAGCAGCGCGCTTCTACGCGGCGCTCTGGTGCCTGCAACGAGGTCCTCTCCACACTGGCCCTGGGCAGTCATACTCCTGAGGAATCCGCTCTGCTCCACCAAATCAAAGCCTTCGTTCGCAAAAGAGGTCGCCCGCCACTGTCCCTCATTTCATATATCCAAGACCCCGCCCGCCATGTTCCTGACTCGGCTATGTCTTTCGCCCTACAATACACCGTGTCGTGCAGGACGCATCACTGATGTGCTGTCATCTATCCCTGTGCTCCCGCCAGTGAGCGCCCCTGACGTACACCCAAGCGGTGGCCACGCCGCTACATCAGCCAGCACCCGTTTCCTAACAGGTCACCCCTTCTTTTGTCCTCCGCCACCGTCTGAGTACCCACCTCATGCTCCGTTTGCAAGAGCCCGCCCACATCCTATGGACCCTTCGTGTACTGCGGGCAACCGACCGATCTGCTACACCTGTGGTCTGCCCAGTCATGTCGCGCGGCTTTGTCGCCAGCGCCTTCCGCCCTCTCGACCTGATCTGGTCTCCTACCCGTAAGATGCCGAACAATCCTCGCCGTTAAGGCAGCCCGGTCCCCCTTCGTGTCCCCAGAATGACAAATTCATGCCACTCGCCAATCGCCTTCCCCTCGTCGCCGTTCCCCTATCTCCGATGCTGCGACGTTCTAACTCAGCCCTTCAGGGGAACTAACAGTCGCAGTTCTGGGGCCAAGAACTGCGCTTGTTTCGAGCTCCTTAAGGCATCCGTGTCGTCCCGCTAATGTAATCGTAGTGTTCATGGTAGCCACCAAAGTTCTCGCTCTCGTCGACACGGGCGCTGCAGCATCCGTCATCAGTGAAGCTCTCTTGCGTCGACTCCGCAGAGTGACTATTTATTTATTTATTTGTTTATTTATTCAACACTGCCAGCCTTAGTAGGCCCAGGCTGGAGGAGCAATACAATGAGATACAAGGCAAAGTAACATTTAGCACACAAACTAAAAGATAAACGAAACAAATACAACCCATGCATGATTCTAACAAAAAATAGGCAAATTGAACACAATGTCTCGGCAGAACTGGAAGTATAACAGACAAAAGTCGTTATAAAAAACTGGCAATGCTTTAAGGGTTTAACAGTGCAGTCAAAGGAAGCTGGTTCCACTCAGTAATTGTTCGGGAAAATAATAATATTTAAAAAAGTTGGTTCCTGCACGATAAGCTGTTAAGGACTGGGAGTGACGATGTCTCGTTAATCGCGTGACTAGGGGTTTTATGTAAGGGTCCCGGCTCATTTATAACTTGCTATTTTTCAACAAAAAGAGAAATTTTAGTCGCAAAAGCTTTCTTCGAGTTTCCAGTGTCTATATGCCATTAACATTCATTAAAGATGTAGGGGAGTCGGTAGTCCAGAATTTGGAAAAAATAAAACGAACTGCTTTCCGCTGTATCATTTCTAACGCATGAATATTAGTTTTAGTGAAAGGGTCCCACACTGTACAGGCATATTCTAATTTCGGTCTTATTACTGATGTATAAGCTAGGAGCTTGGTTGCGGAAGGGGCTCGTTTTAATTTATATCTAAGAAAACACAGTTTACGCAAGGATGATGCACAAATGTTAGAAATGTGAGCATTTCAACTTAAGTTATTAGTTATTGTTACACCAAGACTTATACTGCGTTACTTCTGATAAGCACCCTGATGATAGGCAGTACTGATAAGATAGGCTGTGTATTTTATTAGTTATTCTCATGTAAACTGTTTTTTCAGCATTTAGTGTCATATCTTGGCGTTAACACCAATCATTAACGCTGTTGAGGTTAGAGTTAAGCACTACTTGGTCCTCCGGAGTTTTAATTTCTGTGAACAAAATGCAGGCATCCGCGAACAGTATAATTTGAACTGGTTCTCTAATAACGCTAACAATATTGTTTATAAAGATAAGGAATAATAACGGGCCAAGGACGCTTCCTTCAGGGACTCCAGACGTTACCGGGAGGGAGTGTGAGGAGTGACCACCAAAACTAACCAATTTGTTTGTGTTAGTGAGGTATGCGGTAATCCATTTGATTAAGAAAGAAGGTAGGCCAGCGAATTTGAGTTTACAAATTAGTTTGTTATGTGAAACAAGATCAAAAGCTTTCGAGAAATCTAAACAAATTACATCTATTTGGCCTGATCTATCGAGGATTTCTGCGAACCAATGGACAACTGAAGTTAATTGAGTTACATTTGAGGATCCTTTCCTAAAGCCATGTTGAAGTGGAGCTAGAAAACCTTTGTTATGTAGAAAATCAGTTACGGAATTGGTGGCAATGATGTGTTCTAACATTTCACAACGTGACGATAGCAATGAAATGGGGCGATAATTCCGGAGAAAGGTGGAATTGCATTTTTTGAGCAAAGGTGCTACACCAGCCACTCGGCAGTAAGAAGGAAGGTTAGCCGACGAAATGGACGCACGGAAAATAACGACTAAGAACCTTGATAACATTTCAGCTTAACGGTGGAGGAATATGTTGGGGATGTTAACTGGTCCTGGAGATGATCGTAGTTTTAAGTTCAGAAGCATTGCGCAGACACCAGGTAAAGACACCAAGCCACACTCATCAGCGTTTTGTTGTTGGAGGTCATCGCTTTGCGCATGTCTGACTGGAATAGAAAAAAAACACTTCGGAAATATTCATTAAAATGATTAGCGAAGACTTGTTTGTCATGAATGATAGCACCACCATGCATTATTTGATCTACTGGCTTTCTCTTTTTCGATAAACGGCTACAAAATTTATCAAGCTCATTCTTTATAAAGTTAGGCAAAGTAACCTGAAAATAGTTCCGCTTGGGACTACACACAGCTTGAGTAAGTGTGGCCCGTGTCGATCAATGATGCTTTGGCAGGCGCCATTTAGTTTCAAACGCTTCAGTTTCCTTTTTGTTTGTAGGATACATCGTGCAATGCAAGGAGTGTGTTTTGTAAGCTTCCTGATTTTCTTTGGGATAAAATTGACGAGACAGTGATTGCATATCTCCTTAAACTGGTGCCATATTACAGTGACGTCAGACCCGTGAAAGTTACTTAGTCGAAGTTCAAGATAGTCTAGTACGCTTTCGTCGCTTGCGCGTGAAAAATCTTTCATAGTTTCAGGATGCACGGACAGGAAGTCGCGTGTAGCATTGAAAAGACATGAAAAGCACACCATTTTGTGATCAGTTATGCCAGGCTCAACAGTGACTGCAAAATTTTCAATTAAGTGGCTAACAAAGACTAGATCCAGTATGGAAATAGAGAACTCATTAATACGAGTAGGCTCGTTGACTACTTGTATTATGTTTTTAGCAAACATTATGTCAGACATATACTTATAATGACTGTTGACCATGCAGTCAAGGGGTGGTTTGTTCCAAATAGCGCCCGGCAAGTTGAAATCTCCTGGCAATATCATTTTGTTGTGAGTAAATGTAGCCATATGTTCACACAAATTATACAAAAATTTGGGGTGAGAATCGGGTGCTCTATATACAACAAATAACAAAATACTCTGCCCGCCAAAATTCACTTTTAAGGTGACACTCTCTTGATTATACATCTGTTGTAAGAGAAATGCAGACAATGGTCTTTTTACTATAACGGCAACACCGCCCCCTCTTGACTCTCGATCACAGCGAAATACGCGAAAAGTGCTAGGAAAGATATCGTCATCAATATCTTCATGTAGCCAAGTTTCCGTTGTTATCACTATATGTGGCTCGTATTCTAAGCAAATAGCTTCTAGTTTTTCGCTTTTGTTCACAATGCTTAGCGCATTTCGATTCAGCAGGCGAAAATCTTTAAGTTGCCGTGAGACACATCATTGATTAGGCGGGGTGTTTTCAGTTCTGGCCAGTTTAACTTTTTTTTTATTATCATCCCAAATGAAGATATTTTTTCCGATCTTCAGTTTGTCATTGACTAAAGACACTTTTCGCTCCTGCAGTCTTTTTTCCTTAGCCCTATCCCAGTGGATTTTTCGCTTCCTAAGCGTTTCTCGAGAATAGTCGTTCTGCATCGATATGTTTTCACCTTTTAGCTTATGACAGTTATTCAGCACTTCTTGCTTTTCGTTGTAGTTCTGGAAAAATACGATTACTGGTCGGTTGCCACTGCCTCTCCCTAGCCTATGAATCTTGCCAACCGAGGTGGAATTTACAATAAATGTCGTAGAAAAAATATCGGTGATAACTTTTGTTTTTAATGTAGTGGCGTCGTCATCTTCATCTTCCTTAATGCCAAAAATAACTAAGTCTGAGCGCCTACTGCGATCCTCCATTTCTGTACTCTTAGCCTGAGAAAGTTCACTTTCTTTTCCAGGGTGTCTACTACTACTGCTGGTTTTTCCATCTCCGTGTACCTGAGATTCATATCGGAAATAAGTTTTCGCATCTCCGTTTGTTCCGTCCTAAGTGCAGCTATCTCATCTGTCAGTTTATTTTGTCCTAGCAGCAGTTTTTGCAGAACTTCAGTAATACTGGCATCGTCTGGGTTAGGACCGGGGTTTGTTTCGACGTCTCCACACAAAAGCAAAGTGCATGCGCAGTTAACATCATGCATACTACAAAGAAGCTGTTTGGGGCTCGGCACGACCAGAAGACAGCGGGAGTCGCTTTTCATGGCAGAATAATAGCTACCAACCCGCACAAGGCAGCAGAAAGGATTCTGTAGCAACATGCTGACGCTTGGTCCGCCGAGCCCACGGAAGCAGGAGCTTGCTGGCCGGTCTTTTAAAGGCAGCTCTGATGAAGTCATGTTTCCCAAATGTGGCGCTGCGGGTGTGACGTCACAGGGTACGTAGTAGGGATGTCCATGTGCTGATGACGTGGTTGAAGCAATGCTGCACGTGTGCCCTCTCCATGGATAAGGCTGTTCGTACGCTCCGGTCAGACCAAGGAAGATAACCTACACAAGGCAGCAGAAAGGATTCTGTAGCAACATGCTGACGCTGGGTCCGCCGAGCCCACTGAAGCAGGAACCTGCTGGCAGGTCTTTTAAAGGCAGCTCTGACGAAGTCACGTGTCCCAAAGGTGGCGCTGCGGGTGTGACGCCACAGGATACGTAGTAGGGAGGTCCATGTGCTGATGACGTCGTTGACCAAGGAAGATAACCTGCACAAGGCAGCAGAAAGGATTCTGTAGCAACATGCTGACGCTGGGTCCGCCGACCCCACAGCCCACTACCCCGCTTTCTGACTTTTCGCTCAGCACCGTCTCGTCACAGCGCATTCATCGCTCAGCCGTGTGTACAACCCGTGTCCTCATTGAAGATGTTTTGTACACCATCGAGTTTATTGTTCTGTCTTCCCGCTCACATGACATCATCCCGGGTGGCGGCTTCCTTTCAACTCATCGGGCCGTTATTGACGGTGCCCGAGTGGAAATTGCCTTTTCTCCGCGGTCTCACGCCCCCTTGTGCGACATACGCCTACCCAATCTGCCAAACTTCTTGTCTGGACTTATACCAACATTCTTCCGTTTTCTGCTGCCCTCGTACCACTCTCCTGTGCGGGCGTCACTCATTAAAATATTTTCATGATGCCTTCCGAAACCGCTTCCTACTACCCCTGCCTCCTGTTTCCCTTCCTGTTCTCGCGATCAACAATGGACAAAGTGCAATTTACGTCTCGAACTCATTTTCGCGCCTCTCCGCCGTGCTCAGAGGTGAATGCCTCGGGAGTATTGAACAATTTGATTCCTGCCTTCCCTACCCTACCCTTGACACCACCGCTTCCTTTGACGTCGATCTGTTCTGCTCTTGTGATGTTTTCCAACGTCCCATTGACGCTGACCTTCCACCCGCGCTAGGTGATCGACTCGTCGCCCTCCTCCAGAGCTTCAGTTTTTCAATCAAGGTGGAAAGCTGGGCTAGTTGGTGTGTCATAATCTGCCTAAGGCTGCCTTGGGCCGTACATCTGTCGTTGAGCACACCATCGACACCGCTCTACACGCCCGTCGGCGCCAGCGCCCCTATCATGAATCGGCTTCTGAGCGCCTTGTCCTTTCTGAACACGTGGACGATATGCTACGTCGGGGCGTCATACAGCCCTCCCACAGTTCCTGAGCGGCTCCGGTTCTGTTGGTCCACAAGAAAGATGGTTTCATCAGATTCTGTGTTGATTACCACCGGCTCAACAACATCAAGCGCCAGGACGTGTATCCTACGTCACGCATCCACGACGCCGTCGACTTCTTGCAGGGTGCCGAGTATTTCTCCTCGCTGGATTTGCACTCAGGCTACTGGGAGGGACCGATGGCTGACGCTGATCGCTCAAAAATTAGGTGTGTTTCAACTGCTCTTGAACCTGGTTAGAGACCGAAGGGTATGGACGTATCGGGCAACTATACGCGGCTTAGCATCTGTAACGTTGACTACGTTCCGTACACTGGATAGGCAGCGTGCCCACCCTGCCCTTCAGGCACGGTCCAAGCAATACTTCTCTTGTACATAGTATGAATAAATGTTTTACACCACCACCACCACCCTGCCACCCTGGAAGGTGACAGGTAATGGTTGATCGCGAGAGTTTGCTCACGCAATGAATGCTGCGACCTGTTGCTGCCGTGCCACGTCTGCCACAGTGTTGAAAGAGCTAGCGCGTGCAGCCTACATGGCCCTCTCACCACCCTACATGCCTCAAAGCGCAATTCAGGCGTCCACTAACCCAGGGAGTCAGTTATGCGCACTTTCCCTTAAATGATTGGAGTCTAAAACGTTGTCAACGCCAACGCCAATGACCACAATGAAAGCCGAGGCTTCAGTGCCGCGTTTCTGCCGCAACCCTGTCAATGGCAACGCACGCAACAAACATCTGCCACTACCATCAGGTAGCTTGAAGCACGACTGAGGTGTCCACTCTCCCAAGGGGCCAGTTATGCGCTTTTCCTTTGCACTAGAATCTGACGCTCTTCATCGGTGTCGTCGCTTAAAGAGCGACTAATGTGTCCACAGTCTTAGGGGGAGAGTCATGCGCTTTTGCTTTGCTTTAGAAGCTGCCGCTGTTCATCAATTTCGTAGCTTAAACCGCGACTAAGGTGTCCACTTTACATGGGACCAATTATACGCCTTTCCTTTGCTTTCGAAGCTCCCGCTCTTCATCGGTTTCTTAGCTTAAAGCGTGACTAAGGTGTCCACTGTCCAAGGGCGCCAGCTATTCGCCTTTCCTTTGCTTTCGAAGCTCCCGCTCTTCATCGGTATCGTAGCTGAAAGCGCGACTAAGGTGTCCAGTGTCCAAGGGGGCCAGTTATGCATCTTTCCTTTCCTTTGCTTTATCTGAACTCCAAATGAAGGTGAAATCTCCAGACACTGTGACCTTGGCTTTACCTAGCGTAGTGAAGCTTTCGACCTCTACCCTAAACGTGAGCTGGCCTGACTGCGTGACCGGGCATGGGACAATGAACCCGCAAGGCAGATGTATCTCACTAACAAGATGCGCTTGATTCGCATTAAACTGGCAACCCATCCATGCTGTAAGTTTAGACCCTCTACTCAACGTCCTCTTACGGGAAACTTCATTACTATAGCTTTCGCCGCAGAACAAGCGAAACTTCAGTCGTTCGCAATTTGACAGGTTTCTGCAGTCTTTCCAGTTTTAGTATTTAATTGTAGCGCGTCATAGGGCCGTGCTCATTTTACTGGCTTTGGTGACGATCTGCATTGGTTGTAATTACTCAAGTAATACAACGTGAAACCCCGTCGTCTCTGAAGAGAACAATTGAATTATCGGAGTCAGGTCGGAGTCCGGAGAGTAATCACTGCGAATTTCCCGCGTCGCGAGAATGCACAAGCAGCATTCACGCTAAAACCAAAACGAACGGGTAATGCGCGCAAGGATAGGACACGTGCAGAGAATGAAGGCAGACTACGAAAAGAACTTTTCTCGGCAATTATTCGACATAATTTAAAGTTCGGCAACTAAGTTTTACACGAATAGTGCAGCGAGGAAAACTAGTTCAGCTTCCATCATGCTCTTCGTTAGGTTTTCCTTCCACACGTTCATATAGTTTCGGGTTGCAATGATGGATACGAACTTCACTCGGTTCTGGCGAATAACTCTCTAAAAGACTAAATTTTGGAGATATCGCTTGAATTCCACTTACAAAAGAGCTCTTTAAGAGCCTTATTAAGGTGTTGGCCATGTGAGCTTGATGGAATTCAAGAAAATAACAAACATATGCGGCTATTGGCACCCTACCAACTCACAGAAGGTGCCCTTAGTGTGTTCTAATTAATGGCTGCCCAGGAAACACAGGATTTGCAATCGCAATTCGCGTATTAGCATCATTCACCACTGATGCGCTCAGTTTTCAACGTTGGGCGTGCATTGTGTTTTTTTTTTTATTCACATTGAGAGCTGTTCTGCGCCATGCTTCGAGCATCTGTACGAAGTGAAACTTGTCAGCGCTGCGGTTGGCAACGATCGGACGAGTGCTACAGTGGCTGATATTTAGTGAATATGCAGTCCATGGTGCCATGCAGAGGTATATTTACGCCCAGACGAAAGAACCACAGCAGCACAATCTTCTGCGTTCTAGAGCGAATGCGTGAACATCCAATATCTTCAAATTCCTATTCGAGCATCTATCTCTAAAGAAGCGCCAATATTTGAGGCTCTATTCCTTTATAAAGTACTGAATGAGAAAAATGGCAATCAAAACGAGGATTGCTTCGACTAACCCATCTGTCTTTATCCCGTAGTGACCATCCAATAAAGGTGCATGAAATGAGTGCGGAATAAACAAATCGAAATAAAGGTTTCCTCCACTAATAATAAGCTATCGCATCTTTTCCGCCTACTTTTCAATGCTCTTTGTTAAAAGTGTTGCTGCATTTCTTGTTTTGTATTTACAAATTTAACTGCCGCTACTTCACGCTGATCTATAAAGGAGATGCATTTTAAATTGATTGCTTTATTTTGAAGCGTTTTTTTACAGTGCTTCGTTATTCCCTTTCCTACGCTTTTCTTTTTTTGCACCTCGTTCTTTTGCTCGCAAAATGAATGGGTTTCATTAGAGCCATGTACATTGTGTCATCTGCCTAATAAAATACATACTGTATTTTTTGTAATATTTCTCCCTACAAGGAAGCTCTAATGTGCGAGCTCTTGGTATTGTATAAATTACCAAATCAATAAAGAAACAACTAAAACAGTTTCTTATCGATTTCCGTTCCTTTTAAGGCTGCTCTGTGAAGGGTTTCATCTAACATACACGATTACGCGCAACAAAGTGCGGGAAAGCAATTCTTCCCAAAAAAAAAAATTTTTGCAGCGACGATGTTAACAGCCCGCACCCTGGGTGTACTACATGCATCGTTGTCGTCGTTACCTGCAAGTGGGTGAGTAGTAAAGATCGAAGGAAGCGGGCGTTGACGTCTTTTTTAAGGCGAAGAAGGGTAAATGTCAGAAGAAGGGGCCGTAGAGGTGAAGAGAGGTTCGTGGAGTGCAGCGGATGCGTCCTTTAAGGGTATGACGAGCAGACGTCCTAGGAGGAAGGTGTTGGCGTTTCCTTTAACAGGACGAGATGATTTGTGAGAGCTCGACGGCATAAAATGAGTGAGTGCGGTCTGAAGAAGAAGATGATGGCAGAGAAGGAAGAGGTGGTCACAACAGGCAAAGCGGCCTGCACTGGGCCAGTCTCAAAGCACTCCCCTCTCGGAGATCACATCATTGCTTGACGCATCTGATTGTTCTGAACTACGGGCACACAAGTTGGCCGCATTCATACAACAGAAAGATGCTTGAAGATGAGGACGCCAGGATGCCGGAATTCTTGGAACTGCTGCGTTCGTTAAATGCACTAATAATGAATCAACTTCAGGGAAAACTTTTCAGGCGGTGAAAACAAAGCTGTTTGAAACATAAAAGCATGACTTCTGCCAACGAAGGATTTGGTGTTTCCGGTTTTTGGAAACACCTGGGAAGAGTATTTGTACGATCTGTCAGAAATAGTCAGGCACGTGTACAAAGCGAGTGATTTTATAAGGTCTGTGTTTTCATAAGAAGGATGCTCGTCTGACCTGAAGCTGCGACACGGATTCGTTCGCCAGCTCACTTGTGTTGTGAATTCCTCAAATAAGGCACTGTATCTTGTGCGCTGATATAATTAGCTATTCGGATGGTGGAAAATATCTAGATCTCGGGTGCTGGCGAGAAAAAAGACGCGGGTCGTATTTTCTCATAACTTCTCCCACGCCAGCTGTCATAAGACAACAGCCCGTTCCGACTAGAACCCTGATCAGGCATGACACTGGTACACACTGAGGCCCAATTGCGAGGCCCAGGCGTGGACCGTCAAAGTGAGGAAATTTGGAGAGGACGTGAAGGAAATTGGGTAAAAAGTATTTAAAGACGTGGGCCCCAACAATGTCGTAAACACTTGTTCCTTATGTGTGCTGCAATATGCAGACAAGCGCAGGTAGTGCCAAGTGTTTCAGAAGAAAAGCCTGTTTTCGAATGGCCGCGGTTTTACCCTCAAGCCAAACAAGAACTTACTATGAAAATCATGGTCAGCAGTTAATGTCACATATTTTTGCCTCGTCCTCAGTGCTCACAGCTGATGTCGTGTAGAAAAGGCTGAAACTCCCTGCGTTGAAAAAAGCTAAGTTGTGCGGACGTGAACGCTAAGGTTACCTGCGTTTCAACACCAGCACAGCACGCCGATTGCTGGCCATCTTCGTATAGATCAAACAAGGAAATGCTCTCCAGTGAAAGACGACACACCTATATCAGATAAAGAACCAAATATCTAAGATATACTCGAACTTTTTCCAGGTTTGTCCAAATACTAAATAAAAGACGAGAACAATCGATATCGGTTACATATTATTGCCTATCGGCCTCATACAAGTACAGTTCGAGGAGTGTGATATTTATATTAGCGCTATAAAGGTCCCGTTCCGTACAAAATCCAGCGTCGGAATTGTCGGCGTTAGGCATTGTGAGCAGAAAATCACGGGCATGGATCTGGCAGGTGGTCTCCAGATATCTAGGAGACAGGTTGGCCACATAGGCCACGAGAACTTGCGGCATCATCACAGCCTGCCCACTGGACAGCAAGCACACTGCCCACGGCGTCAGGTGGCAGTTAGAGAGAGAGCGAGAGAAGCCCTTTAATGAAAAAGCAGAGAATTGCGCTGGCGTTCCAAAAACACTGCTATGCTACTCTGCTTGGGGAAGGGAATTTGGGAGAGAGAGGCGGAAAGAGAGAGGTGCGCCAGTCAAATTATTGATTGGTCGCTAGGGAAGAGCAACCTTGGCCGCACAAGGCACACCGCTGGGACCACCTGCCATGGTAGAGAAGTGGCGACCACTGCGCCAGGAGGGGTATGAGGACTCCCAAGGACCATTGGATATACAGAATTGCCTTCTGCATGCATGGCAGTTAGCCCACTACGGCATCGCGTCCTACCTTTAAGCTGAAGCTTGCGTCCCTTCCAAATTTTTTTTTTGGCCCGTATGCAGATATTTTTGCATTTCTCATATAGCATGTGCAATTACATGAATTCGCGTTTAAGTACATTTAACCAGGGATCTGAAAGAAACGAAAATCGTCGGGACGTCTCCTTCCTTGAATCAATACTCTTAGAGAAAACTTTCTGAAGTGAAATGCGAACCATATTTCCTAGGACACTGCGCACTACGCTATACAATCCCGCAGCACTCTAAAGAACGTAGTGAATGCTGTCGAGTTGCAAGAGCGCTGTGTGTACACCCTTTGCAAAGAGCTTCTGCTGAACTGTTATTCTCGGTTTTGAAGTAGAAAACCGTGTTCCGTGACAGCCTCGCGGTGAATGGCCTGAAGGAAGAAAAAAAAAGTGTTTTCGGTGCGCTGACGGGATACACCCGATGTTTGAGCACCTCCCTTTCTGCAAAGCATCCATGTTTGCGCCTTTCTGTCAAGCGTTCCACGACACGAGAAAACATTCAAGTCTGCATCATGAGCGTCTTGCGCCTTTATTTCCCACCACCGCGTGCAGGCAGTGCGTGGCGGCAGAATGGTGTTGGTTTTGGATGAGCGCATGCTTGACAGTAAGCAACTTTCCTGCATTTTCAGTTGAGCGCACTCAAAAACTTCATAAAAAAGGGGCAACTGACGGCCGACAACAGACAAGAATAACTGAATGCTGACCAGAATAACCAGCGGAAAGCAATAGTGGGCTAAAACAGGTTTCAAAAGCATTTCACTAGTCGACGACGGTAATACACTTCTTCCACGTGGAGAGCGCGACTGCCGCTGGTATGTGTTGACTAGGATAGAAATTACACATTATTTGAGAATTACAGAAAGATGCGAGTTGCTGAATAGCAATGAAAACAATTTTAAACACTTACGACACTAGGTAATGCGCATTTACAGCGCAGATGGCTTGTCTCAGCGTTAAAATTTGCGTTCTAATGAGTTTCTATTGACTTGCTTTGAAATGAATTTTTTCTGCCATGCTTTTAGCTAACTTAGTTAGCTGATATCTTCTTTTTCAGAGTAGCAACATATTATTACATTTGGAAAGGTGTGAAATAGAAAGTTTCATTCATGTTGTAATATCGTGTTATGCCAAATTTACTAGGGCAATTTGTGGTGTGTCTGAAAAAAAAAATTCCAGCCATATTTATGATGCTCTTTGTAATTTAAAGGTGTTTTAGCAGCGCATTCGAATGCGATGTTGTTGAGTTCAGTCTGAGAGATATGAGCAGTAGAGAATACATATTAAGCATTCACTCTCCACATTGCGGTTTCAATTTTTATTCTCAAAGTGAACTTCGGTACACGTTATTTCATTTGGCCTGTTTTGGTGTTACATGGCCGAAAATAATTTCATTTCGAATTGACTTACACTACTTTTGCTCATCAAAATTATACAGAACATATAGCACAGTCAGTGCAAAGATCTTGAAGTGCTATATATACCTTACAATATTACAGCACCTTCATGCTGTTTCCTAACAGAGGAATTGCATTTTGGTGCAAAATATCGGGAATATGTACCGATCATATGTCATCGTAAAAAAGAAGGTGTTCGAGAAAGTGGAAATTGCAAACTGTTCGGTAGATATGGCCATTCGATCCAGCAGCATGTAGTCCAAAACAGCCATTCGTGAAGTCAAGGAATCAGCTTGAGAACTATAGCTGTATAGTCATAACCTAGAAGTCAAATTGCAAACCAATTTCACTTGCTTGTTCGAGCTGATAATCCTAAAGGAGCTAATATTTGCATTGCTAGGTTACGGTGGCTGAGAATAATGTTTTTTTTTTGTTAAAGCGTGCAATATAGGCTTTTGATATAATTAGAAGTTTCGATAAATAAATAAACAAAAACTTCTGAATTCGAAATTCCACTGGATATGTTGAAATTACAGAAAATAGTATCCCTGTGTGCTAACAAGTTCTTGCTTTTACCATGTGAGCAGTATTCACCAAGAATGTCACAAACTTTTCAGTGTATCAAATCTTTTCGAAGCAACTAGATGAGTTTATTGGTTTGTATCGCATATTACTACACCGCTGTATTTCTAGCTGCGCTGCATGCTGTTACTCCGCAATTTTTTTTCAATGCTGTACAGCAAGGTTGCTATTTTTTTGTGCAGGCTTAACCGATTCCTACATCTGGTGACATTACTCTGAAAGCATCTGGTTGCTGCACATCTGTGACCCCGATCTTTTTCTCTGGTCTACACTCCGTTATCTTGCCGCTTAAGTCTACCAATTGCGAATGGAGGCCACATGTAGCTGCTGCGACCTTTCACAGTACAGACAGGGGACATGGAGTGGCGGGGTAAATATTATACCATCCACATTATTTCAACACGCTTCTCTTAAATGTTAGCTTATTTTATTAAAAATAGAAAGGTGCATATTAAATTTATTTATATTTCTTTGTAATATGGACAACCAAGATACCTAGCATACCAAGCTTATTTCTTGTCCAACATTCTTTCACAGAAATTTTGAATATTGGAATATAGCAAGATATTTTTATAGAAATATTGATAGATCCGTTCTTCCAATATCTAGCAAAAGTTTTCTTTTAGAGTGTTTCCATTGCTCGCATTGAGCACTTAAAGCTGTCATAGGAAACCAATGGGCAACGCTTTTAACGATAGCAAAAACGGCAATAGCAAGAAAAATCAAGCCTGCCGACGGAAGATCTGTGAATATATTCATTTTTACAGTGAAATCTCACCATATATGAAGAAATTGCTTTCATAAACTGGTTCCCGTTCAAAAACGCTTTTGTCTAGAATTCTTGGGTATGTTGTTTGAAAAACTGCCGAATAAACGGGTCACATCTTGTTGACTTTTTATTGCTTAACATACTTCCAGAAATGGGAGTCAGTGTAACCAGCACAGTAATCCAGTTAACCTTTAACCTCTCTAAATGGAACACACTTGGGAGTGCAATACGGCAGTGCTTGCGTTTTTCTCGTGGTTTAGGCCTTTCTCTTCTCTTATGCACAGCATTCACCAAATGTATGGCAAGAAAACAACGCTAATTCCATGCCTTATACCTTCTCATGCACTGAGAATGTACAGTAGTGCACCCTGAGTTGGTTTAAAGGCATCTGCAGAGTTTTTCTGCGTGGTAATTAACAAAAAAACGGTTTGGTTTATAGCGTTTAAAGCCCCAAAATGACTCAGGTTATGAGAGACGCCGTAGTGAAGGGCTCCTGAAATTTCGACCACCTGAGGTTCTTTAACGTACACTGACATCGCACAGTACACGGGCCTCTAGAATTTCGCCTCCACCGAAATTCAACCGCTGCGGCCGAGATCGAACCCGCGTCTTTTGGGTCAACAGCCGAGCACCATAACCACAGAGCCACCGCGGCGGCACACACACAAAAAAAGAGTTAAGCATAAGCACAATACATTCGCTGCGTTTAACGAAACTTTGTTTTTCTTTTGCTGTAAATTTAAGTTGTTTTTCACAGTTTCTATTTCATTTTTTGGAATTTGGCTTGCATGTAAATGTCATTTGCTTGGTTGTGTGATTGAAATCCTCCTTCCGATGATCTCACAGATTGTTGGAAGCAGACTATCATTGCAAATAGAGTATCGCTCACCAAAAGTGTGTCAGCATGAAAGCACACATATAAACAACTGTAGGTAAATTGTGAAGAGCAGCTGTTGAGGAAAGCAACGTGGCAGTTAAAAACATCACTATCTGGATTGCAATGCAACAAAGATAGACAAACAGAGGGCACTAAAGAATTTATTTTACTTTCCCTATATTCACTGATATTAATCCAGTTGTGCGTATTGATATAGAAGACAGTCAAGACAGTTACATCGAAATAGAGAAATGTCCCTTATTATGTTCATTCAGGGCATTTAGGAGGAACTGCAGTTTTGTGGTCAATCCAGCCAGCGCATATGATGACTAAAGGGCACCCTTTCACAAAAGTGTTATATGCATAGTCGGGGTGCGTTGTTATATACAACTGCAACTGGTGGGGGAGGGGGTGGAGTGAAATCTTTTTTTTTTATCAGGACGTTCTGTAGAGAAAAAAGAGGTGGCTCCATGCAAGGAATAAAGAAGACCAGAGATAGGCGAGGCTTGTTCTTGCCAGTGCAGTGATTACGTGCAAAAAACAGCGTTTTTGGGTGTATGGCACAAAGTCACATGCCAGTAAACCAAGCACATAATACTAGCATTGGAAAACAACACATGAGTTGGGCATGATGGCGTTTCAGAGTCATTGTTGAAAATATGTGCATGCATATCCGTGAGTCACTAACACACATTTTGAATGATATATTCTTTGCAGGCATGCTCCCATGACAGCTTAAGATATCTAAAATAGCGTCAAAAAGAAGACAAGTTGAGCGTCGGAAACTATCGCCCAATTTTAACGTTATAACCTTTGATCAAAGTTGGGGAAAAGGTTTGCTCTCACGACTATATAACTTTTCACTGCAAAACAATTTTATGCACAAGAACAATATGGGTACCTGAGGGCAAAATCAACTCAGCTGGCACTACTTCTCATAGTCGAGAACATGAAGCAAAATATAGAAAAGCTACTTGCATCGCCGCATTCGTAGACTAGATCAAAGCGTCTGATTTGGTTAATTATGACATATTAACCAGTAAGCTTAGTAACGACGGAATTCGAGGCACACAAATAAAGCTAATACAGAACTAATTGCTTAACTGCGATGAATACATCCGCGTGAAGAATGTTCAGTATTTGAAATTCGTAACCAACTGTGGTATGCCGCAAGGATCCATACTGGGTCCTTTCCTATTTTTCTGTTATATTAATGGTCTGCCCACCTACTTATTGAACGACTGTTTTTTATACGCAAGCGACTCTAACATTTTTGTAACAGCCAATAATAACATGATCTCTACACGAAAGCAAATGATGTCTTAGCTAAGCTTTCAATCTGTTTAAAGCACAACCATCTATTGGCGAACATAAAAAAGTAATATTTTGCTACAAAGAACGCACCCTTGCTAGTAATGAAAGCATTTGGTTTGGTGATCACAGGCTACAAAGGGTTAACCACAAGAAGTTCTTAAGAAATGCGCTGCAAACTTCAGTGACACAAATATGTTCAGGAAATAAGTGTAAAGATATAGCGAAGTATTACTCTCCTTTGCGAAACGCTTCCTGTTTCCCATCAAAACGGTTCTTACTCTCTATAATAGCTTCATGCACCCAATATTACACGTCAAAAAATTTTTTACGGTTTACATATCATAGAAACCTCTCCCCCATAGAAGTCGCTCAAAACACTGCTCTATGGACAATATTGTTCCTTAAAAGGAAAGAATCTGTTAAATTCGCGTATCCTTTGCTCAGTATACCACCTATGAATATCTATGTTAAATACAATGCATTGTTAATGCTTCATAAGCTGATTCACAATGTCACTGCTTCTCCTTCAGTAATAATAACAAACAGTACCAGCAATAACTCAGGGCGAACAACGTTTGCCACAGTTTTGACTGTACATTTATGGAGCAAGTTGCCGAATAGCAATACTTCAGCAGCATGTTTCCTCTCATATAAAAGCAACTTGCGGAAGCAGGCTTTCATTTTGTTGCAGGACCACAATAATAAACCATTGCTCTTTTGTGCTAACCAACATGTGCTTTCTTTTACCGCTGCTGATTATTCGCTCAGAGTTGTTTTGAATGTATGAGAAAGCTGTATTTTCGTACTTCTATTTTGTGTTTTTAGGGCTATGCATCGCTAATACACAAAATAGATGTCTAATCAAAGGACCCTTTCCACAACTCCACTCGAGTCCGGTGATTTCACATGTATATAAATATGCATGTACACCGTCTTTGCCAAAATTAATCGAGCAGCCGTACCGGCGGCTCGGAGAAGGCTCGAAGCCGAGCGGCAAAGTTGCTAGCTCCGGCGCTGGCGGGTGCTTCCAGACTGGAAGTGTTAATTAGCTGACGTAAGCACATGCCCTCGCGTAGTATGGCAGCACTCCGAAGGTGGGAAATCGCTCGCCGCACATGCTACCCGCTTACTTCTTATAACGCAAGGAAGATGAGCGAGGGCACAAGCTTACGTCAGCCAGTCTACACTTGTAGCCGGGGCCCGCCACAGTGGCTCAGTGGTTACGGTGCTCGGCTGCTGGTCAAAAAGACGCGGGTTCGATAGCGGCCGCGGCGGCTCAATTTCGATGAAGGCGAAATTCCAGAGGCCCGTCTGCTGTGCGATTTCAGTGCACGTTAAAGAACCCCAGGTGGTCGAAATTTCCGGAGCCCTTCACTACGGCGTCCCTCATAGCCTGAGTCGCTTTGGGACGTTAAACCCAAATAAACCAAACTTGTAGCTAGGGAGCAGGGGTCAGCGCCAGCGACTGCAGCGCCGCCGCTCGGCTGCGCGCCCACTCCCGCCGCCGTCGCGGCTGCGTGTTTACTTTTAGCAAAGACGGTACCTGGGGTACTTATCGCTGCAGGAGTTCAGAAATAGAATCTAGCCGCCGGGGATAAAACAGGCAATAGCCACGAGACTTGTATAGCTACAGCCATCGCACCATATTGTCCCAGATAAGTGAGTCATGCCTCCCACATGCGGTTTATGCTATCTGAATAAGTCGAGTAGGCAAAAAATGCTGCAAACAAACACGGACACCCGGTATAGACAGAGGTTCACTGAGACTTTCGCTGAAGAGGGGCTCACGCAGAGAGAACGGAGTAGGACGTCAGGCGACATGGGGATAAAGCATGTGTTCGCCACAAAGCGCCAAAAGCAGTCAGTGTCGCGTAACTAAAGCTACGTGCGGATAGCCTTGCGCAAGGCTTTCTCAGGTTTGTCGCTTGTCACACGACACAAGTCTTTCACAGCGCCGCGGACAACGCGAATGAGGCAACGAAAAGCTGCTCTTGTCCCAGCCAGGTTCAGTGGGGTTTCTAGAAAGCCGTTTTCTGCTGTCCACTCAAGCGCGTCAACAGTGACGTGCGCGTGCCGTTAGCTCCTCGCTGCTCCCTCCATTTGCCTCTCTGCTCTTATTTTGACTCCAAAGCTTTCGTAAGTGCTGCGAAATAATTACTGTAAATAAAAATCAAGTTTTGAACAAACATAAAAAAGACAAAAGCCAAATAATAACTTTGCTCTGGCAGTTTGAGCTGTAATCTCAAATGTTTGGAGTTTTTTCTCTTGAAGAGTAGGGATACTGGTTCCAACTTTCACTTGGAGACAAATTTAGTGCTTTCTGGGCTGACGAAAATGATCCAGCAGCTCTGTGGGACTACTCGACAACGATGAGGAACAGGCAGAGCGTGCGTGCCTCGGTTTGTGTGACAGCCTGCTGAGTGACCATCTTTGATCCAACGCCGTCAAGGCCTATAATTAATCACCCTGCTACAATTCCACACAAAAAGATTCCATTTCGCCGCACGTTAAGCGACCATTTTAGGCCACGTTGTCTCGGAGTATGGTGTTGCTCCTTACCCGGCCAACCTTAGTGCTGTGGCTGCCTTTCCCCAAACCTACCTGGACGAAAGCCCTGCGCAGCTTTATTCGCAACTATGCTTCCATTGCTACCGCTTTGACGCAACTTCTGTCCACAGTTCCAGTTTATCCTTGTGGTTTCCAGGATGCGACGACGCCTCCAACACCCAGCGACGCCTCGTCACGGCACCATCCATACAGAGCGACTTTGACTCGACCGCTCTGACCTAGGTCCATGCGGGCGCAAGTGGTGCGTGCCTTGGCGCCGTCCTCGCCCAGCGGAAATACGGCTTCGATGCATAGGTTATTGCCAATGCCAGCCGTGCCTTCACAAACGCTGAATCTAATTCGTCTGCAACTGCTCGTCATTATAATGCCAAAACTGGCAGAACATTAACTTGCTGGCCTGCAGGTACAAATTGTATATACGTTTATAAGAAAAAGCAAAACAGAAATTGAAAAAAAAAACATTAAAGGAGATAATTCCCGACGGTCCGGCTGGAGGACCAGCTTTTTGTCGAGGGTGAAAAAAGGTTGTTCTCTCGCCGAATTGTCGTGAATTCAATCGTGTTATAATTTCGAATTCCTGGTGA